>NC_138056.1:82586580-82917455 GCF_964194185.1 Rhinolophus hipposideros | reverse complement strand
ACACAGACTGAAGTAAATGGATCAGAAAGACATTTCATGGAAATGGAAATGGAAAAAAAAAAAAAACAGCTAGGGTAGCAATACTTATACCAGACAAAACAGACTTTAAAACAAAGGCTATAACAAGTGTCAAAGAAGGACCCAGTAATCCCACTTCAGGGTATTTATCTAAAGAAACCCAAATGCTACTTCGAGGGGACATGTACATCCATATGTTTTTTACAGCAATGTTTACAATGGCCAAGATGTGGAGGCAACATGGGTGTCTGTCAATGGATGAATGGATAAAGAGGAGGTGGTACATATATACACTGGAATATTTTTGGCCATGGAAGGGAATGGATTCTTGCCATCTGCAGCAGCATGGATGGACCTGAAGGGTATTGTCCTGAGTGAAGTATGTCAGACAGATAAAGACACATACAATGTGATTTCACTTGTATGTGGAAACTAAAGAACAAAATAAAGAAGCAAACAAAACAGAAAGAAATTCATAGATACAGAGAACGTTTTGATGGTTGCCATATGGAAGGGGGGTTGGGACAGGGTAAAAAAGGGGAAGGATTAAGAAATACAAATTGGTTGTTACAAAGTAGTCATGGGGATGTAGGGTATAGCATAAGGAATATAGTCAATAATATTGCAATAACTATGTATGGTGTCAGGTGGGTATTAGATTTATTGGGATGATAGATGGGAAGGGGGTTGGGGACAGGGTGAAAAAGATGAAGGGATTAAGTACAAATTGGAAGTTGCAAAATAGTTATTGTAATGTGACACATAGGGAATATAGTCAAAAATGTTGGTAATTACTATGCATAGTGCCAGGTGGGTACTAGACTAGTCAGAGGGATCACTTCTTAAATTATATAAATGTCTAACCGCTATGCTGTACAGCTGAAATTAATACAGATTAATATTGAATGTGAAATGCAATGGAAAATTTTAAAAAGGGCGGGGGAAAGGTAAAGGGGAATAAGAGATCCAAATTTCCAGGTATAAAACAAATAAGCCATGAAAATGTAATGTACAGCATAGGGAATATAGTCAATAATATTGTGATAGCGTGGTACAGGGTCAGATGGTTGCTGGACTTAACATGGTGATCACTTCTTTAGGGATGTAAATATTGAATAACTATGGTGTGCCCCTGAAACTAATACAATATTATGTTAGCTATATTTTAATAAAAATCTTAAAAACAACAACACTGGACTTTTTATCTTTCCATCTGTGACTCATTTAGAACTGTTCATCACCCCCCTCAAGACCTCCAGTCTCTTAAACTCTTCTCACTTTCTCTCAACCAGTCTTTCTGACTTTCCTTCCTTTACATCCAGGTTCAGCTGCGTAATCATTTCTCTAGTAAGAGTGGCATTATTTGTACTAGACTCTATTGAAAGTCCTTTCTGTATATTAACTTTTGTCATTTTTGTCATCAGTTTCCAGATGAAAAAAATGAGGTGGAGTAGCTTGCCCAAGGCTTCCCAGCCAGAGCCGGCTACATAATTTGCAGCGCCCAGGGCAAAATGAAACTACAGGCCCCTTTGTTCAAAAATCAAGGGGGAAAAGTGCTCTTTAAAACAGTAATATATAAAGTTTTCTCCTTAAAAATATTTTCTTACTTATAAAACGTAATAGGAGAATTCTTCATCCCAAGTAAAGTTAAAATTTTAAATTTTACTGTTCATGTTTAATTGTGCAATGCCAATCTGAAATGCTAATATAAAATAATCTAACTCATATGCAGAATCACCAGTATTTCATAGCTTGCATATGCATTTGTATTTTATTTTTACCAGAACATTGGGAACACTGCACAAAACTAGCTGTTTTTATTTCACTTCGTGATACGCACACATTTTATCAACACTCCTTATCTTTAGCTTACTGGTGAACAAGGAAAAACTGAAAGCAAAGGGAACGACATGTTACCCTATCTTTTCCCTTTCCTCAAATGTCATGATTTTCAGCATAAATGGTTGGCTAATACAGGAAAGTAACGCCAGTAAGAGACGATATGATAGGTTTCCTTGTTTGTTTGTGTTTCTTGGAATGCCACTGCTTTCTTTCTGTGTTTAAAGTAAGTTTGGTTGAAAGGAAAACACGGCCTGGTTGGGGCTGTCAGTACCCACTAGTTGAACTATAGATATGTTGATATGAAACGTGAGCAGAGTTTGGTGGATTCACAATGCCTGAGAGTTCAGCAAGACTCAGAGTACAGATTACACACATCACGGAAGCTGCACAGCTTCCTGAATGCCATATGCAAATGAGGCAGCGAGGGATGAGCGTCATGAACATGTGCATATTTCCTCTGCTCACATGCATGCTCATTGTCCCATCAGATTTAACAAAACATGTTCCAAGATAAAATTATTAAGAATTTCAACACAGTGTCAGTAGGGCTTTTAACCAAGCACGCGGCCCTTCTGAGAGCAGGACTTTGTCCAGGGCACTTGTCACAAACCCAAAAAGCCAGCCCTGCCCTTAATTCATAAGTGGTGGTATCAGGTTTTGAACCTAAGACCTTGCTTCCAGAGTAGAGGCTCTGAACCACTATTCTCTTGAACCACATTACTTTTCTTACTCTATATTACTTTAGCTTTGTCTTCTTCTGCCAAAATTATTGGCAATAATCACATGACTAGCTGATTGGAACCGTTAGGCTAGATGCAATCCTTCTATCAGAATCCAGTAAGCCCCCTCTCCTGTTTCCATGGTGGCCATTCTAACCCATTTTCAAGCCTCTTCTCTAGATTTGAGTCTCCTAATTCTCACTAAATCACAGTTTTCTATGTTGACGCATTGGTTTTTTAATTAGCGTGTATTTTCTCCAAATGATGTATCAGAATTTACTCTGCCATTTACCTATTGCTGTGCATTTACGTTCTTTTTAATTTTTCCTCTGACACTACAACATTGCACTGAATAGCATGTGTTCCTTATTCTTAATTGAGGAAATGAATTTGCCTCAATTTTACAGAAGAAACTAGAACATAACAGGTATGAAATCTTTTTTCCCCAAATTTATATATATCCTCCTCTAGTTTACACTTTCTGTCACAGGTTGTCTTCCCTGGGAAGCAGTCTTTGAGAAGGAGTTTAACATTCAGGAAGTTTATTAGGGGATGCTGTCAGGAGCAGCACCTGCGTGAAGACGGAAGCAATTGAGATTGGACAGAGGGAGGAATTGAGCTGTAATGTGATCACAACAAGGTCTCAGCCAACCCAGCAGAGAGTTCTGGAGCTGTGATGGCATCAGAATTGTCTGGGTTGAAAGATTGAAGCTGGACTTTCCCATTCCTAGTTAACCAGTCATCGAATATCAGATGCCCTAGGAAAGGGTGTGGCCTAGCTTTAGGCAACCATTTGTAACTGAGGCAATTCTCAAAAAAGTGGAGTGTGCCCAACAGTGGGAAAAGTAAATCCTGCGGTCCTTAAGGGCACATGTGGGAAGCTCAGCCCAGCATCCAGGACACTTTCCCTCCTACTCCAAGAAAGACATGATCTTCCTCTCTCCAGGACAAACCTTTCCATCAACCCATGGCTGCCTCCCCCCAAAGCTACTGTCCTCTTGTCTTCCTTCCCACCAAGACCCCTCAAAGAGTAGTGTCCACATGCAATTTCCAATTGCTCCCGGTGTATGCACCACCAAAGCCCGGAGCCTCTGGCTTCTGACTGCTAAACTCTCCTGAAAGTTCACCCACTAAGGTCTCTCGGACCCACACGTCTTTATGCCCAGTGACTGCTCTTCAGCCTGACTTCTTTGTTGCACACAATACACCTAATCACTTGTTTCTTTAAGACACCTCTTCTGCTTTGATCTTTGTCATAAGGCACCACTTGCTCTCGTCTCACCATCATTTCTCTACCACTCCTCACCAGGTACCTTCACTGACTCCCCTTCTTACCTCCACAAAGTTGTTATTCTCCAGGACTCAGTTCTCGCTTCTCTCTCTACCTGCTCTTCCTGGTGGATTTCGTTTGCCCTCACCAAGGAGCCAATGACCCCCAATTCCTTATCTTCATACTCACCTCCTCCTAGCTTCAGATCCATGCCTTTTGTGAAAATAGTCTTGATTACCAAAACTTCAGATTTTAAGTTACTATTTAAAATTAAGCAAGTATTACATGGTTTCTACAGAAGACTGGGAAATTCAGGTAAGCAAGAAGAACACAAAACACAAAAAACCTGAAATTCAAATTTCCAGAGATAATTACTATTGATATTCTAATGTATACTTTTTGGACTTTTCTGCCAGTCTCATACTTAGTGAACTGCTCAGAGTAAACTATTGAATTTTTTTATGTCAAATTTCCTATTTTCATTAATTTTGGTCATACTTTACATAGTACTTGGTGATCTTTTTTATTTTTCTATTTTAAATCAGTAAATATAATTCTACAACATCATTTTAATGGCTGCACAACATTACATGGTACTACTGTATCAAAATTATTTTAATTTCTTCCTATTTACATTAGACTTGTTTCAGCATTTTGTACTACAATCAACAACATGGCAATGAGCATACTTGTGGCTAAATTTTTGGGAGCAAGCCTGCAAACATTCTTAAGGCGGTCCATAGATATGGTCAAATTACCCACAAACAAGATTGTACCAGTGTATGTTCCCACCAGCAGTGAATGAGACTACCAGTTTCCCCAAACCCCTGCCAAGAATAGTTAATGGCATTATTTTTAATTTTGCCTATGTATTTTTCTTATTTCAATAGTGTTTCTTTATTTTTTTCTATACACTTATTACCCACTTGTATATCTCTGAAAAATGCATTTTTGCTTTCTTTGTTCCTTTTATTGTATAAAGGTGTTCTTTTAGTAATTGATTTGTAGGTACTTCTAAGTACCTATAAGATGGCTACAGCTTGATTTCCTGAGAGAACTGCAAGCTCAAAATTTCCAAAATCAAATTGATTATCTGTCCCATAAAAAACCAGTTACCCTGGCATTCCCTTTCTCAGTTTATAGTATCACCATCTCCCTAATTAGCCAAGACCGAAATTTCAGAAATAAGCACATCTCCTCCCTCTCCTCTTCTAATCCAGTTGCAAAGTCTTGTCCATTCACTCTCAAACAGCCCTCAAGTCTGTCTCATCTTCTCTGTTCTCCCTGCCACTACCTTAGTTTGGTGGTGGTCATAACCTCACGTCTTTACCTCATCGTCTCGTTTGAACATTGCAAGAGCCTCCCAAAGATAGCCCGCTGCCTCCTCCTCTATTTCATCCTCCATACTGACACAAGAATAATTTTCTTATTCTGGGACAGAGTAGAAAAAACAAATATGATAGTGCCAATCCCCTCCTTAAAATCCTGCAGTGGTCCCCTATCACTTTCAGCGTAACATGATTATTTCTTAGCATTGCGTAAGAAGCCCAATGTGGTTCCGAGTTACTGTCCACATTCACCTACATTATTCCAGCCTTTGTGCCTGCAGCCAGTCCTACTGAATACTGTTCCCCCAAAATGTCATGCTCTTATACAACTTTATGTCTAATCTTTTTTGCCTGAAGCCTCCTGGTTACCACTTAAGACTTATACCACATCTTGCCCCTGGAAATTCCTAAGAAATAAGTCAAACATACAAGCTTTGGATCTTTGGCTAGCTGGGAGCTGGGATGAAAAAGCTGACCCCTTCTAGCTGGAAGCCTGACTCAGAAAAACAGCTGAAGGTGTTCTCTTCAGTACAGCATAGAACATAAAAGACAAACTGCCTGGGTTCACACCCCAGCTCTCCATGTACAGGTTCTGTGATCCAGGACGTTACTTAACCCTTTTGTGTCTTAGTTTCCTCATCTTTGAAATGGTAGTCACAATTATGACTCCTTATAGGCATTCATAAAGCCATATATGTAAAGCACTTAGAAGACTTAGCCACTAATCAATGTTACTTGAATAGATGATATATTTGGGATAACTGATGTTGGTTTCATCTGACTGTATGTGTAATGGCTAATTGGATGAAATGGTATAATGTAGATGCAAGATCTTTGGAAAATTTAAAGGACTGTGGAATTGTCCAATATTGTTATCACTCAATTCTAAACAAGGTAAGTCTCTATATGTTCAAGTATATATCATGACCTAACTCATTAGATCATTATAATAACTAAAGGAGATTTCAAAAAGTATTTATATCCCATCTCATTCCAAAATTGTCTCAAGTAGTTAAATTCAACACTAAAACTTATATAGAAGTAAGATGAAGTAAGAGTAAGAACACTTAAGAATTAGACATACTAGGGGTGGGGTGAATCCAGGTTTTCCCACTCATTAATATCTGTGAAAGCCCAAAGATATCTGTGAAGCACTGGGCATTGAGAAGTGATCGTTATTGTCATTTGGTTGCGAGAAGACCACATCAAGGCACTCTTGGCAGGAGGAAGAAGACAGACATTCAGAGGAAGGAATTAAAAGATGAGTTATATTTCAGAAGAACTGGAGGACAATAGCCATACTTCTCAGATAGTCACAAGCTCAGCCTAGGCTCAGACAGCAGCAGATTGAATCTCCAGGTAGCAATCATTTCGAATGCTGCTATTTAGTCCTGTTTCATTCAGCGTCTATCATAGTTAAATATTTCTATGTGTGTCTCCTACATTAAATTGTCTCTTCCTTGAAGTCAGTGACCTCATTTTTGTAAACCCAATAACTGTACAGTACCGGGCATTCAGAATCAGGCATAAATGCTTGCTGAATGAATGCAAGAAAAAATACTGTATGCCCGGTGAACTCTTAGATGTGCATTAAGACGCAGGTCTCTCTAAATGAACTGAACTGAGAAAAGAAGAACACAGGTTTATTTCAGAGATAAGTAATGAGGGACCTGGATGGATATCCCAATCCTGGAGACATGTTTCCAGAATCATGGGGATTCAGAAAATCTCTGCCAAAGTGGCCACCACATTGATTCCTAGATTACCAATCTCTATGCTGTTTTACACACAGATTCCCATACAGATTTTGAAGTAGTCATCTCTGAAGGTGGCCAGGCCTCTAGGGGAAACTGTTGTCAGAACCTCTTAGGAGATGAGCATGGCTGTAACTACAGCTGGTGTCCTGAGACCTCAGACAGCGGCAGACACAGGAAAAGTTTCAGTTACACTTCAAGGCTGACATGGGAGAAGTTAGCGGGTACTAAAAAGGGTCTCCATTACTGTGCCCCAGCCCGTCCCCGGCACGCCACATTAGTTCTGCAATACTCTCATCATTGTGATGGTGACAATCTCAAGTCCACCAGACGAAGTTCAGGTTCCAAGAGTTTCCAAGGAATATTGGGTTTCTGTACCTGTGTCCTTTCTTCCAGATAGCCCCTTTTTTTTGTTCTCTATTAACCCTGTTTAACCTAACACTCAGCCTCACAAGAACTGGTCAGTGCCCAGAGGGAAAGTTTCCTAAAAATAACAAACAGAGTGGTTGAAGATTTCAAACACTCTGAACCTCCAGGGATTTATCATCCCACAATTACCCAAGCATTCCTCCCTGCCTGTGTGACTCGAGCCAAGGTTGATCTGGACCCGGGAGGGAGTAACCTCAACCTCAGGGATCTAGAACATAAGTATCCTCTAGGAGTTTCCCAGTGATTCTAGAAGTTGCATCTGCCCAGGAAGCCAGGTAGAAGTAAGACGGGGTGTAGGCATGTGTGTGCGTGTGCGTGTGTGTGTGTGTGTGTGTGTGTTTGTGTGTGTGTGCAGAAAGCACCATGTGATGGCAGCTGGCCTTGTACGGGCAGAAGGGGATTCAAATCCCCACGTCCAACGTGTCTTCCTTTCCCTTTTCTTCTTTGTTCCTTTTCTCCTTGTGAATGTTTTCTCTCCTGGATTTGGGAGTGAGAGAAACCCAGTAAATTGTTATTTCCTTCAGCATTGTAGCAACTAGGGCTCAGATTAGCCCTGCTGGTTTTAATCGGAGACATTTGCGATTCCTGAAGCAGTCAGGTCCTTGGAAAGCCAACCCCAGATAATATCTCTGTGGTCTTCCCGGAGCGTGTCACAGATAGATGGGGGCAGGGAGTGTCCACAGAGGGTAAGCAGGAGGAGGGAGTCACACACAGGTGGCTTTGTCCCCTGGACTCTGCACTAAAGCAAGTACAATGTGAAATCAAAGAAGAGATAGAAGGAGGAGGCGGCACTGTGTCCCAGTGTGAAGAAAACAGCCTGCTCTGAAGTTATCGCGTCTCCAAATACAATGTAATTTCTTTTTGGGCAGTGCTCTGATAGCCTGACCAGCAGGAAGGGCTGGAAGCTGTGCAAACCCGGCAGAGGGAGAAGGCACAATGAGCCTGATGTTTCAGTTCCAGGCTCTGGGCTCGGGTTTCTGCTGGCTCTCTTTTGGACCACAGACAGCGCCAGCACCAGCGCCTTCATTCTGGGCTGCGACGCAACCTCCAGCCACCCCTTTTCCAAACTCAGTCAACCTTCTTCCCCTTCCCCTGCTCTTGAAACCTAGACCCTTTGCCTCTTTTGTCAGGACTATAAAGAGTCCTCAAGGCACAGAGGTGACGGGAGCACCTGAAGTGAAAAGAAAATGCCTGCCAAAAATTCTAAAATGCACAGGGACTAGAGAGCACAGGAGGTATCTGGGCAGTTCTCTGGTCCCAGGAGGCCTCGGCCCAAACTTTCCTGGAGGGATGACTCCCCCTTAGGTAAGAAAGTCTTCAGAGAAAAATCCATCCGATCCCTCTGCACCCCACTGTAATATCTACCAACCCCCACGAAATCCTTCCCAATTCTACTTGAGTCCCCTTCCTACCGTTCTGGCCCCAGATTGCAGGAGCAACCTTCATGAGGAAGATCTTCTCCATCCACACATTCTTCCACCACCTTTCACAGGGCCCAGACAGAAATCTGGAGAATTCAGAAGAAACTAGCTGAGTACGAGTGGGGCCTGCAATGCCCATTGTTTTGAGAAACTCAGAAGAAGCTGACTCAGGTATAAGAGAGGTGTCACCTCATTTATCTAGGTCATTGTGTCCAAGGGGCCCTGGCCAAGGAAGTTGTCTTTCCTTTCCTGCCAAGTCATGATGGAGAAAACACTCTGCTGGCTGTGTCTCCAGGTTCTCTGGGTGGACAAAGAAGGACTTGATTGACACCCCCCACCCAGAGGCCTGAGATTTGGAAGAAATGACTAGCTTAGTCTATGACTTCCCATGTATTTCAGCAGGAAGTGGGATGTGGAACTCTTTTTAGGGATAGAGAGAGGGAGTGGTGCTCATTTTCCTTTGTCTCTTGCCCCTGGCAAGCTCTCAGTGGGGGAAATGGTTCCGATGTGGGGTGAAGGAGTGTGGGGCTGAGCTGACAAGAAACTATGGATTGGTTGTGGGCAGCCCACAATTTTTCTTAATTAGCTATGGCATCTTGCCCATCACCGAAATAAATAACAGGTATCCCCTAAGGACACCACATGAGAGGCGCCATTTATCGCCATTCTGAGAGGAAAGTGACAACATGACGGGTGACATAGCAGAAATAATGAAGAAAAATGGTAGTGGGCAAGGAGAGGCCCCATCAGAGGAGCTTTGCAATCAGTCCCCAAAGGGAAGCTCCTTGCCCAGAACTCCCTTTGGGAAAGCAGCACATCCCAGGGTGGCCCTCTTCTCCTGGCAAGATTTACATCTTCCATTAGTACTAGGCACATGCTATGTGGTAGCACTCAGGGTCACCTGCAATGCCTCCTGACCCATCATGGGTCACTGAGGATGTGGGTCAGAGCCCCTGAAAAGCCACTTGGAGAGTTTCATATTTTTAGATATTTTAGGTTCAGGCAACTCTAATTTGTCTGTGTGGGTTATCTCTGCCAAATGTTAGATTGTAGGCCACCGATCTGCCACCTGACATCCTTCTGGCCCTTCTCTTCCTCTAAATAGTTGGTCGCTAGATCCAGTCTAAAGACAAAGAGGTGGCCCTGCCTGTGGAAGGCTTATCTCAGCACTTGTACTCAGCACCCATGCCCTGTTGTCTCCTCTGGAATTATCTCCATAGTTATCCACGCTCTAACCATTATATTAAACTCTCTGGCCACTCTCCTCAGGATTAAAAAATACCCAAGTCTCTTTCATTAAAAACAAAACAACCAAGGAGGCCCTTCCTGAAGCCTACATTCCTCTTTAGCTACCACCTTCCCACTTCCTCCCTTCTGAGCCAGCTTTTCCAAAGCATGCTTTCACTGACTCTGCAGTCTACTTCTTGACTTTTGTCCCAAGGCCACAGAGAAGCTCCTTTTTTCAAAAAAAAAAAAAAAAAAAAAAGATTTTATTGGGGAAAGGGAACAGGACTTTATTGGGGAACAGTGTGTACTTCCAGGACTTTTTTCCAAGTCAAGTTGTTGTCCTATCAATCTTAGTTCTGGAGGGTGCCATAGAACTTCAAGTTGTTGTCCTTTCAGTCTTAGTTGTGGAGGGCGCAGCTCAGCTCCAGGTCCAGTTGCCCTTGCTAGTTGCAGGGGGCGCAGCGCAGCCCACCATCCCTTGCGGGAGTCGAACCAGCAGCCTTATGGTTGAGAGGACGCGCTCCAACCAGCTGAGCCATTCGGGAGCTCAGCGGCAGCTCAGTTCAGGGTGCCGTGTTCAATTTTAGTTGCAGGGGGAGCTGCCCACCATCCTTTGTGGGAGTCGAGGAACCGAACTGGCAACCTTGTGGTTGAGAGCCCACAGGCCCATGTGGGAATCGAACCGGCAGCCTTCGGAGTTAGGAGCACAGAGCTCCAACCGCCTGAGCTGCTGGGCCGGCGGCCCCTGAAGCAGCTCTTTTCAAAGTCATTCTATGACTAAATATAATAGTCACTTTTTAGCCTTTATTTTACTTACCATTCCTCTTTCTTGAAATTCTTATCTTTCTTGGCTTTGGGGGAGGTCACTCTTCTCAAATTCTATTTCTACTTCTTCAGCTACTTCTTCTCAGCCTCCCTTGAAGCTCCTTTTGCAACTGCCCATCCCATAAATTCTGGGAAGCTTCAGAACTCAGGCTTCAGCTCCCATGTCTTCTCATTCTGCATGATCTTCCTAGGCAGACACGTGGATTCAATGATCTCACATGTCTTAATGATTTCCCACTCTGAGTCTGTAGCCCAGACTTCACTGATTTCTACTCTCATACATCCAGTCACCTACTGAAAAGCTCTCTGTAAATATTCTATGCGCACCTCATTTAAACACGCCCAAAACTGAATTCACCTTTCTCTTTCACACCCTCACCCATGCACACACATATACACTTGGCCAAACCTCCTATTCAGGAATGACAGCAAAACCCATCCTTACAAGGGGACGGTGGAGACACGGAGCTAGAAGACATCCAGCTTTTACATTGCTTCACGTTGTCTAGTGTTCTGAGAGCAACTGGACAAACTTTGCTGGTGGAACCTTGGGGTGGACCCAAAGAGTCTAGTGTACATATGTCTGCCTACACAAAACTGGGCATAGGCACACACAAGTCTGAGGGAATCTAAAGATAAGAGATCAGGTAAGACCAAAGAGAAGGAAACAACATTGACAATCTATCTATAAACAGCAAGACTCTTGCAATGGGCAGACAGATGTAGAGAAATAAATGGAACCAGTTCCAGGAAGGAAGACAAACAAGAATTCTTAGCGATCTTATCATTGATAAGTTTCAGGACAGCAGTCCCAGCTGGAAGGGGCTTAGTCGTACTAGACAGGGAACCCAGAAGATTATGAAGTGGAAAAACATTCCAAAGTGGGGCATCAGAGCAGATGTCTTGGCCTATGGACTGACTACTAGTCAAAGCACAGAAAATGCTGTCATTAGCAGGCTTCTGAGTACTGAGGGCTCATCTAAGCACATCAAAACCTGGGTCCAAGAAAGCACAACAGTTCCAGTCTTACCAGATATTTGGACAGAAGCCAGTGCCCCAGGGAAGAAACTAGAGAGGAGCAGGCTTACCTGTAGATCCCTTTGGAAGATTGATGGATGGGAAAAAACTAAGTTAGGGAGACTGACAACCTATGTCCTATACAATGGTTCATTTGTATGCATTTTACACTGAGGCGTCTGAGGGTCAGTTCTGTGCAGTGAGCTGGCCCTTTCTCTCCCTAGATGCAATTTGGTTACATGTTTGAAGAATGAGCAAATCAGTGCTCTTTCTATGAGCAGCAACAGTAGAGTCTTGTCCTACCAGAAGTTTTGGCCTCAGACTTATTGGTGAGCCAGAAGGGGTTTTCTAGTGTTTCAATTGAGTCTATTGAAGACAAGTGCAGGAAAATATAGCCCTGATGATGTAATAAATGTGAGAGCCAAATGCCTGCTAAGTATAGATATAGCATGGATCTTCATATGTTGATTAAAGATGTCTTTTGTCTGGGGAGTTCTAGGAGGGAATAAATGAGAACTAGGGAAGAAAAGCGGTAAGCAATATTTTCCTGTCCTTTATATTTACTATGATATCAGGCTACTGGGAAGGTTCTAGAGGATAAGTTCCTGCTCTGGGAGAATTTACAGATCTGGAGA
The DNA here is from genome assembly GCF_964194185.1 of Rhinolophus hipposideros. Taxonomy (NCBI): domain Eukaryota; kingdom Metazoa; phylum Chordata; class Mammalia; order Chiroptera; family Rhinolophidae; genus Rhinolophus; species Rhinolophus hipposideros. The sequence goes on along the minus strand of NC_138056.1, from coordinate 82,904,970 downwards.
AATGAATATGTAAATGAAACATCCTAATATCATAATACTATGTGGCAAATACGATAGTAGGAGGAATGATGATACCTGACATGGACTTATTATATACCAACTATTGTGTGAGATGTTCTAAATGCATTATATTATTTAAACTTCTTATCAATCCTAGGAGGAAGACACCATTAGTATTTCCATGTTACAGATAAGGAAACTGAGGCTTCCAAAGGTCAAGGTCAGGTAACTGATCTGATATCACTTAGCTACAAATTGAAGAGCTGAAATTCATACCCATGACATGTGTGCCTAGACCCCACACAATTAACCCCTCCACCTGCTTCTGCTTCTTTATTTAAAGGAAGAAAGACAGAAGAGAGATCAACTCTTCTGATCAACTCTTTCCAAAGAGTTCAGGGATGGGTACAAAGAGGTAGTGATCTGAGTTTAATCTTGATAAATTAGTAGGCATCTATGGGCTAGGAAAGGAGACAAGAAGGCATTCCAGGTAGAGAAGCATGTAAAAAATCCATCTGAAGAGCTAGTAAGTATTTATATCCCAACATACACAAAGACACATTCATGTACTCACACATAGTCACATACCGGTAAACACACTCACTTATGCATGCACAAACATGTGCAGATATTCTCACACATTCTTACACACACTTAAATACACAGCCACGCCCATGCTCACACACAGATGTACACACACACTTGGTCTGTGAGATGTTTCCCTGAAGGGTATATTCATTTCCATTATTCCTCTCTCCTTCCCAGTCTTCAACCCCAATTGTCCAATTATGGTGATAATTACTGTTCATTGAGCACCTCTGTGCTCCAGGAGCTATACTAGTTTCTGTCTATACAATATCCCTAAAGCTCACAAGAAACCAACAGGGCAGTATTGTGATCCCATTTTACAGATGTGGTTACAGGGCCTCAGACAGGCTACAGATCTCCCCATGGGCCATGTGATTCATAGGTGGCTTTTAAACCCAAGTCTGTCTGTTTCCGAAGCCTGAGCTCTTTAATATAAAAGCCCGTAGAGCAGACTGTTCGAGGAGGCAGTCGTCATGCCTGGGCAGCCTAGAGCGCAATGGAGTAGAGCTGGGACCCATAGTGATGGACCCATTGAGGCAAGCCCTTGGCCCTCCAAGCTGCAGTGCCTGTGAATGTTTGCCAAGATGCAAAAGAGTCCCTGAGAGAAGTATGAATGCTTCGTGTCACATTGTTGGTAACAACTACCATCATCACAGAAGTCTGGAATTCTAAATGATGTTAAAGGATGGGGAAACTGAGGTGTTGGCCCACCATCAATGAATTGGGATCCATTCTCTGAGAGACTCAGAGAATCAGTAACAGTCTTGATTCCAGACCATGTCCTTCCCACTGGCTACAAGACCTCCTAGCACTTACTGTGCTGCTTGGAAATCGTCGCCATGGGTACTTTTTATTGATTAAGTTGCATGAGCAAGTATGTAGGGTTTGAACAATTTGCATGTATGACTTTGTTTTGTTTCTCCACACATGCCCTAGTTCCCAGGAATGCTCAATGCAGAGTGAGGGCATGTTGAGATCCCACCTTAACAGATGGCCTAGTTGTAGCCCAGAGAGATTAGCTGAAACAAGAAGCTTACAATAACATCTTGACAACCAGATTCCAGACCTCCTTTGTCCCAGATCTGGTCCTGCCAGGTTGGTGCAATCTTTTCTCTTCATTATTTCCTCAAAAGATCGCGTTTCCTTCCTCTCCTGACTCTGGGTCTCACAACTCAAGTCTGTATGCTTTCCGAGTGGTTGTTTTCCTCCTTACTGTATCCCTTCCTTAATTTCCCTTGTCCGTACTGAGCTGATTTATAGGCCAGAGTCGTCCCCTGGGCTGGGCAGAAAAATAGCAAGGAGACAGATTAATGAGCCCCTCAGCATTGCCCAGGAAAATGCCAGCACAGGAGTGAGACTGTGGCGCAGGGGAAGCTGGAAAAACCTGCATCCATCTCCTATGTGTGACTGTGCTGAGCGTGAACACACTCAGCTCGTGCCAACACCTGGTGTTTGGGACAGGGAGAAAAGATTTGGAATGGCTCTGGCCATCTATTTCAACTACTGCTTTTCTTTTATTATTAAGGTAAAATGGAGGACCTGGGGGAGCAGCCAGATAAAGGCAGAAAGAGGGGATGGTACAAAGGGATTTCCTAGAGAATCTGTACTCCCGAACTTGCCACGGATTAAAGTTTCCAGATAAAAACACTTTTTCTTCATTGCTTCCCTATCTGAAGAACAACATACCCATAATCATGCACATTTTTACTCATTCTCTCTCTCTCTCTCTCTCTCTCTCTCTCTCTCTCTCTCTCTCTCTCTCTCTCTCTTTCTCTCTCTCTCTCTCTCTCTCACACACACACACACAGACACTCATATTTTGCTATACTGGTCTTGGACCCTCCTTAACTTTAGCACAGGGCCTGCCTGTATTGGCAGGCACTATGGTTGGAAAAGAAGAAAGACACTGAAACCTTTGCAGCCCCGGGTCTCCAGTATGCAGTCCCAGCTCCTTCTAAAGCCCTGGTGGGCTAGGATGGCTCCCCTCCTTCCTCTTTTTCTAATTATGACAGGCCCCAGGGGTCCAGAGCAAAGCGAGGGAAAGGCTGAAAGGACTGCAAGTGGGAAAGGAGGGCACAGGAGTGAGGGAGGGAGGGAGGGAGGGAGGGAAGGACGGAGGGAAGGACGGTGACAGCTGAAGCAGACATGTTGTTCTGAGGAGAAATGCGTATTTGGCCAGACACAATGTAGTCATACCTTCCCTGCATCCTCAGGGAGGTGACCCCTGGGCCACACTTGCTGTAGGGCCATGCAGTGGTAAAGGGAAAAACACTTTAGGACTGAGTTTCAATAGTAGGCTCGTTTGTCTTGGAATCATAATCAAGTTTAATGTCATTTACTGTGCTTGTCCTTCTGTGAAGCTGGGAGATATGAAGGGTTCTTGTCATTAGTTACGTGAAGGGAGCCTGAGTTGATAGAACCACACGACTGAAGCCACAAGATACAGGCGTCTCTTTTCCTAGCCCAGTGTGTACTTCTCTGTTCTACCTTCTTGGAGAAGGACTGGCTTTCTCTTCCATTCTTGGGGTTAGAGTGTATTAATAATAAGCTGCTACAAGTGAACTAACAGAGATGTGCAAAATAATCCCTCACCATTTATAAAACAAATTCACAATCATTTGATCTGATTGAACATGTTTTTATTGAGGGTTCCAATGTTTGGTGTGCTTTGCAAAGCGCTGGGCTAACGGTGTGAATCAGCCCAATCCTGGCTTCACGGAGCTCATGGTCTAGCAGATGAAGCTAAACAGAGTGTGATATCCCTTGTTATTTTATGCAGGGTCCTAAGGACCCTGTTAGGCCAAGGACCATGCACAGCAAGGCAGAAACCTGCTCACTCATCAGCTGAAAAGAAAAGGATAAGGCTGGTAAAAAAGAATTCTCTATGACATTGACTTCTCTCTTTCTCAGCAGCTTTTGGTTAATCCAGTTCCCCAGGCTCCTTCTCCTCCCCAAGACTTAGAATTAAGTGAAAATGTCAGGTTCTCTCCAGACGATAGAATTTCCTCTCTTCCCAGATCTGTTTTGTTGTGGTCATGAAGACTGCCCAGCCAAAGATTCGGAAATAGCAACTATTCCAATTATGTAAAATGTGATTAAAAGAAATGTCATGGCCCTTCACATGTGCCTTTCACTTAATTCTTGCCTTGCAACCCTTGCTTGGGCTGACAAGTATAATAGATCTACTTGATACATCTCGTGCTAAAAAAAAAAAAAAATGTCTAGTCAAAAGTGCTTAGAATCCCTTAAGGCTGGAGTTGGCTAATGATGTCATTACTCCACAGGGCCTGGCGTTATTTTTAGGATGGCCATTTCCTCCCACATTAAGACTCATTAGGATTTTTTTTCCTCTGTAGTACTCTACCCACACTATAGAGGTCACACACAAAGATGAAGCCTGATCTGGGCCTGAGGCAGTTCACTTACTCTTTCTGGACAGCTACATTCCAAAGAAGGCCACTTAAAGCTGCAAAAAGCTTTTCTTTAAGGGTGGGAGACCAGACCAAGGTCAAAGCCTGTCTGGGCTGGGCTTGAATCAACATAGCCTGCTTGCCAATATTGAAATGACCAGGTTTATGTCATCTACACCCCATTTACCTCTCATCCCTGCATACCTCTCAGCTACTAGCCAGCTTAATACACTTTCATCCCAGCTCAAATCATGCAACTAAAATAGCCTTGCAAATATTCTATCATTCACAAGTCAAATTCTCTGGACTTCCAAGGTAAGGCAACATTTACTATGCAAGGAAAAACATGAATCTATTTTATCAACATAGACTTTGCAATCAGATGGTTCTAGGTTCAAATCCCAGTTTTGCCATTTACTAGCTGTGTGACCTGGAGTAAGTTTCTTAATATCTCTGAGCCTTACTAAAAGCCTTCTGAGCCTTCTCCTCATCACTAAAAGAAAGACATTAGTACCAACCACACAGAACTGTTGTTAGAACAAGTAAGAAAATATATGTAAAGCACTTAGAGTCCCTGGCACTCATTAAATACAACTGTTGTTATTATTTTTCATTATCTTTAGTATTATTATAAATCAACAATCTCTAATTTTGAGATTGAAAAAGCTTCGAATACTGAAACGTTTTTCAGAACTCATTTCGCAGCAAAACCTGACCTGAACTGACCTGAGATTCTTTGCAGACCTCATTTATCCCACTTGGGACGAATCCTTGCTGCAGAAATCTGAATGGTTTTCCCTTACAAGTTGCTGCTAGAGACTGCTAGAGGTATTACATAATATATTGGAACCGTGCCCTACTACTTTTCTAAAATCTAAAAAATTCTGAATTCTGAAATATTTCTGGCCCCAAGGGGGTTTGACAAGGGGTTGTGGGCAGTATTCCTTTTTTGAGCCACCAAATCTCACAGTGCAGAATCCAAGCCACCACTGTTCCTCCCTACCCAGAAAAAGACAAAAAGTATTGATTTCCTTACTGGCTACAAGGCAGTCACCCATCTCTCCAGCAAATCACAGGAAGCCCCCAGGCAGAAAAATTGGCCCATTTTGGCATTCACAGACCAAATCTGTTACTAAAACTAGATTGTTGATTCTTGGCAAATCTAAGCAGAAAGGGCAACAAAAGCAGCATGGAGTTACAGTTTTCTGAAGATTTTATGTACCCATATAAGTAGCATTTCTGTTTACTGAACACCTACTATGTGCCAGGCTCTTTACAAATGCTCTAAACCTCACAACAAGAACAAAGAAGGTATTATCATCCCTACTTTGCAGATTTGTAAATGGTGACAAAGAGATGGTGGGAACTCAGGCAAATTTCAATCTGATTTCAAAACCACTGCTTTTTTTCTCTGTCATTGCTTGCTGACTCGGAACCACAGAAAAAGAACAAAAAGGGAAAGCTTATTTTAAAATTGTTTTATTTTCATTGCTATTATAAGTGTGTAGCATTATTTCTTTTAAGACCCAGGCCATAAATAGAGGGTCAACTTGCAAACTTGGGAAACAATGACTTTTTCTACTGCCAAATGGTCTATAATTCCCAGTGTTCTTGGAAAAAGACATTGACAATGATATTGACCTTTAATCCTTCCTCAATTGCCTGCAACTCGATTTGTAGGTGGAGTTTTAGGATTGTGATGGTGGGGAAGGTGGCTATTTTTTTTTATTTTTTGGAGGGGGGCGGGTTGTTGTAGCTGTGGCCCTTGTTTGATCTGACAAGATCATTTGAACATGAAGGCCAAGAAAGGAGATCTGGTAACCTTGGCCCTGAACCCACTGATGAGTGTTCCCCCAGCACACAGCATGCTAACCCAGGCATGAGGCTCTATCCATGACAACCGCTTTCCCTGGAGTCAAAAGTAAAAATCAAAGGCAGAGAAAAAGATTAAAAAGGAAGTGTCCAACACCAGAGAGAGCAACTCACCCTCCCTCCTGACCCCCCAAGGAGACAAAGACCGTGAAGTAAAGGTGTCCTGCAGCCCGCAGATTAATCTACACTATGCAAAAGTGGTCAGAGTCGTCCTTTCCCCATAATAGGCAGCCCAAGAAGCCTCACAATGAATGCTTCAGTCAACAAGATAGCAAGAACTCAGGCTGGCTGGCGGCACATTGTTTATCGGCTACCCAGGGCTTGGGATTATGAAAAGATGTCTGAAAGAGACTTTGTTATCTCATTGTGCTTCTGTAAGTCACCACTCAGTTCTGTGAGCAACACTGCTCCTCTTACAATTCCTGACTTTTGATTTGGGGATGTGATTGTTGCTTAGACTCACAATAGTAGACTTGAAACCCAAGGTGGCCGCCAGGGCTGTGGTCACCTGCAAAATGGAGGTGCAGCTGGGGCTTCTGACAGGCCCTGGTGAATTCTAGGCAGCCTGCCAGGTGACAGGTGTGTCAGTGATCCATGAGGTCACCAAGGTATGAATCAACGTGGGCGGCATCCATGATAGCATCCGTAATATAGATGGTTCATGTAGCATGTCACAGGCCAATGAGAAAGTGACTTGTCTTGGAGGTTTTTTTCTTTTTTGTAATCCCAGTAGCAGGGAAAGCAATCATCCAAGAAATGGAGAGTGTGAAACAGAAAGCTCTATCCAGGTGGGATAGTCCTGCAGCTCTGACATGTGGCTATGAAAGTGGCATAAATTCTAGTCATTGTGTCCCAAATTATAAACTCCGATCCCCTTTCTTCTCTACCATAGATAGCTAAGGCCATTCCCCTGCTCTACTGTCTCAGTATCTGCTCAAAGATTCACTAAAGATTTTGTCTACTAACCACATTTTACAGATAGCAAAACTGAGGACCAGAGGAAAAGTGACTTTTCCAAAGTCACAGAGTGCACTGTGACAAAGCAAGATGGAAACTGTCTTTCCTGGTTCCCAGGCTAATGCTTTCCTGACTATCCTCACTCAGAAACAAAGACTCTCCAATTTTCTTATCCTGAAAAAGAAGCATACATGCAAGAGAATGTTGTAACTTAAAATGAAAATCTGCTCAAGAGCGCTGGTGATTCCCGACAAGCACGCAGATAGCTCGATACTAACAAATCATGTGCTGCGGTGTGAACAAGTGTGATGTTAACAGGCGATTCTCCATAATATATTTTTCATGAGCAAATGAGAGGATATGAAATATGCATTATGGAAGATGGTGTTAATGTCATGTTTATTTACTCTTCAGCAACTTAATAGTCTTCGTATTATATTTTCTCTATGCCTGACGATAGTATGATTCTGTGAACCTCGAAGTTAGCTCGAACTTTTCATAAATGCAATGGAGGGGCTGTTGCTGCTCTCATTGTCCCCCAACCCACCCCTGCCACACAGATAACCATTGAAGGATAGTTTTGAAAGACTGATCTGTATTTTTAATAAACTGGTGAATGGTGAAGTATTCGCCTCATCTGTGATTTCTAGCGGGTTGTCATTTTGACTTGGCGTGTTTCCCAAAGCACCTCTTCTCCCTCTCAGCCATTACATATTCACACATTCTAATCATTCAACATTTTTAAAGCCTTGCACATAGGCCTGCTTAGTGCTGAACACTAGCCCAGGGCTCCTTAGGGGTTCCACACACACCCGCCGCAGGTAGAAGGCGGGGCCAGCCCTGCAGGTGCCCACTGAGGCCTTTGGCAGTGATGGTGCTGCTCCCTCCTAGGATGTCCCTCTCCGTGTCTGGCACTGGGGAAAGCAAAGGTAGACTGACAACAACACTAACAAAGATTAATTCCTGTGTCTGATGAGAGTTAATTTCTCTGATTAGAGGACTCTCAAAGATGAGCAGTGGGCCGGCCCGGTGGCTCAGGCAGTTAGAGCTCCATGCTCTTAACTCCGAAGGCTGCCGGTTCGATTCCCACATGGGCCAGTGGGCTCTCAACAACCACAACAACAAAATAAATAAATAAATAAATAAATAAATAAATAAATAAATAAATAAATAAATAAAGTCCCTTAAAAAAAATTTAAAAAAAAAAAAAAAAAAAAAAGATGAGCAGTGACCAAATCCTGACTGGAAATATTCAAATGGCAGAATGATGGGCAAAGAGGCCCAGTCACTCACCAGCAGCTTCCCAAGAACTTCCTGACACCAGGCTCATTATGAGTTAAACAAATAACTGGGATAAACACACAAGGGCAGGTGGCTCCAGCCCAGTAGACATATATGTATCTATTTCACTCAATTTATTTATTTATTATTTATTTTCCATTCCAGAGCTTCTTGGTAGGTCTTGTCTGAAAGCATATTCATTCAGAAAGATAAAATGAGAGGTGTGGAGGGCATATCCACCTGGAGAAATATCATCTGGCTTGATGAAAACTGAGGGCTAACAGGGCTGCTGCGCTGGCCCATCCACCGATCCCCTGGGAATTTGCTTTGGATCATAGAGGAGGAAGACTGCTGCCTAAGGGCACGTGCTCACAGGGAAGGTAGGTGAAGGAGATCATCTGTCTGGAAGCAGGTGACATTCAGACTGACAGCCTCACTGAGCTCTGTGGTCAGAGAGAAAGTGGAAAGTGGTTGGGGAGGTGTGAGCTTAGAAGGCAGACTGACTGGGACTTGAATTCTGGCTCCATTGTTTACATCTATGTGAACCTGGACGAGCCACGTAACTTCTGAGAGACTGTTACCTCTCCTAGAAGGAAGACCACCCTCTCTATATTAATTCCTTGGTATACACAATTTGTAAAAGAGCCTGGCGACCCGGGGCCCTTGGACTGCATGCCACTCTTCACCTTTAGGACCTAATAACAGAAAAGTCCTCTGGCTTCATTCTGGGAGACATAGAGGCTGTAAGGTCTGCTACTTGTAGAAAAATTCAGCTACTTCTGTCTGAAGGAGAAGTATAGCCTTCCCACTGGCAGCTGGGGGCACAAAGGGAAGGGTTACTTTTCCTTATCTCTCATAGCACTGTCTCCTCTCTTCCCTCCCAGCCCTTCCCTTGCTCCCTAGCCCTACCTGTCATTTATACTGAGCACTCACCAAAGGCCAGCGCCATGATGGGAGCCGTCCATATGTAATGCTCCAACTCCCTTTAGCAGAAGACCCCCCGCCCCAACACACACACACACACAGAGATGTTTACAAGTTCCATAAGCATTTATTGAGAGTCTATTTCGTGCAGGGTTCCACACTAGGACCCCAGAATAAGGAGACAATCTCTCTCTCCTAAGGAGCTCACAGCTTATTGATGGAAAAGAAGCTGGTTTTGGTCTGAAGGCAGTTCATTCCTTGAGAGTCGGGATATGAGTGTCCAGTGCTCCCCTCCTGAACTGGGCTAGTAGAGATGTCAAGCTGCAGTCAACATGCTGCTAATGGGGCTTTGAAAGTCTCTGCTTTGTTAGGGCATCCAGGAAAGCCCATTTCAGCTGCAAATACCTTCATTGCCTCCCCAGCAGAAATGACTAATACCTGCTTTCTGGGATGCGCTCATCAAAAGGAGACTCTCAAAGCCCTATTAGCAGTATGCTGACAGCTTTACATCCTGAAAGGGCAAAGTCCAGGGAAGTTAGATGAATCCAGCCTATTTGTCAACACCAGAATGAGTCAGAGCCCCCCCAACTGTCTCAGCCCACCACCACCACCCCCGTCCCAAAACCCCCATCTTTACTCCCTCCCTCGTACCTTGGGGGCCTCAGGGATTACAATTTCTCTGCAGTCTTACAAGCCACACACTTCCCCCTCCGTCGTCTGACTCACCGCTCCCCATCCCTGCCAGTCTCAATTAATTCTACAAGCTTGCAGAAGCCTAAGCACCAGCACAGACCTGTATGCCAAAGGCCTCTCCCCTCTGCCATCATCCTGTTGCCCAGAGAAACTCTTGGGCTCTGCTCTCCTGATCACCTTCAGTGGTTACCTAGGCTTCCAGAATCTTGAAGACCCAACCAGTTTCTCCCCCAGCACATCAACATGTGGTCAGTTGGTCTCCTAAGAACAAAGATGACTGTCACCAGGGCCTTTGGAAGCAGACAGACCTGAGGATCCAGGCCAGCACACATGCTGTGGGGCCTTGCTAGTGCATATCAGGCTAAAAGGAAGGGCTGCCATCACTACCTGGAGATGCTGTGGACACCGAGAAGATGACCTTGCCTGAGATTTGCAGCAGCCAGGTCTTCCCCACCCCCACACTTAATATGACTTCATCTCAACTTCCACAGAGACCCAAGCTCACATCAAAAAGATGCCCAGTACCAAGAAGTACGGGCCTTGCCCTCTCCTTGCCCCCACCTCTCAAAAACGAAAGGACAGGACAGGAATTGAGATTCTCTCAACTTTGTTTATTGTCCCATTATTCAACAAACAAGCAGCGTGGTGTTGGCCACTAAGGAACAGGAGTCATTAGAGACTCTAGCAACAAATATAATATTACAACAACACTCAGCAAGCCCTGCTATGCTCCAGACATGTGCTGGCCCCTGGGAGTACAACACTGAATAATAAACTCGGTCCTGTACATTAGGAATCATGGTTTAGTGGGTGAAGACAAACATAAACAGGAATTAAAGATAGCCTGAAATCTGCTTTGTTAGCGATATTAACAAATAGCTTTGTTTTATTCCTTATCTTATTTGATGTTGCTATGGTATTTGTCATTGTTGACCATTACCCCTTTCTTGAAATTCTCTACTGATTTGACTTCTGATTTCAATTTCTCCTGGGTCGTGTTTACTTCTCAGTTTCCTTTATTGCATCCTCCTCCTCTGCTCTTGCTCCCTAAAGAATTCATTTCTTCCCTCTTTGCCACTCATTCTGCAACTTAGGTTTTCCCTGGAAAATATCTTTTGCTCCTAGGCCCTGATAACACCTACATACTGACAGCTCCCAAATCCATATCTCCTACTCAGACTTTTCTTGAATGATACCTTTAGACATTTATTTCTTGAACAAACTTTTCTTTAAAATACAATGCACCAATGATATTCTAAGTGTTATACAAACATTAACTTACTTAATTCTCCTAACAATATAACAAGGTTATGAGATGGGTACTATTGTTATTCCTATCTTAAAGAGGAGGAAACCATGGCACAGAGAAGTTAAGAAACTTGTCCAAGATCACACAGCTAGGGAGTATTAAGGCTGAGTTCCAAACACACGTGGTCTGACTCTAGAGGGTGCCATACCATTCTTCCTCTACCTCTGCATATTAAAGGCACATGACACATATTGTGGCAAATATAAACTTGGTTATCTAGAAAATTTATGAACGAAATAACTTAAATATTTGGGTAGAAAAAGTAAATAAACTTGATTGTCTTCCCCAAGTCTACACTTCCATTTGTATAATCAAACCTTCCACTTTTGTTAATGGCATCATCTCTTCAGTCTCAAAGAAAGTCACTGCCTAACATATCAAAAATGTTCAGTGAAGGCTTCTGAATTGTATCCAATTGAACTGTTTTAAATGGAATTGAATTGAAACATGAAGGGATATCAGAGTAAGAACTTTCACTGGAGAATTGGGGAAGATTTTAGAGAGGAGCTAACATTTGCTGACCAGGATACAACACATAACATAGGGTATTATAGATCCACATTTTAAAGAGCTAAGAGATCATACTCTCATTTTACAAATGGTGAATATCAAGTAGATGAGAGGAACCAGTAATGGGAACAAGTCGAGAACCCAGTGGGAGAGGAGCCTTAGCCCCTTAGTACTCAAACTATGGTCCACAAACTGGTGGAACCTGTGATACTAGGATGATGGGAAGGCCAATCTTCATGCTAACAAGATCTCCAGGTTAATTTACCTGCATGTTCAAGTTGGAGAAGCATTGGTCTAGAACTGTTTCTACACTGGCCAAGGTAATCAAATTATGTAGCCAAACTCAGAATCCTCATGATTTGATTCGCAATGGAACCCCTCTAAGTTTTGGTAACTATATCTCTCCTCTGGCCTGCACCCTGCTCCTGACAACCTCATGGGGACGACTCTCAAGGAGATGAAGATAAATATGATTGCGTACACACATATCTCTACCGTGGAGGGAAGACTTCATCCTCAGCAGTGCAAAGATGATACAGCTGTGAATGATGTTGGTGAATGTTCAGCAGATGGTTTTGATAAAGTGGGGGGAGGGGGTAGGAGAGGGGGCAACAGAGGGAAAGCGAATGCTTTCGTCCAGCCCCAAGTACTTGTAATTAATGAGGATACTGGGCCTGCTACAAGTTGGTCATACATGCTAGGAAGGGAGTGAAAGAGATATTGTTAGAACAAACGTGCTTGATTAACATGGTCCAGGGTTGGGGGGTTGGTTAAAGTCTTGGAACCTAAATATATTGGATGATCTCAGTCTCGGAGTAATAATGAGACTGCATGAAGACTTGCGACCATAGCCATTTGGCTGAGGCTCTCTGGAAAAGAAGCCAAGGTCCTGAGGCCTGGGTTAGCATGGAGGGCTGGTGCCATCAAGTAGAAGGGAGGATATACCAGACAGAACCAGCAATGCAGTGTGGCAAGAAGATCAGGAAAGAGGGGAAAGTATGAAAACACAGGTGACCTATAATAGGAAGGAAACTGATGATACAAACAAAAGAACCTGGAACCACAGCTAAAGGGCGATTTGAGGGTTGGACATCGGATGAAACAGTAGAGGAAAGAGCTGCTAATGGAAGGGGGAAGGCTTCCAGGCAGCTCTTCACTCCAAAGTTACTCTTCCTGTCTAAACCCAGGGAAGACGAAAAAACCCTTCTTCAACAGATGGGAAAGACATCCACAGACGTTCACAGACATTCTGTAGAGGCATTTTGTTGCAGAAGGCATTCATGGAACAGGTTTACATTGGAAGAGAATTGCACCTCCTGAGATTCCTGCATTTTCATGAATATGTGTGGTAGCAAATAGAAACAGAAATAGCTAAAGTAGAAGAAATACAGACATCTGTATACTCTGGAGTGAACAGTTGGAGGCCAACTACAATTCTGCACTGGGCCTATGAGCTCTGCAGCAAGAAAAGGAGGGATCCAAGCTCTACTGGCAGGAGATGCAGAAGGGGACCTGTGGCCATTGCCAATCCAGCAGGGTAGGAGAAGAGGCTTCAGAGAGTAGCGGGACAAAGCATCTAGGGGCATCTAGCACAGGACTGAACCAGTGTTCTGTACTAGGTAGAGCAGTTAAATAAACAAACCATATTACTCATTCCACAAAGTAAGTCCTGACCTGATCCTCCGTGTTGCTGTCCCTATAAAGTTTAAAGAACCGCTTCAAGTATTAACAGCAGGTGGGTGTCATCTCAGAGAGACAAGATGCAGAAGGTAGCAGCTCTTAGAGATGGTACCTATTTGGCTTGCCTTTCGTTCTCCTTCTCTCCTGCACAGGCCTCCAGTCTTCTTTCTTTTCCCCCTATTGCCATCTTGTCTCCTTTTCTTGGCGTTCTTCTCTCCTGAGAACACTCCCCTGACTAGAAAATGAAACTGAAGTTAATATTTCATTATATATTACAGAGAATTTTATGTTTCCTGGTCTTGGTTTAGAAAATGCACAAGTGTAATAGCTTTATTTATTTATGAGTTTAAATAGACTAAATTAACTTGACTATTATGTTTTATGTATCTACCCCTCCCACCCTTTGCCCTAAAAGATGTCACTTTCTATGCCAAAATGGCATCTACCCAAGTCTGTTACTAGCACAGCATTTGCAAAGGACGTTTACAGAGAATAGTGCTGTAGATCTCTTCTGAGCCTTCCCAGAAATCTCAGCTCTTCAGAGGGCAACATGAAACTTCTAATCCAAAATAGTGAACTGAGGATGGAGCCAGGACATAAAGACAGACAGTCAGGTAGCAATTCGACTGTGTCCACTGATTCTGGGATATCTCTGTTTTAAAGGTCGCAGAATTCCTTCTTGCTCACCTCTTAAATCATCTGCTTTTGACTGCGGGTGGTGACAGAGACTCCAAAAACACTAAAACAGTCATCTTTCAAAGTTAACAAGGAGCTGCTTAGAAGCCCAGCATGACAGTCAATAGCCAATCAAAGGGAGCTGTCAGCGGTTCCCCTGAGGAGGGGTTTCAGTTCCTGCAGAGTAAGGCTAGGGAGGCCACATATGGAGAAGAACCAGCTGTTTGGCTTCCTATGCGGGAGTCCCAAACTGAAGGCGAAGAGGATGGGGTTTGCCATTCCTCGAAGCAGAACAGAACAGAATGATCACGGTGGGACTTCTGCAACCAGGGAAAACTTGCTACAATCTGGGGCTCATTCAGTGAAATCCATTGTCCTCTCCTTATGTAAAAGGTTCTCAATTAAATTTTCTCTGAGGTTCTTTTTCTCCCCTAGTGATCTGTTTTTTCCAAGACTTTTGTTTTCCTCTCAGATACTACAAGGTTGATTTAAATGAATGCTATAAGTCTAGTTTGGGGTCAGATTTATGCCATGCCCTTTAATGAACATAAGCCTCAGTTTCCTTATGTGTCGAATGACAGTATATGCAAATACAATAACTCAGCCCCACAAGAATACTATCAGGGTTGTTTTTTTGTTTGTTTTAATTTGTTTTGTCGTGTTTTTTTTTAAGAGAGTTATTGAGACTAATGAAAATTAAATTGGTTTTCTTCAACTCCTCCGTAATCTTCCCCTTCAAGTTTAGTGCAAGAAGAAGGGAAGAAAGGGTGATTATTTGAGGCAGATGACGTCATGCTAATAGACAACAGAGAGAGAGCAGAATTTTTCAACTCTTTGTACTTCTACCTTTTCTACCAAAGAGACCAATCTTCAGTCTGGGGAGGGCGAATAAACTCAAGTAGGAACAGACTGAAGCCCATGATGGGTGGAGAGATAGGAAAAGAGCGCCTATAAACAAGTTCAAGTCTTCAAGCCTAGACAAACGGCCTCCCAGACAGGTGGGGCCGGGAAACTACAATCTGTAATCTTGGAGAAACAGTGACAAAGGAGATGTGCTAAGTGACTGTAGATAAGCACCTTTGTCCCCGTTTTGGAAGAGAGGTAAAAGCCGCATTCTGGAAACCATTAGCTGATGAGCCCCACAAAATTCACAAAAATTGCACAATTAAAGAGAAGATTGAACTTTCAGTAAGGAAAACAGGAATCATCAGAAGCTGGCCTGGGTACATTAACACAAAGTCATTCCAGGGATAGTTCGTCTGATATAATGTCAAGTTCGGAGAGAAAAGCAGGATACTTCTTAAAGTATCGTTTAATAAATTTAGTATTTAAAATATCATTCATTCATTCATTCATTCATTCAGTCAGTCAGTCAGTATTTAGAAAACTCCACTAGAATGTAAGCTTCACATGGGCAGAGAATTTTTTTTATGGGGAAGGGAATTGTTCTTTTGTTTAGTGCTGTACCTAAATCAATGTTGGACACATAGAAGACACTCAATAAATATTTTTGAATAAATCAATATATGTGCATAATAAAAGACTAGAAGAAGACATAGAAAAGGTTAACTGAAATTATCTCTGGGTAGTGAGATGTCAGATAATTTTAATTTTCTTCTTTATACTAGTTTTTGTGTGTGTCTGTTTTCCATATTCTCTATAATGAGCACAGGGTTACTTTTGTAATCACAAAAGTAAAATACTAGCCTCTTTGAAAAGCTTACTTGTGACAAATTAGCCTTATTTTATTCTCTTTGGAAGTACTACAAGATGGGTAAAACAGAAGAATGTGGATTTCCGTGCAGTGTTTCCCCAAACCTCTCATGTTATCCTTTGACCCAGATGGAGAATTGTGTGCTCAGTGATGGCTAAACTGGGTAGATTGTTTGAATGGCTAGACCCAAGAGTATTGATTAAAGGACCAATGACAATTCCAAGGGAAGTCTCCAGTGGTGTGATACACTGATTGGCCTCCCTCAGCATGTTCTTCAGAGGCTTGAATGAAGGCCTTCCCAAGGAAGGCCTACTTACTTAAATCATAGACAACAGCTGGGAAACCTAGCTGATTTGTTAGATGACAGGATTCAGATAAGAAAGATCTCAAGTCTTTAACCATGGCCCTTAACCAATAAGTTATACTTGATAGGTCCTATACTCACGTTCCAAAAATGTCTATAGCCCGACTCTGAAAGGGGAAGGCTTGCTTAAAGATGGTTTCTGAAAAAAGACCCAAGCAATTCAGCTGGCCTCAAGCTTGTGATGAGTCAACAGAATGATGTTGCTGCCCAAACAGCTGGGTCACATGAATAGAGTTCTCATATCCAGATTTAAGTTTCATTCCAGACTTAGCATTTTATGATCTATGACAGCATTTCCCGAAGTGTCTTTTGGAATATTCCATGTTAAATGAAAGTTCATTAGTCATATATATTTAGGAATCACATTTGGAGGAGTTGGGTTCCCCTTTTGGAGATGCACAGTGAGTATTAGCATATTAAACATTGTGAGAAGTCCTGTAATAAAAGTCTTCCTGAATTCTTTTATCAGGAAATTTTGTTTTGTTTTTGTGTGACACCTGTTAATAATCAGAACACTCTTCAGAAAAGGCTGGTCTACCATAAGCTGTTCTAGGCGTAAACTATATCATATATTTTTGTCCTCCTCTGCAAATAACACAGGGCAGGGAACACAACAGGTACTCAGTACATGTTTGTTGAATGAATGTACCATAATACTACAGTATTGCAAACTCTTCAAATCACATCGTGTAAAATGTGCACAGACACCTGGCACAAGTCTGAAGGAGAACTAAAAGTACGGTAGATTTGGAACCTTAGTTCTCTAATGGAGGCTTTGCCCAGAAAAGAGAAGAGCTGATCAGAACAAAGCACTGGTACAAGGAAGACAGACTAGAGTGAGCCTGCCTGTGATCTGGAAATGCGATAGACCTGCCAGGAGAGAGCAGTGCCTCACAAATGATTAGCAAGGTCCCAAGGATGAATAGTGAAGTCCAGGTAAGGGCCTCAACGTCCTGGAGTATACTTCCGGGAGCGAGACCCTAGAGAGACCATTTAATCCAGTGATTCTCAAACTGGGTTGCACATATTAACCCCCTGCTTTGTTTGTTTGTTTGTTTGTTTGTTTGTTTGTTTGTTTTAAATACCAATGTCTGGGCCTCTTCCTGGACCAAGTAGATCAAAATCTCTGGGGTTGGCCTTGGTACAGGCAGGGCTGGGATTAAGGTGAGACAAGCCAGACTCCTAGGACACAAAATATAAAGATATAGTGCTCGCAGGGTCCTACACGTGACAGGCCGCCTCCTGAGAGTGATGCCTCCAAACATTTCACACACTAGGAGCCTGGCTTGTTTCAGCCTACTCCTTGTCCTGGGTACTGGTACTCTGTGAAGTTTCTCCTGGGTGATTCTAAGATGTAGCCAGTTTTTATAATCACTGATATACTCAAATCATCCAATTTATAGTCTAGGAAACAGGGAATCAGAGGTCATGCAGGAAGTTAATGTCAAAGGCAGAGAGCCATAAAGGACCAGTGGAGTCTGGCAGCAGGCAAAGCGACAAGGAGAAGGTAGGCAGAAGCACTGGCATCAAATACTGGGACTCATCCATGGGGATAGGAGGTTGGCCCCACTCCTAGGAAGGCCTTGTGAGAGAAGACAAGGCCCTAATCCAACGTATGGGGTCCCAAGCGGGAGCTGAAGCAGAAATCTAGGCACAAGAGAATAAATATGGCCCCAGTCACGGGAGCTGGACCACAGGGCTGACTAAGTCATCATGAGCAGATGTGACCTAGGGATGAGGCTGGGAAGGTGGCACAAAAGCAGCTGCCTGCGATTCAGGGGCCCTCCAGCTTCCTTCCTGCAGTCCCAGCACCTGAGCAGAGCTGAGCTGGCAGGGTAGCTGGCATTTGAACAGAAATTGTATGGAAAAGGTATCAGATTTATTCCAAGGTGTTTTGAAAACCAGGACTCATACCAACAAAAGAAATTACAACTTTGCTCCATTATTAGGCATTTCTACCAATTGGAGATTTCCAATAATAGAGTAAAGCAGTGCATATAATCTGACCGAAAGTATTATGGGATGTTTGCAGAGGGCAGTATAGAGGGCCCACTTTGTATTAAATGACTACTGTTGCCTTTCAACTCAACGATTCTAAGTCCTTTGTTCTTACTTTTTTTTCTTACCTCAAGGAGCTCCCCTGGGATTCCCCAAAATGTACTATCAGGTATACAATATGGTTAGGAAGACCACAATGGGCATTTGCATATAATTAGATTATAAAAGACTAAGGTTTGAATAAATTGTATAGTCTATTCACAGATAATTTTCAGGTTCAAATTATATCACTACTCCCATTATAGTCGTCATCCTTTGATTTCGCTCTTCTATTTTTCCTTCTATACCTATTTACACTGACCCAGATCAAATCTAATCAAATCAGCCCACATTTGTGAAGTGCTTACTGTGAGCCAGGCTCTATGCTAGATGCAAATCCTCACCTCAGAAGCATGTGACAGAAAAGATTGAGCCCATGGAGTCAGGGTTGATAAGGTAAGCCAGGGCCTTAGATAAACTTCCTGAAGCCACAAACCCTAACCGCCATCCACTTCTACCCAGTGTGGAAAATAAGGATGCGGAATCCCCCAAATACACTTCCTATAACTCTCACTCCACCATCCAGAGCCAAAGTCAAGACAGGGATGGAATGTGCGAATTCCAGAATGTACGCACATGGCCCCCATACCACAGTGTACAAGAGAAAGGTCTCATGCCAAGGAAGCCAGGCAGTTGTTCCTGGGTGGACAGTATGGGCAATGCCTAGCCAGGGGGAAAGACGTTGACAAGCTCCTACTTGCCGCAGGACCTCTGTTCATGCCAGTTCATGGAGCCTGAAACACTGTTCATGCCCTCCCTGTCTCCCCATACCAGCCTCCCAGAGTCCTTCATTTTGCTTCCAAAGTCCTTTCCTCTGGAAAGCACTCCAGATGTACCATATGAAGTTGGTCTTCACTCCATAACACCTTCAAGTTTCCCTGGGTAACATTTATCACAATTGTACCCATTAACCATTTGTGTAATTGTCTTCTCTTTAGACTATAAGGTCCTTGGGAGTAGGAATCTTGAATGAATAAATGAATGAATGTCATAAATCGGGGAGGGGGGAAGTAGCAGCAGCTGGCTGCAGCAGGAGAAAGAGGGTAGTTGAGCCACCAAAGTTGGATGCTTGGCTGAAGCAAACAGCAAATCAGAAGGGCAAAGTGTGGGGTCACGCACAGATCAGGTAAAGAGGAGCAGAGGCTGTCAGGTCAGGACTGTTAGGACAAGGCTTGCAAATGCTGGATTTCAATAGCATCCCTTGGAGGGAAAGTTTTGTGCCCCTTCCTGAGCATGGGGGAAAGCTTTAGAGAGGAGGGCTTCCACTGGACACCCTTGCTTCCAGCACAAGCAAGATAATCTTCCCATGCCAGAACTAAGTATCCAGTATAAATTAGGCTGCACATGGGTTTATGGGATATCCGTCCTTAGGCCACAGGGATTTGAGATCCCTACTTAGCAAGGCTGCTATGTCTCGCTTACAGCTGCCCTGACCTTCTGCTGAAATTTTTTTCCCAACCATAGCTAAAGGGACTCCATCAGCCCCTCTTTCTTCAGCATGGCTATCTGATGCCCTGAGTACTTCTTGTTACCCAGCTGAGATAGCTGAAGGAACTTAAAGGATGGAAGATGGAATGGTGCATCCCAAGGGGCAGGCAGAATCCTATCGTAGATTACAGCTGGGCATGGACTGATTAACTGCATTAGGACAGGAAAGATAGCAGGGGTTCTGAGATCTAGAATTAAGACTCATCTACTCAGGTGGGACAAGCACCAAGGGAAAGCAGAACGACCAATCCAGTGGGAGGAACACAGAATTTGACAGGTACAGTAACAAGCTACATGAGAGAGGCAGCAAGAAGTTAGCTCTGGGGCCTCAGTGGGAAATATTAGGGGTCACCTGCTGGGTGATGGGCTCAGAGATACACATAAAATATAAATCAAATACAGACAGTCCTCAGAAGTCCCAGGAGGAAGAAAGCCATTCCTGGGGATGTCTGTTTCCAGGTAACAAGGTCAAATGGCAAGACATTGTGCCCAAGAGAATTGGAGGCTAGGGCAGGACACTTACGCAAGGAACAGCCTCAGCCTCTGAGGGCCTGAGTACCAGGAAAATAACCAAGGCAGGGACTTAGAGACAGAGGTATGTGTCAGACTAGCCACTTGTCTGAAAGAGTCGCAAGATTAGGGACAACAAGCAAGTAGCCAAGGTGACAAGAGCGAATCAACAGTTGGATGGCAGCAGCTTGAATTCTTCCAGCCTGAAGTCAGAATTGATCCTGGAGCCTGGGCAGAGAGGAGCCTGCAGATCTGGCAGCCACATTGATTCAGCTTAGGGAGGAGAGAGGTGCAAAATCTGGGCACCAGGTAAGGCCTGACAGACAGAACACAAATGTGACCTGGTTCTGCTCCGGCTGTTTCTAATAGTCTGACTTCTTGCTCATAGGTTCAGGAAACATGAGGAATGGGCTGACATGGGCTTGGAGAGCAGATCATGCTTACCAGGACTAGGAGAGGGGCAAGTATGTGAATGTAGATTTGTCAGGGCACCTAGATGTCCTGAGAGGGTGAGGGGCCTTATCAACTGAGAGGAGAAACAAAATGCAGACTCAGAAAAGGGGCGTAAGTCCTCCACCTGTAGCAAGAATCTGGCTTCTCCAGGAAGACTGAGAAAGTACTTCTCACCATTTGAAATAGTTTTATCTATGGTTTTTTATTTTTCCTTTCTGCGTATTTGTTTAGCTTCTCTCTTCCTCATTAGAAGATGGCAAGGGTTCTTCCTATCTTGTCCTCCTGCGTAACCTCAGTGTCCGTAACAGTTAGGTCCAATAAGTGTTTGCTGAATGAATGAATGAATGAGGGAATCAATGAAGTGACCTATGGTTCTGCCATCATAGTACACACTGCTTCTCAGGAATCATGAAAGAACACCTTGTTCCATGTTTCCTGGAGTGCCCCGACCCCAACCAGCCCAACGGGTCCAAGAGTGCTGGTCCTACAGTGGATTGGCCTCCCTCCTCATATTAAGTGAGGGCAGCAGAGCCCATATCAGGAGCAGGCTCCACATCCACGTGTGCGCAGACTGCCTCCTTCCTCTCAGGTTTCAGCTTGGGCTGTCCCGGTGTGTTTGTGAGAATCTGGAGCAGCTGGGGAGAGAAGACCTGACCAAGCTCTCGGAAGGCCTGGCTTTCCCTGTGGTCAATCAACACAGCATGTGTTCACATGCGGAATCCTGAGCAAGGGATCCAAGAACAAGTCATCATGTCGGGTAATTCTGCGCTAAGGGGAGGGGGTGGCGGGGTCACCACTTTAAGTAAAATGTTTCAAGGAAAATAAAAATCAAAACAAAGATCAACAATAATTACAAAACAGAAAATCAGGGCTAGTGATGGAAATGCATTGATTTCCCCTGTAAATATAAATTACAAATGGGATGGGGAGAACAATAGATAATAGAGATGCTACCATGAAAGCATAAGTCAGCTGTGCTTCACCTAGTCACTGAGTGCCTGCTGTGGTCCAGGCACTGGTACAGCAGTGCTAAACATGTAATAATGAGCAATGTGGGCCTGGTGCTTGGAGACGCAGACAGCAAAAAGGCAAACACTACCACGTTTCCCCAAAAATAAGACCTATCCCAAAAATAAGCGCCAGTTAAGATCATTAACCAGATGGACACATTTAGTACGTTATGACTATGTTCCAGAAGAAGATGACATGACTGTAATTGAATAAATGTAGATTGTTGTACATGAAAAAATAAGACATCCCCTGAAAATACATCCTAATGAGTTGTCGTGCGGGGCTGCCTGCGGGGTCTCTGCTCCTGCTCCCCACATAAGAATGCAGGATGTGGCTAGGCCAAAAAGGAACACCCACGGAGCCATAGGTAGGGACTCATACCACTATAGTCTCACTGGAGGCTGGATTCACACGGCGTGTGACCTGCTGTCCGCTTTTTTGCCTGCCAACCGACCAACTTGCTAGCTGCAATCCACTGTGCTAACTGCAATCCACTCTTGCTATCTCAGCCACCATCTTCTTGCTAGCCTTCCATTTTGCTGCTAGCATAGCCACAGCAGTTATATTAGTGACCAATGGCTCACTGGTTATAGCTGATGGCCAAGTAGACACAGCTAATGGCCATTCAATCACAGTTGATGGCCATTTACTACGTGAGCCAGCACCTTTCCACATGAGGCCGAGAGCCTGGAAGTTGCACTCCTGGCTCTGTCCCCACATGCATCTTCTAGAGCAAAAATTAACGTGAGACCCGATCTTATTTTCAGGAAACATGGTAGAACTCCAACAGGGACAATAGAGAGTCCTGTGGGAGCTTAGAGAAGAAGCACCTACCGGTATCAAACTTGAGAGATGGAACGAGGTCAGGGCAGTCTACCTAGAAGAAATGACATCTTGGTTCAGATCTAAATCAGAAAAGGATTGAGCAAGCAAAGAGAGACTGAAGAGAGTTTCAAGAGGAAGGAACTGTGTGCAGGATGCCCTGAGTGAAAAGTAAGCATGGCACACATACGGAACTGCAGGGATGTCAGCCTGCTTGCAGTGTGCAGGAGAGCGTGGTGAGAAATGAGGGCATGCAGAGGCCAGATCATGAAGGACCTTGTATATTAGCTTCAGAATTTAAATTTATCATTTTGTCATTGATGGGGTTGAATGTGGAAAGGTGGACAGTGCCACTTCAAGAGTTTTAAGAAGGGAGTATGTTCTGGAATAATCTCTTTCCCTACTGGTTCTTAGAGAACCTCCTTGGTAATGTTTTAGGAGGAGGTATTTTTCCATCTACTATTCAGGAACACTGTTTCCCACATCAGCGTAGCCTGGCCAGTGCCTGGCACATAACAGATATTTAACACATAGATGTCATTTCTTTCATGAGGAATGTGCTAAGATTTAAGTGGCAGAAGGCATGTGTTCACTGCTGCCGTGTGTTTACCTCAGAGGGATTGGAGGAAGTCTTCGCATATGGACAAACTGACGGAAGCAGTAACAGGCAAAAGACTGTCGCAGCCTGCGGCAGAGACTCCTTATACCCACTAAATGTCATTGCCTTTCCCTCCTAGGCAGATATTCCCTGGCCTCCCTTAGAGTGACACATCACCATACGACTGCATTCCCAGCACTGAAATGTGGGCAGGAGAGAGATTCTCCACTGACAGGTCTAGCCCATAGATATTTTCCCCTATACATCCAATCTCCTTTCTCTTCTTCCAGTTGAGTGAAGGGAAGTCTGAAGATCTACGGAAGGGGAGACCACCAGACCAAGAAGCCTGAGTCCATGCATGATCAAATAGAAAGCCACAGGACTAGGAACAGCCTCCCTGGGGTATAATGTGTGTGAGTAGTGAACTTCTGTTGTGTTGAACCTCTGAGATGTAAGGGTTTATCTCGCATAGTAGCTACTCTTACTTACTCTAACTAATATATAGCTTGCATAGCCCCACCACCACCTAACTCATTCCAAGGGTCCCAAGAAGAGGCTCTATGCCATGCTGAATCTAATTTTGGATGACAAAAGACACTAGCATGCAGAAAATGCTCGTATCACTCTGTGAACAAAATTCTCCTAGAGGAAGAACGCAGATCTTCCACTTAAGAGAGTCTTAATACCTCTTCTGGAACATTTTGGATTGCTTGTTCTGATGCCATTTTGGAATTCAAAATAACATCTCTAATCAAAATAAGCCACTGACTCAGTCATTTAATTCTGTGTTCTTGCATAAATGTTACATGGATGTGAACATGAAATTGTTCAGTAAAAACCACCTAGAGATGAGGTAACATAAGACATAATATGTAGTCAGTGAGTTCTGTACGGTGACGAAAACTTTCTTTTTATTACTGAAATGAGGAGTTATCCTCTTCTTACTCCCCCTTCCTCCCTCCACCCCAAAAAGGTAAGGGACTTTACAACTCTTCCCAGTGCCTCACATCAGCTCAGAGAGCACACAAAGCAGAGACTGAGTACAGCTATGGTCTATAAAAAGATACGTAATGTTCTTGGGGTTAGAGGTAATTTCACAGAAATTCATAGAATGAATACAAAAATGATTCAGTATCGCATGGATGTGTACAGTAGCTATCATAAATAGCAGTAGCTAGAACTACGGAAATACAGTTAATGAAGATTCTGTACTTAGAGGGAAAACTTTAAGAAGTTACTGTCAATGAAACTGAAATTTCTTACAATTAGTATAAAAGAAAACAGCCATTCAAAATTAGGTTTCACTCCCCATAGTAGCAGGGGATATAGTCGAAGATACAGAATCAAGAAGATTAAAAAAAAAAAAAGGAATTCAAATAGAAGCAGGACTGTTTGGCTAAAGATTTTTTTAAGTTCCCTAGTGAGAAGGGAACTGGAGTTAGAACTACATTATACATGATATACTACTTGAGGTGTGTCTTCAGTTAATGCCATCAGATATCATTCAAGGTGGATACCTGAACCAGTAGACCCTGGCTAATCATTGCAATCAAGTTTCTTGTGTCCCAGAGTGCAGAGATTAAACCCACAGCACTCTAAAAGAATGAAAACTCAACCATGTTTTATTTGGGAGTGTGTTACACATATTATATGATTGATTTCTTAGAAAGCATCTCCAGATTATCAAAGCTCTTCCCCCACAAATAACCCTGTAGAATTCCAGTTATATGCTTAAGTAACAAATACGATTTGGGAAGTAAGATTAGCTGGTGTTACCTAGATTCAGGCAAAGCCATCTCTCACTTCACAATTCCCATGCCTCATTCTCTTTTTGTTCCCCAACCAACTCCATCTCTCAGACTCCCTCTCTCCTCTCCCCATCCTCTTCTTCAGCACAAGTTCTTGGCTCTCCTTGCCTAGAGCCTCCTGAAAGACTGAACCTGGGTTACCAGTCTGTTATCACACTGGATATATCCCACCTACCTGGCCTTATTGAGTGGGAGCAACTTTCTGCCACGAAGGACTCTGACATTCTGCTGCAAATGACCTCCTCCCCTTTCAGGCCTCAGCAACTGCTGGGAGAACTTCTGCATCATAGGGTTCAGTGTGAATACTGGTAGCTCAGCTGGGCCCCAGAAGGACTAAGGGAATTTAGCAGCTGTCCTAAGAGATAAAAGGAGCTGAGGAGGAGGAAACAGCAGGCAGAAGGCCCAGAGGCAGAGAGTTGAGAGGAGTCCTCATGATAGAAACTTCTAGAAGGAGCAGCCTGAGATGAGCTGACTATCTGAGCTGAGAGTAACCCTCCCTCTGGGTTGATAATCCAGAGGAAGCACTGGCCCTTCCTTCAGAAAGAGAATGAGTTCAACACATTCTGTCCCAGGACTTCAAAGCATCCCTTCAACTAATTATCATAGAGACGTGTATTAATTGGGAGACTGCAACAGCGTCTTAATACGTGCTCTATTACTAGCTTAGAAAGCAACCCTGAAGAGAAAATCCAATTGTGTCTGAGGTGATTGGGGTGGTGAGTAGGGGAAGATAGAAGCGGCTGATGCTAGCTAGCCCTTAGAGCTTTAGCAAAACAAAACAAGATCTTTTGAGCAGAAGCAGCAATAAGATCATTACTACAAAATGTGAAGAAATGTACTTGTCAACTTTTCACCCCCTTCCCTTACCATACTGCCACTATTCCCAGCTCCTCAAAAGTAGGTCTCCTAAATAAATAAGCTAAACATAAAAATTATATGATTCCACTTATATGAATTATCTAGAATAGGCAAATTCATAGAGATAGAAGATAGATTAGAGGTTACCAGGGGTGGGGGGTGATTACTTAATGATTACAGAGTTTCTGTTTGAGGTGACGAAAACATTTGGAAATGAATAGTGGTGATAAATGTACATTTTGAATGTAATTAATGCCACTCAGTTGTACACATGAATGGTTAAAATGAGTTATGTATATTTTACCACATTTTGTGTTATCTATATTTTACCACAATTTTAAATATTAATAATATAATCTATCAAAACCTATTGAATTATATACTTTAAATGGATGAATTATATGGTATGGTGAATTGTATGTCAATAAAGCTGTTAAAAAAAAAATAAAAACAACTAGGCCTACTAATGACATACAGGCAGATTCAAGCCTGTTCTAGCTTCTTCCTTCCTCATTCATTGACAATCCTTTGTTTGCCAGGTATTCTGCTAGGCATTGATGGACAGAACAGACATGGCAGGAATTGTTTAGTAGCTTACATCTTCTCTCTCCAGCCGTCTGATGGCATTAACGTTAAGTATCCCTTTGTGTTATTACACAGGTTTCCTTTCCTAAGACCAACCACAGAACTGTATGGCTCCAGCTTGACTTCTGAGTCTCAGCTCCCTGGCAGCATCTTATTCTGTTATAGAGGTGTGAGGCCTTTATTTTCATCTCCACCCTGAGTTCCTATTCCAGCAGCCTGACCAACCTCCAGTTGTCCTAGAAGGTTTTGCTTTGTATTAATAAGTCCCTTTCCTAACCACCCAAGATCAGTGGTTCTGACTTAAACTCCATCCCACCATCCAGGGCCCTGATACTCTGTAGAGAGATCTCACTGATGCCCACTGCTTATCTGTCTGAACTTCTAAATACCTCTCACCCCAATTTACTGTTGTCATGTTATTTTCCTTCCTGGCATGTAACTTTGTGACTTTTCCGTGGACTCCCTGTTATTATATATGCCCTGCAACTGAAAAGACCATTCTTTAGTTATTCTTGCAAATGGGTCAGCTCCCCCATCATATGTCTTAAAGAGTATGTCCTGGTAACACCTCATCTCCCTTGCCTCACTGAGGAATGAGCCATGGCCACAGAATCACAACTACAACAATCACATCCAGTACCACATCTGAAACACAAACATGGTCCCACCTGGGCCGGGAGATCACTGGCAAACAAACTCAGATGTATCTGCAGTGGGAGGTTTCAATGCTCGCTCACATTAGAATCACCCCTGTGGCTTTTACAAATTACTGATGCTGGGGAATTCTCCAGCAGACTGCCTTCAGACTTCATCTGTACCATCAGCTCTCTTGTGTCTCCAGCCTCCTGGCCCACACTGCAGAGTTTGGATTTGCCAATCTCCATAATCATGTGAGCCAGTTAAATACATACACTGATTCTTCCACCAAGTACCCAGAGATTCTGACTTAAACGGTCTGGGATGGGGTCCAGGTATGGGAGTGTCGTTAAAGTGCCTCAGGTGATTCTAATGCATATCCAGGGTTAAGAGCTACAGATCTAAGGCAACCAGATAATAAACGAATGCAACAAGAATTTATTGAGCACCTACTATGCACCAGCCATAGAGTCTAAGATGCAGTTAACTAATCAATAAAGTGTCCTGTTCTCATGGAGTTTCCAATGATGGGTGGGGAATGAGGAAGAAAACAAAGAAGTATAATTGTAGAACTGGAGACGTAGCAAGTATAAAAAATATAAAGTGAAATTTTATAATATACACACAAGTCTCAGGAACGCTGGATTTACGTTTTCGGAACGTATGAGTAGATTATTGGCATCACGAGTGGAGACCAACCGGGATCCCACTAGCCTTCAGAATTAGGCACATGTTGGTAAGTGCTTCTTCAGAAAGTCAAAAACTCTCCCTGTCTCTTACTGAGCTTTAAACCATTCATAAAACGGGGGTAGTAGTTGAAAGACAAGCAGCTGTGTTTTCATGGGGGAAAGAACCAATACAGGGCTTTCCTTGGTGCACGGCTTTTAAAAGCAAAACAGGATAAACAGATTTGATGGCAGCCTGTGGGAGGCAGGATGGGAATGAGCCTTCCACTTCCTTCATTCTTGACTCTTTTTCTCTCCAAGCTGTTAAGAAGGAAACGTTACGGAGGGGGCAGGTTTTCTCAATTCATTCTCTCTCCCCTGAACTCAGCAGGACTTTGATTAGACATCCCAGGAGAATCAGGCTGACTCAAACCTTGCCAACCCATGTGTGCATCAGATTCTGCCAGTCTGTGCTGGGATCTGTAACACAAAAACAGGATAGCAGTTAGTTGGTTCACAATCAGACATGGGACTGGTGTCTGGCTCTGGTCTTGGCTGCTTGGGGGAAATCCGTACTTTTAGGGAGCTTACAATCTAGTGGCGCAATTGGATAATAAAGTGCTAAACAAATAAAACATAGTCTATTTGCAAGGAAGTGTACAGAAAGCTAAGTTGGGTACTATTTTGATGGTATTTTCAAGGCAGTCCTTTTGAAGGAAGTGACATTTAAGAAGAGGCCTGAGTGAAATAAAAGAATTAACTCTGAACTCCTAATAAATAGGAAGCCTCTCACCAACACATAGCTCTTCCTTTTACTCATTCAAATAAAAAAATCTGCTCGCTTCCAACCAGCCCCAACCCAACTCTTCCCTAGAACTGCTTTCCAATGGTTCTGGGGTATAAGCTACCTGGATCTGGGATCTTGCTCCATGCCTTCTTCAGTCAATATCTTCATGTAAACCATGTCTACAGTTATAAAGATGTAACCCCCCAAACTGAGACCCTCCGAGGCCTCAAAGTCAGCTCTTACTCGTATTCCTAGACACAGCTGGAAACCCCTTTCCCGGTGCTTAGTTTCATCTTTTGTCGTATCTTTTCTGGGGGAGGCTGGTTTCCTAAATGTAATCACAGTCACCAAGTCATCACCCTTGGTGCTCTCTACAAGCCCCTTCAGCTAGAAACGGGAGAACAGTGGGATCTCCAGAGAAAACTCCTTTTCCCAGAGTCCAGTTAGATGAGGTCACGGTCTGTTTTCTTCCCCAAGGAGTGACCATTGCAAAGTTCTTCCATGTACTTAACTTCAGTTTCTTTTGTTCTAACACCACCTCTTCTATTGCCTTTTTTTATGTTTCAGCAATGAGCTGGACAGTGAAGGGGCAGGTTTTTGCACAGCTAAAATGCACCCCTGAAACTTCTGCTTCTTCTGCTGGTGAGGAATAGACCTGAGTAAGTGCTGGAGGAGAAGTGTGGATCGAGGCTCTACCAGCCACTCTTCCTGCAGTGATGGAGTTCAGGGCCACTGGGCATGTCACCGCCAAAAGGATGATATAGACAAATTGGATAAAACTCAGGAAAGAGCAACACAAAAAAAAAAAAAAAAAAATGATGAAGAGGCTGGAGGGATTGAATGATGAGGAGAGATTAAAAGAACTAAATATGGGCAGACTGGCTAAACGCCGATTAAAAGCGGCGATCAGAACTGTCTGCGGGTA
Organism: Rhinolophus hipposideros; assembly: GCF_964194185.1. Lineage (NCBI taxonomy): Eukaryota > Metazoa > Chordata > Mammalia > Chiroptera > Rhinolophidae > Rhinolophus > Rhinolophus hipposideros. The sequence continues at coordinate 82,875,750 of NC_138056.1, read as the reverse complement.
TCTGAACACCAGCAGGGAAGAGGGGCCGCAGTAGCAGGTGTGGGGTCAGGCAGGGGGGAAGTGAGGTGGACTGAGAATAAATGAAGGGAAAGCGTTAGTGGCAAACTGCTGGGTGGTGAAAGAGCCTCTATTAAGGGAAGGAGGGGGGAGAACAGAGGAGTAGTGGGCATAAAAGAGAGGGACATTTAACATACAGATCTCCCAGGAGAGTTCTAAATATACCAATGATATTAAGCAAACCCTGGGGGTGGTAGAGGGCATGCCCAGGGACACTGTAGGTGTGTCACAGGGCCTGTGTCCTTATCTAACACTAAAGCCGTAACAGTGAGTTCCTGCAGGTCTGAATCCAGAATGGCCAGAGGCCAGGAAGGACAGGACCATCAGCTCTAGCACTGGGACAGCACAAAGATCAGACCATGTGACTGTCCAGCTGACACTGACCTCTTATACCCCTTTTTGTGTTAAAAGGAAAATCCTGATCCAGAAACATTCTCGCTTCTGCACCTGAGAAAGAGGCAGCTGGTCAGCTTGACAGGCGGAAACTGCAGCTTTCTCGTTAATGTGCGATCCTGAAACGGTGATGTATGGCTGGTGATAGATCATGTTGGGTTTCCGGAGAGCAGGGAAGGCGAAAGCCGGAGCCTAATTCATGATGCATGAACGCATTGATCTTCCTGGCTCTGAAAATACAGTGTAATGAACCCCCGCTAACACTTCATTTTTATTCTACTGCACCTAGCTAATATCTAATGATTTCACCTTCTACTGTGATCAAACATAATTGTATGGGAGTTTCAACTTTGTTCTTTGATACGGGAACATCGCTGCCCAGCACTGTTTTGCTCTTCACTATTGATAGAGTAAGTCTGAAACTTACACATAGAATGATTAAGATCCTATAGACAAGCTATTTTGTGGTCTTTTGAGGAGCCCTAGGTGTTCACATGTGCATACGTGTGTGTGTGTGTGTGTGTGTGTGTGTGTAAGCACAAGAATGTGTTTTATGCATGTGTTGAACCAAAAGCTAATTGAAGGTAGAGAAGATATCGGAAGCAGAAGCATCTTCCTTGGGATGGCTAGACCCTTCCCACCAATTGACTCTTGGGAAATGGCAATTACTTAGAATGGAAACTACCTTGGAAATGTTATTGTTTGTGGAATCCCATCTGCTGATTGAAATCACTGTAATAATTGGGTTTGAAGTCCATGAAGCTTCCTGCGGGCCTCTTGCCAGCCTGTCCTTCACAGCACCATATCCTATGTACACCTAGCTCATGTTTCTTGGACAGAGCTTCTAATTGCACCATTCCATTCTCCATTTTAAAAAGAGCTTTTTACAAAAAAAAATTAATATTAATTTTATAACTCTAGCCATCTGGCCTGAAGGTAGTTGGATTTTGATGAAGGAGCAGACATTTATAGCCCTTCTGTGGATGAGTTGAACTCTCCTTTGCCAAGTGCTATACTTGCACTGGGCTGTGCGGCCACTTCTGTCGCTAGCTGTGTGACCTTGAGTAAAGCACTTAACCATTTACTTCATCTGGACCCCAGTTTTGCTGGATAAAAGGACATTCTAATGTTTTTCCTTGTCTGAATGCAGGTGACTGAACCAGATGATTTTTTTAATGATACCTTAAGACCCTCTTGCTCACCTCCGTCCTGAAAGCTCCTTTCTTCCTTATGTCTGCAAAGTCGGCATTTCTTAGAGATCCCTACCCTTTCCACAACCAGAATTGGATGTGATGAAAAGATAAGCTCACAACTTGGATAAAGAGAGAAACCTATGCTTCCGATGTCTTTCCCATCCTGCCCCAGTCTTGTTTTTAAAAAAGAAGAATGACAAAACAAGAGTGAATTACTTAGATTCTTTAAAGAATCTGTAGCAGCATTAAGTAAAACTCAGTTCTCAAGGGAAGCTCCCACAAAGCTTAATAGGTAAAACTTGGGCCCCTGTACAGACCTCTAATTTTGACCTGTACTCTGTTCCATAAGGAACTAGTGGAAGGTTAATACATCAAAAGCTAGTATTCCAGAGAAATACGGTCTAGAGCTTGTGATGTGGGTCAGGGTATAGTATCTGACTGCATTCAATATGCACTTAAATGTTTAGATCATCTAAACCTCCATTTGGCCCAAAGGCTCTCCAGAGAGACCTTCCTTAGAAACAGAGAAATTATTATTCCAGAGCTGAGCATGGCTCTTCTTGGCCCATTTGGGTTTCAAGGGAGATACTAGTGAAAGGAGCAAGGGAAGTCTCTTTGGGATGAATTGGCTGAAAAGTAAATAGTCTGGGAGGTAGACAGCCTTGACTTTACTTCTGGCCACCACCACCCAGAACAACTTGACCCAATTCTTAATGATTGTCTGTTACTCTCTCCTTCTGTAATGGGGGTAATTATTGAGATGTTTTAGCAAGGTTTGTTGAGACCATTGGATGGGCAAATGTCATTTTTGACAGAGCTAGAGGAGACTTGACAGAGCTAGAGGAGAAAAAGCTTTGAACATCAGCTAGCGCATTGTTCTAATGCTGAAACTGCGAGGGAATGAAAAATGTCATCTCTTTACTTCCATCTTTGTACTCCCAAGCCCCATTAATTCCATGACAAGAATTGGGTTCAAATTCTTTTTTTTTTTGGTTTTCAGTGAGTACCAGACCAGGGCTGGATTAGAACTAGAATCTTTTCCTTATTACTTTGACAATTTCTTGAGAGACATAGAAATGGAAAGTGGAAAAGAAGTCGATAGACCCCAAGAAGCTTGGGATCATGGCCACAAATGGGGGCAGGGATGTAGAGCTAGACTTGGGCTTGGAGGAGGGGAGCCATACTGGCTCCTGCTGTGGTGAGGAACAGGAAGAGCAGATATATAGCAGGGTACATGTTACATATAAATGTCAAGTCATACATTTGCTTAAAAGCTAAATGATATTATGGGAAAGATCTTTGGTTGGGAGTGAAACTTAATTACAGGCAATGTCCTGGATTAGAGCAATGTGGGTGGTGGGTGTTTTTGAAGTACAAAAGGTAAACGAAAGGGACAGGTTAGAGACAAGATCTTAAATTGTCAGGTGAGAGTTTGTAAAGACACGAGGCAGAATTTGTTAGTCTTGCTCAGAGGTTGAAAAGCAGAACAAGCAACTAAAAAAGCTAGAAAATGTCCTTCCACAAAAAATTTGAAAATGTGATACCCTTTCCTGAGTGGTTTGGGTGTGCTGCTAGCTAGAGACCGAGTACTTGACCGGATGACCTGGTGAGGTTCCTTCCACGTCCGGAAGTAAATGAAGGCAAGCCCAGCTTTAGCACATGGATCAGTGAATTCCTTTAGTAGATTCCCCTTTTCCCTTCCATTCATTATTCGGATTTTTAGGGCACTTTCACTCCATAAGAGTATTAACTTTGTTTTTAAAAAGCACTTAAATGTTAATGCAAAACCTGGGGAGGGGGAAGAATGTCAAATATATGAGCAACCCTCTAAAGTCATGATGTCTCTGCTGAAGGATTTGACCCCAGTAATCTAATTTGCTTTAAATTTGAAATGATCCTTCATTCTCTTATTATAAGGCTCCATGTCGTTGGCTCATAAAGATTACAATTCCTTTTCTTCCAATTGTAATAAATCCAATTCAAGCACCCTCTTGACTTGAAATTTGTCACAACAACATGCAGAGGGCATGGCTCCCCGATGTGCCTTTTGGGGAGAGAGATGATGCAAGACTAAAAGTCAGTCTCTCTCCCTTCCCCTTTCTCTCTCCCACCCCCCAAACCTCAATATAATCTGTGAAAAGAATACTGTGTGTAAATTATAGCTGATTCCTCATTATCCAGCAGTAAAAAGGTTAGGCGAGCCAAAAAGCCAGACTGACTGTAGCTTCACTTTTTATCTTTCCGCCTGGGAACAGTTCAGTTTCTCAAATCCATTTGAAAACACTTCAGCTCATTCCATCCAATCTAGGGATTTTAACCTTTTTCTTCCTTTCTTTTTCTTTTTTTTTTTTCCCCTAAACTGGCAGCTTAGAATTATGACTGACCAGCCCATAGCCTGCATATCTGTCTATCTGTCTATTGATGAGTCAAGGGTCTAGAGTCTTACAGCAGAACTTGACTTTTGGATAACATTTGGTATTGATTCAGAGCTAAATTGGTTAGATCTTTGAAGGACTTGATTGTGCTTTCAAGTGTTTTCTGAGTGATAAATCATCATAATAATTACAGCACGTGGTATGAACTTAGTAATTATAAGGCGTCTGTCACCCAAAGATATTGTTTGCCAGCCAGTAACTATCTGATATAGATGGGAACCTTGAACTCCAAACTACCCCGATTTGTTACATCAGTTAGTATTAACTGAAGGAAGCGAACCCCTATGGCAGAGCCCAAAGAAGGGGAGCAAAGGACCAAGAAGGAATACTGGTGTTCTAGAAAAACCATAGCTCTAACCCTAACAACATGGTTCAGTCTACAGGCATAACTACTATTAATAAAGAAGGTGTATCTCAATGACAAACTTCTCTGTCATAAACACATTGCCAGACATAGAAATATACAGGCAGTAGAAGGATGTGTGCAAGATACCAGTCAACAATGATATGACCAAAACAATACTGACTACTAGCTAAAATAGCAAATAGCAACTAAAATAATCTATCAGAAAACCTAAACTGTGCTGTTTCCCTGGGGCAAGAGGAAGGAGGGGGAAGAAGCAGAGTTAATGTGGGGAGGGTGTAGGGGGGAGGGGAGCGATTTAACCCCAGGGTAGCTCACAAAGTTGGCTATGCCTCCATTCCCTGAGGAAACGTGGGAGGGGCTTTTATTAGGTTGGTGCAAAAGCAATTGCGGTTTTTGCAATTATTTTTAACCTTTACAACCGCAGTTACTTTTGCACCAACTTAATAATACAACATTGTCCTTCCCAGAAGCTCCCAGCCAGATCTGGGGTGGGATCCAGGAAAAGCTCCCTCCACCAGACAGTGTGATTCATATCCAGGGGTGAGAACCACTGCGCCAGAGTATACCTTTCATCAGAGAAGAACAATGTCTTGCTCATCATTAAATCTGCAGTAGTCGGCTTAGTGCCTTGCTCATAGTAGGTACACATAATGTTCATTTTAATGGCTCACCAAATAGTAGACTGACAAATAGAATGAATGAATAAGCATTTACTAAGTGTCCACCAGGAGCAGGCTCTCTCCTAGGAGACTCATCTATAGTATCTCTTATCACTCAGTGAGGGAGATGTTATTTCTTTTTCAAAACTGGGATACCTAAGGCTCAGAAAAGCTAAGTAATTTGTCCAAATCCATATATTAGACTGGAAGAAGAAGTCTAACGTGTAGTCAGGTAAGAAAGGGAGGGAAGATGGCAGGGAAGAGGAGTATAGGTATGGCAATCTGGTGAAGTGGGGTTTGAATACTTGTCCTGAAGTTCTGTCTGCCTTGCAACACACTGATTTTACCTATATGTTTACTTGGGGAAGTTGGCAGGGGGATGGGTAGCAGAGATTCTGGGCATTCCCACTCCCACCCCGTTCTATCCCATTTCCCAGCAAGTCACTGGACTGGAGGAAAGAGTTTAGCAGTTTCCATTTGATCCTTCTAATATCTCAGGAAGACAGAGAAGATATACCAGGGTTCTCTGAACTTCTCTCATTTCTCTGTTTCTGCCAGCTAATGCCTGAAATGCATATTAAGGAAGAAAAATTTTTGGTTCCCATAATTAAATATGAAAGATTTAAAATACAAATGTGATCCTATATTGAAACTCATTCACACAGAAGTCAATCTACCAATAAGGGTCAATGACTGACAGCAGGCACCTTCTTATTTTGGAGAGGAAGGGGAGGAAAGAGAACATTTGACATTTGCCACTGAGGTGGAATAAAGGAGTTTTCTTCATCTTAACAGATTTGCCTAGGGTGAGCCTTATTTACATTTGACTGGGAAGGGCCTTATAGAAGCTGTGTTCAGGTATTTTTGTCATGGGCAGCCGTGAATACAAGCAGCTTTCCTTCAGATGATTTATGGAAGAGTTTTTTGTTTGTTTTTAAAATGTGGAATAAAAACTCCATTCCCTGAGGCTTCATTAATGGAGGTACCACCATCCCCAAAGCTGCCTATAGAATGCACAACATGCTGAAATCACTCAAACCAGAATCTGGGCCTTGAAATCAAAAGGCTCAGCTCTGCTCCTAGCAGGTTAGAGTCCTTGAACGAGTCCCTTACTTTTTCAGTGCCCGGATTAGGACTACATAGAACAAGTACATCTGTGCCCATGGAATATTTATCAAACGTCAGACAGTGTGTGAGTACTTTTCCCACATTACCTCCATTAATCCTCACAGCACCACCACAAAGTACGCACTCATATTTTTTCAATTTTAGAAATGAGTCTTAGTGAGCTAGCTTAATGTGGGTAGCCCAAAGTAGCACAGCTAGTAATTAGAAGATTGGGAATTTGGACTAAGACCTGTCTGACATTAGAGTTCACTGTCTTAGACACATTATGTTATGATACTACTTCATGGAGAAGTTATGATGCTAAAAAGAAACAATTTGAGTGTACAAGCTTTGGACAGTTACATATACATGTTCACATATATTGTGATATATAGAGATATATATAGTGAGACCTATGCCAGGGGTGCCAAAAAAAGGTATACAAGTGGACACTTTGGTCAACGTTGCTCAAGCAGTAGTTCGCTGTAATCAGAAGTGTCTGGACGCTGATGGTAACCACTTCGAGCACCTCTTGTAATTACAGAAGTCAAACGTGACTTGTATTCATCTTTTTGTATCGGTATATATTGAGTATTATAATTTTAATAGTTTTTTCCTGTCTTAAAATGTGTATACGTTTTTTTGGCACTCCCTGTATATACTTTTCTCTGTGTGTGTGTAAATAAATATATATATATATATATACATATATATTTGTATATATGTATATATATATATATATATAGAGAGAGAGAGAGAGAGAGAGAGAGAGAGAGATCCATTTAACACTGTCCCATGCAGCCCAGATTAGTTATATTATTTAGCTCTAAAGTAGGTATATAAATCCATTTCTTGACACTAGTGGTTTTCAAAATCTGGCTTCCAGTTCAGCAGCAGCATCTGGGAGCTTGTTAGAAATGTAAATTCCAGAGCCCTACCCCACGCTACTGAAGCAGAAACTCTGGGGGTGGGACACAGTAACCTGCGCTGTAACAAGCCCTCCAGGTTATTCAGATTCATGGTCAAGATTTCAAGCCAGTGAGTACTGCGAGCTAACATGGCAGAGGGAACATTCTCAGGCAGACTATAAAGGCACTAGACTGCAATGCACTCATCCACAGAGCTCTCCACTGTCTTATGGAGAAACCTATGGCTTGTCGACTTGCCATTTATTTTGTGTTGTGGTTTTGACCCTTAATGACAAACAAAAAAATTTTCATATCATAGTAGTAAATTTACCTTAGAGAAAGAGAGAATGAGTCTTATGCTATATATTGACATAAAAGTTTCACAGAGGATCAAGGCGTATACCGAGACATGGTCCAAGAAACAGAATTACGGATGGGTAGGTATTTTTTATATCATGTAGGGTGTGGTAAGCATCACTACATCCTGGGACAATTGACCAACATTTCTAGAAAAAGTAGCAGAAAGAAATTTGTTGAAGGCATGTCATGGTAAGAGAGGATTTGAAGAGAACCAAAACACTATTGCAGAGAACCAGCTCCATAAGAATGATGCTAACGAGGGTACATGCCTGTGTGTGCACATGTGTGTGTACAACATTATGTGTGTGTACAACCATATTATTTACCATGTATTTGGCAATATAACATGGAGTTCGGAAATAAAAATACTTACGTCCAATTGTCTAACTCGTTCCACCACTTACTAATGGTTACCTTGGGTAAACTGCTTAATATTTTCAATCCACAGTTTCCTTATCAAGGAAACTGGATAAGAATAACACCTCCCTGTTACAGAGTATTAAATTTGATACATCTCTTAGCAGAAAACCTGGTGTGTATGTAGTAGGTGTTCAATAAATTTTAATTATTATCATTATTATTAGACATAGTAGTACTATTAATATTGTTTTCTTAAACTAGGAAGGCTTGGAAAAGATGATGTTGTGGTTGAGTTCCCAAGGAGAGAAGGGTGGGACCTATTGAATCCAGTACCAGGCCCCCCCAGAAAGTTTCTTCCTGTGTTTGTTCACGGCTGATTATTGTCTTCCTTGTGAGAGGACATCATGCATTTTAATCATCTTTTTCTCCTAATCTGTGGATTGATAAGCATGGTCTCTTTCCCCCAGTCCTTCACAGAATCTTTAATTGACTTAATTGAGTCTGCATTTCTTTCTCCCTTTTAAAAGTTTCCTCTTTTCCATCTGATTTTGTTTTGCCGCCACTCTTTCATCTCCATGTTTGGTTGGTTCCAATCATTTGGTAAGTAAGGTCAAATTGTCTCCCGGGTTTTTTTGGCAGTCCTTGGGGTACTTTTGGCAGCATCGAGGTGAGTCTGCTTCAGTAGGAAGCTATCCTTTAAAAGGGTTTTATTTTCCTGAAGGAAGAGCTAGTAGGTTGGATTCTACTCACGGCCCTTTGCCACTTGCTTATCACCTCTTCCACGCAGCTGCTGTGGCTCACCCCTCTGGAACCATGCTAAGCTTTCTTATATTATAGCACAAACCCTAGCAAGTGGTATTGTATACTGCAGGTGTTTGATGGAATGCTTGTGGTGTACAGTGCTTAATGAATTCTAGGTCTTGTAGAAGTTTCCATTTTAATAGAAAAGAAAGCAGTAGTAGAAAGATTAGCCCCTAAAACTGCAAAATGATTTGGACAGGAGATGGTGCAGAGAAGATAGGATAAAGAAGCAAGAGGAAAGAGGCAGAAGGCCTTTCCCACTATTTTTTTTCTGACGTCATAGATGATGACCTAAAGAGAGAAATGTCATCTGAGAAGGCAATGCTGGAGTCAGAAAACCCTGCCGGAGCTGATCCTGCTGAAGGCCTCAAGAACAGCGTATAGGCTGGGACTTATCTGGCAGCTCCCCATGCTCAATCCCCCAGGGAAAAAGTGTTGCAACAGGGCACACCTCCCAGTCTGGGGAGGGAAGGCAATAGCTCTTCAGTCTTCTGCCAGTGGTGTCTGAGCAGCTGGCATCCCCTCCCACCATGCTGTGTATTTACCCAACTTCAAAGGCCAGGGCAGTCATCAAAGGGAGGAAAAGGAAAGAGACAAAATTAAGTTCCCCTCTCCCTACCTCAGCCCCTCTTCTCTATTAGAAAGCACCCTTTGCCAAAATGTTAACTAGAATCGCACACTGTCATCATCAGATATGTGTTTGCAGCAGTAGCCAGGAGGAACTTGTCAGTCCGAGGCCCGAGATGTGACTCCCCCAGGCAGGTAGGGGATAAACCACAAGAGCCTGTTCCATAGGGTGACTCCAGGCCCAAATCACTGTTAGTTTCCACAGAAAGAAGGCAATGGTGTGTTTGGGTTTTGTGTTTTAAACTAAGTCACGGTCTAAGCATGTGTTAGATCCTGGAACCTGATTAGAATGGAACCTGTATTGCAGACAGAAGGAAAGAAATCTACACATGTATATGCTTAAGCTGGTTACATTTCATGTCAGGTTGGGTTATCCTGACTTAAGACAAGAATGATTGCCAATCAAGGAAAAACCAAGGCACTGAGAAAACATGGCTTGGTGTAAAGAGCACAGGTTTTCAAAGTCAGATAGATTTGTGCAAGTTACTTAACATTTCTGAGCTGCAATTTTCTCACCCATATAATAATAATAATACCCAGTTGTCACAAGAATTAAATGAGATGTCTTATATAGAGTAACTGGCTCACAGCGAACATTCGATAAATATTAGTGTCTGTATTGGTTTCTTGAGACTGCTGTATCAAGTTGCCATAAACTTGGTGGCTTAAAGCAAAAGAAATTAATTTTCTTGCAGTTCTGGAGCCCAAAAGTCCAAAATCAGTATCACTGGCCGAAATCAAGGTGTCGGCAGGGCTGCACTCCCTCCAGGGGGTCTGTGGGAGAATCTGTCCCTCGCCTCTTCCAGCTGCTTGTCCCTGCTGGTGTCTCTTGGTTTGCGGCAGTACCACTCCCGTCTTCAAGACCAGCATCTTTAAATCTCTCTTTGCTCTGTCTTTACAGCACCTCCTCTGTGTGTATATCAAATCTCGCTCTGCTTTCCTCTTATAAAGACAATTGTGATTGCATTTAGGGCCCACCAGGATAATTTCTCCATCGCAACATCCTTACCTTAATTACATCTGGAACCACCACTTTTCCATATAAGGTGAAGGTCCCTTGGGAAGGAATGTTCACAAGTTCCAGGGATTGGGACCTAGATATTTTGGGGGCCATTAATCAGCCTGTTTGAATGTTCTTCGGGTTTTTGAATGACAGGAAAGAAGTGAGAAAAGGCCAGGAAGGGACAGGGTATCTTTTATATTAAGTGAAATTACATGCAAACTTAGCACCCACTTCTGATTCCTTTTCCTCAAATTAGCAACTCAGAATAGCAAGGCATTAATGTTAGTAGGTATGCAATTTGGATGTATAAGTGTAGTTAAGTGTTTTGTAAAATTTGGTTGTATTTGTTGTTCATTATGTTATATAAGATCTTGTAGTTCTTTTTGTGTAACGGACATAAACTGGATCTCAAAGTAACTATATCTATAAAATGAAGAATCATTTAACAGGATTTTAATATATTTGCCTAACTCTTTCCCTCTCCATATTAGGTGCTTCTCATGTACTGCTTTGAGGTGTTACTTAACTTTTCACAGATCTTGCCTCTTTAACTCAATTATAAATTCTTTGAGATAAGAGATCATGTCTTGTTCAGCTTTGTATCTTTCTTAGTGCCGAACATAGTATATTGGTCAATAAGTATTTGCTTGACTGATTAATTTTGAAATACCCAGGAAAGGAATTGTGAAGGAAGATGAAGGCAGATCTATTCAACACTTGAGCTCGTGGTGAGAGATATTAGGAAAAAATATCTTAAACCTTGAGGGAAATATTGATGCTTCTTTCCTTTATTCCATACTTCTCAGCTCTGATTAAAATTTGTATACCTTTGTCAAAATGCATTTCAAATTAACCAAAGAAAAATAGCAATAAAGCATTTGAATACAAATTCTATCTGTATTATTCCTTTTATCCAGTGAAGTAGTTTGACAATCTGGATCCCTTCGGCAAAAATTCAAATAATGTCCCCTTAACCTTTTTTAGGATCAAAATAAGCCAATTTCAAATTTTTCTGCCAGAAAGGGCCTTTATATGATACGCTTATCAGTGGAGAAAGAAAAGAGAGAACTTCTTAAAAAGAATACATTATACATGTAAGGCAAACTAGCACATATCCTGGCACATAGTTAGTGTTCTCCCTTTTGCTTTTTTACCTTAATAAACAAATTTAATAGCCAACAGAATGAACAACTATCCTTCAGAAAATGATAATTCCTTCAAGAGTAGAAGGTTTAACTAAAATGCAGTGTCTGTAAAAATGATGTATTTTATGGGGGGGTTAGAGACCTAAGAAGATATCTTGTAAGTACTCTGAAATAAAAAGACGACTTAGTAGTGAGCAGAGAGCTACGGTAATAGTTTCCCTAATGTGACTTATAGGTTGTTCTCCTAATGTCCTTTCAGTGATTCTGGTTTTGCAGCTTTGAGGGAATGCTGGGGAATAAGAGTGCTAAGCTATCCTTAAGGTTGAGTCTTTCCAGAAAGAGTGTGCGTGTGTGCGTGTGTGCGTGTGTGTGTGTGTGTGTGTGTGTGTGTGTGTTTATTTGCAATGCCTTTCAGAATAGAGGAGCAATCTTTTGAAACTGATGAGAATATGGAATTGGCCATTGTAACCTGATTCAGCAAACCAGTTCCATCTGGGTGATTTTTAGCCTGCCACTGAGAAACAGAAATGGGCAGGTTGGAGTCTCCCCAGACCCCAGATAATTGAGTTGAGCTGGTGTTGTGTACTCAATGTTTGTGCATTAGCTGTAGCCCTCTTGCCCTCTGCAAAACAGATCTCTTTTCTCAATTATTCAAGATAAATCAATCAATAATATAGTTTAAAAAGGAAGAAGGGAAAACACTAGAAATAACCTCCCCTCTGTTTCCATATGGAAAGCATAGTCTAAATCTCAGTGATTTTAAAGATAATTTTAGTGAGGGAAGAGAGCCCATATGTATGGCTCGGCAAATTAATTTTGAACATTTGAAGATAAAAAGGCTGAGTTCCTAGGAACTGGCTTTAAAAGTCACAATCCATAGAAAGCCAAGGTATTCACTGACTAGGGGCCTCTCTGTTTATTCCAAATACCCCTTATCATTGCTTTTGAAAGAATATGGCTCTCCATAAAGCATTGCCAATTGGGAAAAGAATCAGATAATGAAGAAGTGATGCTACCATGATGGCACGCCTGTAGGTCCTCAATAGGATTTCTTCTGCATCAAAAGACTATTTTACTAGTGCATTCAATGGAGAAGGGGGAAAGGAAGGAGGAGGGCTTTTTATTTTTTATTTTTCATCTCCATAACAAAACACATATTGAGTAAAAGCCCCTGGATGAGCCGCGATGCAAACCCAGAGGGTGGAAGAGATAATTTTGTAAGTTATACATCAGAAATTTTATTTGCAGTACATGCTGAACGTATATAATTTACCAGCATAGCATTGTTATCCTGAATACAAGTGTGATGGATGCCTCGTAAGTTTGAGAAGAAGGGACAGAGTAATTTAAACATCACGTGATGATGTTCCTAGGTCCTCTGGAATTTTACCCTCCTTGGGAAATCCTTTAGGAGCAGACACATGGCCACACTGGCATTGCCTGGAGAAGGAGGGCGGCACAGGTGACCAGGGAGACTTGTTTCATGCTCAGACAGGAATGGAATCAGATGAAGTAAGATGGGAGCATTTGATGTTAAGATAATCTTACTTTACAAAATGTCTGTTTAGGAGACCAATATTCTAGAGACCTTACCAACTTGGAATTCCTAACCTTTCTTAAGTTTCAATTGACTTCATGAGATTTTCTCCTCCTTTTCATTAGGAAGCAAACTGCACTCCTCCAGTTGGCTGTATGAACTGAGAAACCAGGAGTGGTTTGACTCTGGTGGGAGGACATGAGTGGATGGCACAACAGAATGAGATCAATCCAAAGGCCCACCGAGTAGCTCTCCAAGAAGAGTAGTCGGCTCCAGGGTCCTGATCCTTGATTTCTCTTCTTCATCTTAGTGTGATAGGCAACAGCTGTACACTTTCCCCACTGGCAATGCTATTTTTGGGCCAAAGCTGACACAGACAAGAAGAACACTTTAGATGAAAGATAAATAACAATTATGAGAAATCATAAGGGCTTTTTTTTGGTAATTGAAGTCACAAACCGTACTAATTGCCTCTGAAACTATATGCTATTTACCACATTTTATTAACGCGTGTAGGAGAGTATTCCTGTTCTGTGTATTGGCATCTTGTAGATATACTGAGATTTTTGCATAAATGTGTTATTCATCTCAGACCCAGCCACATAAATAAAATATATGGAGAGATATTAGTACAGTAACGAAAGTCTTAGAGAAATAGCGTAGCAAGTGACAATGCTGTCAACGAACATGAAAGACTGAAATTAAGCCTTGCTTTTCTTCAAAACACAATTTTTAAACAAACTGAACTTCAGTTTTTCACAGTCTAGGGACAGGTAAAAGAAGATATTCAAAGTACCACGTGGGGTTCCTGCTAGCTGATAGAAGAGTATCCTTGGAGAGCTGAAATAACATTTAAAAAAGAAAAAAAAAAATCTAAATCTGCAAAAGAGCAGGATGATTATTCCTCTTCTGGAACCCTTTGACAAACTCCTATATTTTCAAAGAGTTACATGGGATTTAGCCAGGCATTGACATTGATGTGAGTTGCATTGCTAAACTATATGCAGTCCTTTGGAAATGTAGGGTTTGGTATTTGCTATAAGACAATGGTTTGATTTAAGTCGACAGAGTTTGAAGAATAAATAAACATGGGCACTTTGGTGCAAAATCTCTAAGTCGTCCACTGGTCATGCAGGGATAACCAGAAAGAAGAAGAAACAAAAGCAGAATATCCAATTTAAAATGCAGTTGAGGGATCTGAGTGTAGGTTGAAATCATGAGGACAAACATGAAAACTTGGACAGGGCCACCACAAGACCCTAAGGATGGGCTTTTGAGACCATTCTCCTAAAAACTTTTCCTGTTTGGGACTGCAAGATAGATTATCAAGACAATTTCTATTCAGAACTTGTCCTGTTTACAACCCATATTACAAAAAGTTATGTTACCATTGTCATCTTTTAACAGCATAAGTGATACAATCTTATATTCATAATATGGCTAGTTTATATTTGCAGCTTTATGAAAATCTATAGATATCAATGTCTGCTTTTAATGGATCTTGCTGAAATCCTGCTGCCTGGGAAGTTGTGCTATAGTACGATGGAATTATCACAATGCTAGATCGGACAATTACGATATCATATCGGAAAATATGACTTTTAAAGTGTGGGAAAAACTTTTGCAGCATCATGACCAATCATATTTTAGTTTGGAAGTAAAATCTAAGGTCTAGATGTGATAATTAGTTCAGTTACCTCAGTTGCAACAATCCCTCTATGCCACCCAAGGCTGTCTGTCAGTGTCAATGAAATTGAATGTCAAATTGAAAAACTCTAAAGCTATTTCCTCCATATTAGAAAATCACTAGCAAATCACATCTTCCTGCCCTACTGGCAAGATAAGCAAAATTAGCACATATCTCCTCCCTTGTTTTATCAAACTTTAATCAGACTATTTATACCAAGTATGAGGCTGGTCACATACTGAACCTCAGAATTTTATTTCTAATGTCATCTCTTCATAGTGTGTCATGTATTTATTTGATTTCTTTGTAGTAACTGACATGGTTAATCACCACCTCTTCCTTGTTTAGCTCTCTTTTTGTTCTTTCGCTATCTCCATGTCCCTCCTTCTCAAGCTCCATCCATTTCTTAAATAATTGGTACTACTCCTGGCTTATTTTTCATATACACTTTCTAGGTGATCACCTCTCCATTCTGTGCCTCTGCCCAATTCTATGGCTTCAACTTCTACCTACATGCTCTTGACTCCCCACTTAGTCACTTTTCTGCGTTCTAAACCAGCATTTCATAGGCAAATATCCCACTGCTCATCCCCCAAATAAACAACAAATAATCAAATGAACCTGTTCCATACCCCGATGCCCGTCTTGGGTAAATGGTACTGACATCTACTCAAATGCTGAAAGTCAAATCTAGAATTCATTTTAAGACTTTTTTTTTTTTTTTTTACCATAATGTCACTGGAATAATCTTCCTAGAATGTAAATCTGACCATGAAATACTACTAATTCAGTGGGTTCCTATCACCTATAATCAACAATTAAAGCTTCTTAGTATGTCAAACGAGATATTCTCTGGCTCCTGTATATTTTGCCCAGCTTCTTTTTCTCTTGACTTGCTATCTGACAAACTGTGATCCAGCCATACTATTTGTCATTTCCCCCAAATACACCAGGTCCTCCTAAGCTTTGGGCCTTACGAATGATCTTCCCTCTCTGTCCCTGTCTACCCCATGGAGTCTTGTTCAACTGCCAGCTCATAAACATTCTCCTGTGTGAATTTTTCCCTCATACATAGACATTTACCCCTGCCCCTTGGATATAGTTAGGTGCCTACTTTTTCTGTTCACATAGAGCTGTGCACAGACTTAAAAAGAACCTTTATCACATATAATAATTGTGGTATATATCTGTCTCCCCTACTACACTCTGAGTTCCTTGACAGTTGATACAGTTTCTTATTTATCTTTGTATTCCCAGAATTTAACAGTGCCTGTTCCATTGGAGTGCTCTATAGTATTTTTTTTTTCTTTTACAGAATATATATTTGGATCAGCCATGTATACCTGGATATATTTGTAGATATCTGATTGGAACAAACTATGACTTGGGTCCCTATGGCAAATTTCCCTTACATGGGCATTGGGTCTGCTTCTTGACCCAGTTTATGTGTAGTTTCTGCAACCTACGTCAGTATTTCCTTGTCATTTAAACTGATTTTTAACTCTTGATATTCAAGAGTTTACTATTAACTTTATGAGTCTTGAGGAACAAACCTGTAGGTAATGTGTTTCATTATCCATTTAGGAATATGGATTTAGCTGGCTTTATATTTCATAAAGATTCATAGACTGTGACCCCCAAAGATGAGTTGCTTAGTCTTAATCTAAGTATAGATGAGCTATTTACTGGACAGACCAAGAGTCTATCCAGTCCAATATTCTAACATACTACTAACTTACTTTACTTTATGGAAGACTTCCTATAAAAAGCTGACATTTATTATAATTTTAATACCCCTTTTGACAATGAAAGCTGAGGCTTAGAGATTATTTTCGTCAGCTCAGGATGCTATAACAAAATACCATAGACCGGATGGTTTAAATAACAGACATGTATGTTCTCACAGTTCTGAAGGCTGGAAATCTGAGATCAGGGTGCCAGCATGGTTGGGTTCTGGTGAGAACCCTCTTCCTGGCTTGCAGAAGGCTGTCTTCTAGCTGCATCCTCACATGGCCTTTCTTCAGTGTCTGCATGTAGAGAGAGCGAGCTCTGGCGTCTCTTCCTAGGGTATTAATCCCATCATAGGGGCCTCATCATCATGAACCCATCTAAACCTAATTACCTCCCAAAGACCCCACCTCCGAATATGATCACATTAGGAGTTAGCGCTTCAACACATGAATTTGGGGGTGGGATGGGGAACAAAAACATTCAGTTCATAAAGTGATTAAACCACTGTCCTGTGGGTTCTCATAAAACCCAGTAGCATGGCAAATGTTGCCCCAAATATTTTCTTTTTCTTAATTATTTGTCTTTATTGCTCTTTATACATGAGTACTCAACTAATTAGCATTTTGAAAAGCAAAATGTTACTAGTTCTTACTGATTACCTCTGATATATTCTCCAAAACATGAATCTTTCGTTCATGCTTATTTTTCATATATGTTTATTTATATTTCTCAACTGTGTTAGTGAAGACAAACAATATAGAGTCTTTCTCCCTCACTCGTTAAAGTTTTCTCAGTGGAAAAAAAAGAACTGGGCTCTTGGTGCTTCTGGCAATTTTATTCTAACACAAGTAGCACCCAGATTGTAATTCTGATAAGTATTTCAGTTCTTTCTTGAAAAATTAAATTCACAAAACAATTGATTATCAGTTATAAATGGCAAAAACACCATCTGGTTTTCAAAAATGGTTAAATTCATGTAGCAAGGGAAAAAAAATGTTGGAACTTGTAGTTGGCGAGGAGTTCTAGTCCACGAAGCAGAAAATGACAAGCTTTACTATGAGAAAGCCAGAGTAGTCATAACTTGCATTTAGCGGCTGTGGGAATTTGATACGTTCTTCACATGTTCCATATGTTAAAGCACTTGGCGAGATCTTTAGTGTGAAAGAGCTGGGGGTTGGAGACGAGTGTGGCTAGTGGGTAGGGTAGCAACAGCTTAATCCTAAATGTTCAGCTCTGGTTCTATCCATGTAGACCCAGAGCTAAAGATGTCCCATGACCGGGGAATTTGAATGTGCAAGTTCCTTAAACTTATGGCACAGGTGGCATTTTTTGGTGGAAATTTCTAAAGCTATTTGCATTCCTCTGGTGAGTAAGTCATACAGCATTAGCATTTCCTACGGAAATGTCCCATGTTGTCCTTTGCCAACTGGAAATTTGAGTAGGTGTTCATTTGATGTGCCAAGAGAATGAAGGGAGATGAAAACACACTACATTTTCCAATGTCCCCATACTGCGCTCCTAGTGTGGGAGGACTGGGGCCTGACTAGATTCTCTTGGAGATTCAGCTTCACAAGGAACGCTTTTCTTTAGGAGTATAATGCAATCCTGTTATTTTAAAAAATGTTTCTGAGCTGCTGGCATATTTTCACCTTACATTAAAAATGTAGCTATCCTATGGTTATTATTCGTGAATTATAATGTGAAATGTATTCATTCATTTAACAAATATTTATTGAGGCACACTATAACATAGTGGTTAATTGCATAAGCTCTGTCTGCACCTTAGAAACTTTGACCTTGGGGCAATGACTTAATCTTTCTATGTTTAAGAAATATAAAATGGGAGATAACAGTATGCACCACAGGAATTAGATGAGATGAGATTAGGCATGCAAGATACTTAATGAGTACTCAATAAATGCAAAAATAGTAACAATAATAGCAAATATTAATACTATTATGTGCTAGGCTCTGTGATAGGGTGCTAGTGTTCCTAATATACAGAACCATACTTTACCTTTTACACATCATTTTCAGAATTTATATGGCCTAAAATTGTTCATCCTGATTTTGTTGGGACTCTGTTTTGCCTTCGATCTGATTCAGGTAGCTTTACTTCCAGAGGTGATAAGAAGAGGTAGGGTTTTGCAGACTGGACATTATCCTGGTGACTATGTGGTCATGGTGTCCTGCCTCATGTAGTGGTGTTTGCCTGCTGGAGCTTTCCCCACTTCTGGAGGACTGGCTGCAGTTCATGCATGAGGCCTGTAATTACAGAGCAGAATATCCAGGGCTGTGAAAACAGGCCAGTCTTGAAATTAGTTTATACATAATGGATATAAGAGGCTGTTTTTAAGTGTAACTCATTTGGTAGGTTGGCATATCTTGACTTCCTTTTTGACATGTAACTCATTTATTTATCTATCTATCTATCATCTATCTCTATCTATCTATCTATCTATCTATCATCTATCTATCTATCTATCTATCTATCTATCTATCTATCTATCTATCTATCTATCTATCTATCTATCTTTCTTTTTAGCAAGATGGGATGGAAGCCCAGCCAAATCATTTGATACAGCTCCTTTAGACTATAGCTCAGATTTAGCAATTTACATTCCGTAATCTCTTGGTCATTTAGCCACAGATAATTTGTCATGGTTTGTTTTAGCTGTTGTGATATTGATATTTATTATGCAAATTGTATTTCCTACATCTTATTGTTCTGCATTCTATGAATACTTAAATTATTGTAAACCTTTACACTTAATGTGGCTCGTCCTTCAATTTGATGCTTGAGCAACAGAGGGTCAGAGCGCACACGATATTCTAGAGGGGAAGAAAATAAGTAATTAAAAAGCAGACAAACAAGAGAGCCGGCTGCCTGGTTCAAAAGAAAGCAGAGGCAATTTCGGGGGCGGGAGGGGGAGAGCGAGTAGGGAGAAGCGGCAAGGAGAGCCTCCCCCAGAAATACGGGAAGCTCAGAGCACCTGTTGGTCCCCAGAAGCCTTAGGAGGGACTAGGGGTACAGAGGAGGGGTGGGTGGGTTTGAGCCCTGAAGGGAGGGAGACGGCAGACGCTATCTGCACCTCTCCCCCACGCCCCATTTTCCCCCACCCTCCCTGCCTCCATACTCCACCCCGAAGCCTTGATAGATTATTTTTTGTTGAGTGTGTGTATTCTTAAATATTTAATATTACCTATGGTCACATATATCACACACACACATATATTCAAGCCAGGAAGGAAACCTTCAGCAAGCTGGGGGGCCTGAGCCGACCCCCCCTTAGAGCTTCCTTTCCTGAGAATCTACCACAACGACACTGACTCGAAAATCCCAGGGCCGGACTCGGGCTTCTTTCTCCCAACTATGCCCGAGTCTACCGCTAGGTTAGCTACGCCGGACGTGCTACGCACGCATGCACTTCTCCCGGATTGTTTTGTCAATCCGGGGACCTGCGCTCTCCCTCCACAGTCCCCAACAGCCCCCGTTTCCCAAAGATCTATTCCTTCTGTGCAAGGTGAGTGATGGAGAATTGCAACGTGTGATTTTCCGGCCGGATGCACTCGGTGTATCGGGCAGGGGAACCTCCAAGGGAGATTCTCCAGTAGTCGGTCTGACACAGCGATCGCTATAAACATTCCTAATAAAGGTGTACGGCAAGCTAGACCTGCCCCACTGGAGCCCGAGCCCCCACGCGCCGGGAGCCCGGGAGAGCACTTCTTCCTAGATCCCCGAGAAGCGCAAATGAATTTTAAGATACACATATTTGCATACGCCCCTCCCCTTGGCCCCGCCCCTAGGTGGCGCGGGCGCGCCGCCGAACGCCAGCGCCAGAGGGCGGGGTGGGAGAGGGGGGCGAGTCCTCGGAGAGCCGGGTTGGGCTGGCGGCGCTGTGATTGGTCTGTCAGGACTCCGCCTCCAGCGCATGTCATTAGCATCTCATTAGTTGTCCGCACGGGCTCCGGAGGACGCCACCGCCGCCAGTCTGAGGCAGGTGCCCGACATGGCGAGTGCAGTGTTGCCGAGCGGGTCCCAGTGTGCGGCGGCGGCAGCGGTGGCGGCGGCGGCGGCGCCTCCCGGGCTCCGACTCCGGCTTCTGCTGTTGCTCCTCTCCACCGCGGCACTGATCCCCACAGGTAGGTGTGGGCACCAGCCGGCTAGCCCCCTAAATCTCCTAAGGCACCCCAGCGGCCGTAGCCATGGAGGGGGGAAACGTTTCCATGACAACCTTCCCCCACTTCCTAAATCCGAAGCGGAGGGAGTGTCGAGAGGAAACTCAGGGCTGAGATGGAAGGAGCCGAGGCGATCGGTAATCCCCTTCTTTGCCCAGCTCTATGTGAATTAGTAGGGATGGCTGCACCCCGCACCTTTCTCCCGGCTTGGCGCGGAGTGGAGTGAGAATGGGGGGCCCAAGGGCTGGAGAATATGGGGGCAGGGGGTCAATCGCAGGCACCCTCCGAACCGTCCAGACCCTCCCAAACTCGCCGTTGACCCCGTAACTTGCAGGTCCTCGCGTCTCCCAGGGCTGCTCCCACCTTTCCCGCGGGCCCCCCAGTTCTCCATCCCCGAAGCCTCCCATGGCTGACTAGCGGCCGCCTACAGCGTGATTCCTCGCTGGTCCACAGGACATCCCTAGACTTGTCTGATGGCTCCTGCTCTCCCTGCGCTCAGCCTCCCTTTCCTGTCCCCCGAACTGCGCGCCCCTCTGCTCCCTCCCGTCGGACCGCGGCCCCTCCGCCTGGCTGCAGGTCTCCTTGGCCGGGCTCCAGGCAGGGAAAGTTCCCTCGGCCCGGCCGCGCGGGGAGCGGTTGCTGTCGCTGCCTCTGCGGGAAGGAGCCGGGAGCTGGCAGCCGGCAGCCTGCCTACCCCACGGCGTCCTCCGCCGCTAGTGGGGACACCGGATTTCCAGGCTGCCGGTCCTTTCGGCAGCCCGGGGGTAGTGGAGGGACGTTCGCGGCCTCTGCGGGCCTCCGGGCGCCCTCCGTGTGCCGCGCTGTCTTGGGAATTTGGCCAGGGGCGGCTCTGCACGCCCGGCGCCTTCCCCGAAGACACCGAGCACTGGGCAGGAACACGCTGTGTCGCTGCCGGTGTTCCGGGCGCGTTGGCGCGGTCGGGAAAGAAGAGGGCAGTGTTTGCTTTTGCTAACAAAAGGGAGCCGGAGCTCTTCCCCAGCGGAGAGGCCGGCGGTGCTGCACCCTGCCTGGGGTTCCCGCCACCTCCGAGCTCAGCGACGGCGCGGTGTCCCCATGCCTCTGGGCCCCTGCAGCGGGCGCGGGGCGGGAAGCCGAGAGCGAGAGGCACGGGGCCACGGGGGAGGGGAAAGGTGCAGGAGGGAATGCAGCAAGGCTCGGCGCCTGCAAAGCCCCTCCTTGCAGCTCCGGAGCAGCAGGACCCGCGAGCAACAAGTGGCGGAGGACAGCGAGAGCTCAGCCCCCACCTGCAGAGCCCCCGGCCCGGGCGGGCGCAGGGCTGGGGCCACCGTGCCGCTCCCGGGCGCCCCTCAGCTTGGGCTGTGCCTTTTGTTTACACGCTAGAGGACACACAGTTACGTAAACACCGCAGGAGACACGCTGTAGGAAATGGGGATGTCTGGGGGGGATGCTAGCTTTGGATTTGGGGAATGCCGGGTTGATTGCTTGCCCCAAAACAGGCTGGCAAAGGAGCTTGGCTTGGGGAACATATTGAAGACGTATAGGGGTGGGGATCTGGCAGCAGCTTCAGTTCAGAGCTGAGGATTTTTTCTTCCATGCCACGGTCTGTCTCCGGATGTTGTTTATGTGTTTTTCCTCTGTGAATTCTTAATTTATGAGTTACGAGATAATTGGGTTTAAATGATGCCGATGTGGTTACAACTTCATTTCGGGTTATGTTTCTGACTGTATGGGTTCAATAAAATGTCCCTGAAAGAGATCCCTCGTGCTACTGCATTGTAAAAAGCGCCAGTGTCAGTTAAACGTGAGCGTGAGTAAAGGCTCGGTAACTGGCGCATAATAGAGGCAACAATAGACTTGTATTGGCTGCAAAAAAAAAAAAAAAAGAGAGAGAGAGAGAGAGGAGGGGAGCACAGATCGGGAATATTGCCTTTCGACTAAAAATGGGAGCCGTGCAATGCCTCTTGGCAGCAGAGTAGGATTAGATTATACCTCCTCTTTCAACCCTGTTCATTGAAGACACCTGATAGTAGCCACAGTACTACGGTATATTTGTAACTATCGCTCAGTATGAAGTTGCCTTCCCAGCGAGGGATATATGCTGACTTAGAAAGGAGCTGTCTGGAACTCAACCGTGCATGTCAAAGCTACAAGAAAATTCTGTTGCCGGTTACCATGGAAGCAGCTTCTTGCTCTTGTGTACATCCCTGTTTGTACTGGTTATCAGATTGTGTTCAAATTAGGAAGTAATTGGGTTTGATTTGTAGTGAGGGGATGAGATGATTTTCTTTAAATATTTTTTTCTCTTAATGCATTGTGTGTGTGTGTGTGTGCGCGCGCGTGTGTGCGTGCGCGCGTGTGATCAGTTTGAGAAGGGGCCTTGGTCTAGCCCCAGGCCCTAGACCACCAGGTGAGCACTGGAGGACTTTCCTTCCTTACTCCTCTGAGTTGAAGCTTTCTCAGAGGCCTCCAGTTCCCAGTCGCCGGCTTAGAGAAACCTGTGGGAGCTGCCTTCTCACTTCATTAGGCTTGTTTCATTTACATGCTTGCTGGGATAGTGATCTAGGGCCATTGAGCAGTAGGTTCTGGTTCTGTCTTCCCCTGTAACTGAATCCATCCATCCCCTAGAGAAAAATCTCTCAGCCCTCCTGTGGTGTTTGGATGAAATGGATGTTAATGAAATGCAGCTAAGATGGGGTTTTCTAAGCTCACTCCCATGTAAATCATGTCTGTTACGTGTTAGGTGCATGCATGATGTTTCTGATCCCGAGTCTGCCAGTGGTGGGTCACCTTCCGCTTACCTTTTTCAGCATTACAGAGGATGGCTGATGGGTGGGGGTTTGTGGTGGTGCTGGAAAGCTCGGTGGCTGAGTTTTGTCTGTCTTGGCCTGTTGGGGCTTGAGTACCAGGGGATAGGGACTTTACAAAAGTACCTCCCTGCTATTGTTGCCTTTCCTTGCAATCAAATTGAATAACCGCAGGAGGGACTTGCACATGTCTGTGATAGCTTTGATAAAATATCCCTCATTAATGCCACTTTATATTTACAGTGTGTCACTAGAGACGCACAAGGCTTCATTTAGTGACTTGTGTGACAAGACAAGCTTGCATTATTTGCCTGGGACATTTTGGAGGAACAAGAGACCCATTGAGCAATCTTTTGAAATGAACAAATACGGAAAAAGGGGAATAAAAGAGGAGGCAGTTCTCTGGAACAAAGAGCTTTATTCATATGGATGTTGTACATGCTTTATCCAGTTTTCCCTAATGGCCCTCCTGGTAAAGGGGAGTAGGACCTGGGAGAAGCCAGTAAGCAGGACACTTTTGCTTCCTCTCTCACTTCCTGACTTCATATTCTTATCTGAGTTGGTCCTCAACTCCCTGACTGCTCATCTCCTTCCACTCCCTCTAAAACTCTAGAAGGTAACAGGTGCCTAGGTGTAAAAGGGGTGTTTTGAAGTCCTTTCTCCTAGCTCTGAATTTCAACAGAAGAAAATTCTAGCTACCTGTCGAGATTGATGGTCATTGGAGGATATATTGGTTGAAGGGAAAGAGATGTCATTTTTTTATGACGTGTCAAGAAGTGGTTGATAGTGAATGTCAGATTGGTAAGATATCTTGTAATTATAAACATTAGCCTGGCTATTTATTTCAAAGAAATGCTGTAAAAACTAAAATCCAAAGTTTTCATTGTTGTTAATGATGCTTTTGGAGTTTTTAGTGTCTTTTGCACACTCGGTACATTTTGGCCCCATGCGTAAGTAAAATATTATTTCTTGGCCTATATTGCTAATGATGTTTAGGCTTTCAAAAATTGATAATATTGTTGTGAATATAAACTGTCTCATTCTGTGGGTTTCTGTATGTGATATTTTAATGCCTAATCAGCCACTTAGAATTTACATTTTAAAAATGGTTTTGTGTGTGTGTGTGTGTGTGTGTGTGTGTATTTAACAAAAGGCCCATTTTTATGTCGCTGAATGTCTTAAATTGGGCCACACTAATCAATGCTATGATTTGAATGGAAATTTACCAGCATATGAAGAAAATTTAAAAGAAATAAATCCAAAGGACTCAAATGCTATATCTCTTTCTTGGGAAGAATCGTAGTGACCATTATGCTGGGCATTTTAAACTGAAAATCCAGCACAGAAAGGAGAAATCACACAGCGACATCTGTTGCAGAATTGAAAATTTGCTACTTTGAATTGGAAGCAATTAGTCCCATATAAGCACCTATCAGTTACTGTGTGTGTAAGTATATGCATGTGTGTACTCTTACAAATATGTATGTATATGCACACAGAGACACACAATGCAATGTTCATGTTCCCATTTAAAAAGTATTTAAAAGAAAACGTACCATTTTAGCACCCAAGCTCTTTTTCTTAATATACCTTTTGAGGAATTAGAAATTCTTATGATCATGGAATTTTTGAAAGGGGAAGGATATTAGAAATCATGTGGTGTAACCCCCGTTATTTTGCAGTGAGGCAGCCGAAGCCAGAGAAGGAGGGACCTTACTTACCTGAACTGAAGCGAAGTTAGCTGTGCATTCTAGATGGGGAGCAGGTCCAGGACCCTTGATGTCCAGCCAGTGAACCTTCTGTCCCACCTCCCAGCAGGGATGCCCTGTGAGGGATATGGATCATGGGTAGACAAGATCTTGGCTAGAAATAGTTTGTATTCTGAAGGCAGCAAGATTAATTGTTGTTCTAGGTAATAAACCCATGGATCAGAGGAGTGACCTCTTGGAAAAAAGGACCTGTTCTTGGTAAGGTTGTCTTTGGTGTTGACAAATGATTCTGAAACCTCTGGACTTTATTTGGCAGCCACAACATGAATATCGTCCAAAGCACCTTCATAGGTGAGAGCTCCGGATTTGTGTTGCTGTAATAAGTCAAGTGCATGAAAACTACGTTTCAGAAGCCTCAGCTTTAGAGTTTTAAGCTTTTGACTTGCTCTTTGCAGGACCAATATTAACAGTAGAACAATTTCCACATAACTAAGGAAAAAAGGGAAGGGTCCTGAAGTCAAGAACAAGAACACATCTTGATTTTCTTACCAGGTCCTCATCCCCTTTCATTAAGCACAGAAAAAGCTGAGTATAATTTGTTTCTTTTTAAAGAAAAAAATTATTTTATTTTTGCAAGATGACTATTATTTTACATTGATTATATTTTCTTTATTTTTCCATTTTGTGAAAAATTTTCAAATATATACAAAAGCAGAACGAATGCCTTAATTGACCCTGTGTATAAATCACCCAGTTCAGTAATTATCCACCCCTGGTCAGTGCATGCTCTGTATCCTCTGCATCCACCCCTTCCCAGGTTATTTCAGACAAATCCTGGACATCCTATCATTTTTTCTGTAATTTACTTTAGAACGAATCTCTGTAAGATACAGTACCCTCCCCCCGCATTCTCATCACAGTATCACTAGTTGAACATATACATCTTCTCAACTGGTGTACAGAATTTTTGCCCCTAGCCTTGCTTTACTGAGGAAGTGAAAGAGTGAAAGCTTGTTACGATGGGTAAAAAGCAGAGGCAGAAACCAGAGAAGGCAGAGCATGATTAGTGCCTGCACTGAGCAGACCTTTTCGTGCGGTTTGGTTTATTTTGAGCAGGGTTTTGTTTGGACTGGATAAGATGAGTTTTATTGTTGTGTAAATATGGTTGTGTAAATATGCAGTAATTGTAGCTAATCCTTCAACTGTGGCGTGGTATGGAAAGCACCCATGATGAGATTGACCATTTCCAGTTGTTCTGCTAAGGAATACGCTCCATCTGAGGACTTCTGTAGGAAAGGCAATTTTAGATTGATGGCTGTGAGATAGATACCTCATATATATTTATCTCTAAATGCCTCCATGGTATATAAATGCCTTTGCATTTTTTGAATATAGGACTTAAAGGAAAAAAATTCCTTTCCCCATTTTTAACTGGCTTGGTGCTAATTTCAGCCTATGTTCTGTAACTGAAGTGACCACAAAATGCCTTCTGTGCTGTGGGAAACCCGTACAACAAGTTGTAAGTAGTTCGGCCTTATTTTTGTAGGGTAGGGTCACAGGATAGGGAGAGAAAAGGTTGCTATTTTTATATCTCAATATTTGCTCCTCTGATTTAAAATATGAATTTATAATTTTAGCTAGAAATGTTGAAATGCTTCAGTGTTAATTTCTGAACTTCTTTGTTTTTTTGGAAAATAGGTTGGTTCCATTTTCTAAGGTCCTGAAATGTGAGGTCGTGTGTGTGTGTGTGTGTTAAGAGGTTCTTTCTCAAATATATTTGATGTGGACTATAAATCTGAAGCATTTGGTTTTTTGGTTTCCAGCCAAACAAGGAATTACACATGAGATGATTTTGAGGGATCTGAGCAGCCCTGGCCAGGTAAAAACCCGCTTCCTGCGCCCCTCTTCTGAGCTGGCCACAGAACAGGAAAAGCACAAAGGAATGCCTACATTCACTGTTTGGGGAGCGCCACCAAAATCGAATAAACAGCCTTTGTTTGGAAACCATCAATGAAGCAAGGAACCCACTGGAATGTTTGTAATTACAAGTGGCACCTCCTTGTTTAAATTTCAGAAGCCACAGTTTCTTTTTCAGAGATTTAAATTGAAGGCTCTAGCCAACAGCTGCTGTTGTGGTTAATGGGCAGTTTCTCTTTGAAGATCTTCCAGTGCTGGTTTTCAAAAGCTTTAGTACAGTTGGCCTTGAGCTAGGGTTCGAAGAAAAGGAGATGGAGGTATTTGTATACATGCACAGCAAAAGTGATGTGTGGCCGTTATTATTACTCAAAAGAGAAACTTGTCCGGAAGCTTGAGAGAAAGCAGGCACTAAGAAAATCTGTTATGACTGACAGGTATCTTGAATCTCTCAAGAGTTGTGGGGTGGGGAACATTTTTCTTTCAGTAGATGTTTTACTGGAATATAGTCATTTGACCCAACATTTTGATCTAGATATTTCAGAAATGTTAAATAGGCATGAAATGAAAGAGCTGTGATAGATATTGAAATGCTACTCAGTGTTTGAAGTTGATATTCCAGTGATATGGACTTTTTAAAATGCCTAGAATAAGTATCTTGCTCTTGGCAGTCTTCCTTGATAAGGTAGTCACTCTAATTCCTCTTCAGCTATCCAACACTGGACTGCAGGATCAAGTTGGAATTAAGTTATGAGGTCCCTGAGGGGGCAGGGAGGAATCTGCCTAGAGACAAAGGGTTCACCTGCCCCATATCTCCCCTTGTCGGTACCATATCTCCACTTGGCCTGGGTTAACCTAAAAGTTAACATGTCAAAATGAACCTTTCGTCTTTTCTGTCATAGGTGTCAACTTTTCTCAAAATCAACATTATTGTATATGACACCATTGTCATCCTGGTCTCTAAGGCCCCTAAATTTGGAGTCTTTTTTCCCCTTCTTAGCTTTCACTCTTGCACTGAAATAAAATGGGCTGATTGTTTCTCTGACATTCTCTGGAAGCCTCATCGTCCTCCCTCTCCAAACCATGTTTTACTAGCAGAAGCTGCCTAGCCAATTCCGTTGACCCAAGCTTCTGCCAGTCAGAATATATTTCTACCTACCACAATTCTAATTCTTTTCTGGACAGGATCACGACCTGTCCCTTTCAGAAAAACCTAATCTCAAATTCTTGCTTTTTGCATGAGATTCAAAATCCACACTGTTTTGTCTTTAGGTTGTTCTTTCCTCAGTCTCTCTCTCACTCCCTCTCTAATTGCCCTCATTTCTTATTTTCAGCCAAATCCTGATGGGACTGGAAGACTGATGATTCTCCATTGAAACAGAGGAAGAAAGTGGTTCCACTGATCAGGCTTCAGCTGGTTGCCTTTGCATAAAACTCTCTTATCTGTTTTTCTCTTAACTGTTTTGGTTTATAGATATAGGACAGCTGATTCTCCTTGCCTGCCTTGAGAATAAACATCTTCCTTTCGCATCTTTCAGTTTAATGAAATATCTAAAATATACCTCAACATCTACATTTCTTTTTCTGCTTTGCAGGTGTATACAGGAGTTTGTTTCTTCACAGTAAGACAAAGTGTGTGGATAGTATGGCCATTGTTTTCATGAAAATTTAAAACTTTGGAATGCTGAAAGTGTATTGCACCTATTTGGTGGTCCATGTTTAAATAAGGGCAAATTACAGGCTGGCAAAGTAAGACTTTTACTCAAAAAGGTAAGCCCTTTAGGAGTAGGAAGACTTCAGAAGGACAGAGTTATAGGGACTCATCTGGAGCAGCTGACTTGCATAAGTGAGATCAGCCCCGGTGAAGATGATCCAAAATATACCGCCCTAGAAGACTGTTCATTGCTCGTGTTTTGTATGTCTAGTTGCTAACAAGTACCTATCTGGGGAGCCAGCAGGGAAGTATGCAAAAACCCAGGCCTTTATTAGCAAGCGTTTTCAAATAGTTTGGACTTTGGGAGCAGTGCTTCCTAACTAAACACAGTCTTCGCCAGCATCATAGCTGATCAAATTTTAGTTGATAACAGAGTGGGTGAATTGTCACTAGCTTAGGAAAAAAATGAAACCTTTGTTTCTCAGTCTAACTGCTGAATTTGTTATCTTAAGGATCGTTTGAAAGCCTTTATCCGGTAATGATATCTGCCGCAGTTCTTCCCTTATCCTTGTCTGGCATCCTTCCTCTGCAGAGTTCAGTTTTTGATAGTAGAAGGTTATGTAGCACGATAATTCAGTGAAAGGAAAACTTGATTATCATGGAGTATTTTGGGACATTCTTGGAGAAAAGGTTGTATGTCAAAATGCGGTATGTATTTATTTGGTTCTTTGCTGAATGTGCCTGTGGTTTAAGCCAAGCCACCCAGACCTTACAACAAGTCATCCACTTGATTCTCTCTTCTGCATAGGAAAGGAACATTGTTTCATCGCTCTTGCAGAAACCCTTACTTACACAATGAAAACTTCAAATATAGGGAGAGAAAAACCCAAGTTAATTTAGTATTAAATTACTGCTCAAATGGTTTTATCTCTTCAAAGGTTCAAGTAGAGATTAGCTTAAGTGACACTGAACTTCACTTTTTCTTGTGTATCTCTTGTGAGCGCAACGTCATAGTGAAGAGTACTGTTTCCTTTCTTTTAGTTTGGTTAATAATCACATGAATGTTAGTTGCTGTTCCCTTCCTTTTTCTAATGCAAATCTCTCTATCTCTGGGCAAGGTTGGCCAGCAGAATACCCAGTTTAGGTTACAGAATGGTAAAACCTAGCGCTTTACTCATGAGTTAGATACAGCAAAAACAACCTACCTTACAGTGTTATAGTACATATGGCTTTTATGAAAACAGACGCTACTTGGTAATAGGCGTTCTGTTTCTGGCTGCTGCCACTACTTATTCCCTCACATGTTTGGGAACACTGAAAAATACTATGCTGAAAGGGTTAATGCAAGATGAACTTAACTGTCTCTAAGGTGAAACTGAAGAACAACCTGGAGTTCAATGTTTTTTGGAAGTAAATGGAATCATCCAGTACCCTGGAGAAACTGACAGTGATTATACTCTCAAATTTCTGGACCTTTTAACATAGGGAGGACTATTATTTTACCTAATCTCCTATATTTTATATACTATATTTAAATAAAGAACTTGTGTTTCTGTAGCTAACCCATAAGGCACTTGGTAGAAAAAATGAGGATTTGAAAATGATTTTTAAATTGAGTATCTGCTTTTATATCAGGCACTATGTTAGGTGCATTCGTAGTTGGGTTGGTTGATCCCTGTTTTCCAGAAGATTACAGTCTACCGGGGGTGCCAAAAAAATGTATACAAGTGGACACATTTGGTCAGTGTTCAAGCAGTAGTTTGCCATTATCAGAAGTGTCTGGATGCTGATGGGAATCACGTTGAGCACCTCTTGTAATTGCAGAAGTGAAACGTGACTTGTATTCATCTTTTGTTATCGGTATGTATGGTGTATTACAATTTTAAAACAGTTTTGCATTCTTAAAATGTGTATACATATTTTTGGCACCTTCTGTATTTTCTTTTTCAACTTTTATTTTGAAAAATTTGAAAACCACAGGATAGTCGAAAGAAAAACACAACGAATGCTTGTAGATTTCTTCCCTAATTTCAACTTAACATTTTGCCCATTTGCTTTATCTCTAGCTGTCTCCATAAAATTTACATAAATAATTTTTTGTCTGAACCCTGTGAAAACAAGTTGCAGGCATAGTGAGTGACACTTCACCCTTGAATACTTCAGCTCTTAACTCCTGAGAATAAGGGCATTTACCTTACACAACCTCAGTACCATTATTACATTTAAGAAATTTAACATTGATTCAGTAATATCTAATATCTAGTCCATACTGAAATTTCCATAGTTGTCCCATTAATATTCTTTATGTTTCTTTGTCCCCCTTGATCTAGAATCCATCAGCTCACACATTGGATTTGGTTTTCATGTCTCTCTCTTTCTTAAGCTAGACCTGTTCCCCTGCTCCCCATCTTTTCTTTTAAGGTGGTTTGTTGTTGTTTTTTATAGGAGGAGGATTGTCTGTAATGGTGTTGACATTTTGATGAGTTCAGACCTGCTGTTTTACAGAATGTCCCACAGTTCTACAGATTGTTTGATTGTTTCCTCTTAGTTTGATTTGGATTACAATCCTAGGCAAGAACACTGTATACCTGATGTTGCTACCTTCTTATAGCATCACATTAAAAGGGACGTAATACCAGTTTGTTCTATTATTGGTGATGGTAAGTTTGATCCCTAGATTAACAATATAAATTTAGTTACTTATTTTACATGGATTTACAGATTTCTCTGTTTACGTTCCTTTGTAATTAATACGTAATTTGTGGGATATTTTGAGACTGAAGATCCTATTCTCTAACAACACTTTCACCTAGTATTTTTAGCAGCATCGATAAACTTTGTCTGAATCAAATACTACATTGGTGGTTAGAAAATTGTGATTTTTCTAATTCTATTATTCCCCTGCATTGGGTGTGGCATTCTTGCATACAAAAGAGCTTGTCTTTCCTTCAAAAAAAAATCACAATGGACTGCTGGATTAAAAAACATTTCAGTGTGCTGTATTTCATTACCGTCAAATTTCACCAATGGGAACCCAAAATTTCACCAATGGGAACCCCTTTAGTCCGTATCCTTTTGATGTATCTCTATTAATTTTTGTGTACTTTGTTATTTTGTGTCACAAGAAGTTGTCTAAGCTCACCTAATATTTTTCCTGTCCCAGCCCTGGAATCAGCCATTTCTAGAAGATGTCCTTGTTACTTTTAGTGGGAGCGTGCTACTTAGATACCAAAGAGGTGTGCTCATTGCTACTGATTTGTCGTTTCAGGAGACAGAACTAGAATGGATATATATAGATATAGATACT
Organism: Rhinolophus hipposideros; assembly: GCF_964194185.1. Taxonomy (NCBI): domain Eukaryota; kingdom Metazoa; phylum Chordata; class Mammalia; order Chiroptera; family Rhinolophidae; genus Rhinolophus; species Rhinolophus hipposideros. Next base: position 82,843,831 of record NC_138056.1, on the reverse strand, counting down.
TACATACCTATATCTATTTCTATAATTTAACATTTATTACAAATAAATTTATTTTTATATAAATTTATATATTTTTTATTTACATTTATTCATTTAACTCATGAGTTCATATTGATGCCTTCAGTCTAACACCGCAAGGTTCTTTTTCTCCTTCTCTCATGCCTTATTTGTTTCTTTATTCTCCCATAGTGAGAACCTGGTTTCCCAGCCACACCAATGTCTTATAATTAATACAGAATAGTTTGGAATTACTCCATCAAGACCACTGTAGACAACAAATCTACCACACAAAGCTCAAGATTTTTTGCCTTTTTTTGGCCTATTTATTATTATTTTTAAATTACTTATTTATTTTTTTCCAGTTACAGTTGGCATTCAATATTATTTTATATTAGTTTCAGGTATACAACATAGTGGTTAGACATTTACATAATTTATGCAGTGATCCCCCGATTAGTACCCACCTGGTACTATTAATACCCACCTGGACCTATACAGAAGGTGCCCCCAAAATGTATATACATTTTAAAAAAGGAAAACTGTATTAAAATTGTAACTCAATATACACTGATAACAAAAGATGAATACAAGTCATGTTTGACTTCTGCAATTACAAGAGGTGCTCAAAGTGGTTACCATCAGTGTCCAGACACTTCTGATTATGGTGAACTACTGCTTGAGCAACGTTGACCAGTGTCCAGTTGTATACATTTTTTTGGCAACCCCCCCCCCACTATTTCTTCCAGATTGTCCAATTTGTTGGTATATACTGTATTTTGCTGTGTATAATGCGCAGCCATGTTTTGGCCCAAACATTTAGGGAAAGTCATCTTGTTTTAATTTTTTAATTCACATTTTTATTTGTTTACATTTAGGTACTGTTTTTTGTATTATAAAGGAATTTTAGCATTGATTTTGTTTTAGCATATTATTGTACAAGAACTTTTTATGTAACAAATAATTACAAAACACAAAAACACAGATACAAGGTGCAAGAAATTTTATGTATCGGTAACAAATTTATGATATTAACTCATCGTAGAAGGCCAAGAACTTTGTTGTTGCAAGTTCGTCATAAGTTCAACAAAACCGATTGTAGTATTCCTGGGTATTATTTTGTATACGGATATCGTTATTGATTTGTAGAGTTAACTCATGAGCATAAGTAAAAGAACTAAAAACATTTATATAGGTACTGAATTAGAACTACGTACCCATGTATAATGTGCATCCTTATTTTTCCCTCACAAATTTGGGCAAAAAAGTACACATTATACGTGGCAAAATACGATAATTGTTCATAATATTTTCTTATAAACTTTTGTATTTTTGTGGTGTCAGTTGTCACTTCTGATTTTATTTATTTCAGTCCTCTCTTTTTTTCTTGATGAATCTGGTTAAAGATTTATCAATTTAGTTTATCTTTTGAAAGAACCAGTTCTTGGTTTCGTTGATCTTTTGTAGTTTTTTAGACTCTCTTTTGTTTATTTCTGCTCTGTTCTTTAATAGTTCCTTCACTCACTTTGGGCTTTGTTTGCTGTTCTTTTTCTAGATCCTTTAAGTATAAGGTTAGATTGTTGAGATTTTTTTTCTTGTTTCTTGGGGTAAGTCAGTATTGCTATGAATTTTCCTCTTAGTACTGTTTTTGCTGTGTCCCATAGATTTTTGTCGTGTTTTCATTTTCATTTGTCTCAGTGTATCTTTTGGTTTCTTCCTGTGTCTCATTATTAACCCATTCACTGTTCAATAGCTTGTTGTTTAGCCTCCATGTATTTGTGTGTTTTTTAGTTTTTTCCTTGTATTTGATTTCTAGTTTCATGCCATTGAAATGTGGTCAGAGAAGATGCTTGATATGAATTTAATTTTCTTAGATTTATTGAGACTTTTTGGTGGCCTAACATGTGGTCTATCTTGGACAGTGTTTCATATGCATTTGAAAAGAATGTATGTTTTGCTGCTTTGGGGGTGAAATGCTCTAAAAATATCAGTTAAGTCCATTTGGTCTAGTGTGTCATTTAAGGCCTCTGTTTCCTCATTGATTTTCTGTCTGGAAGAACTGTCCATTGGTGTCAGTGGGTTGTTGAAGTCCACTATTATGATGGTACTAGGGTTCATCTCTCCCTTTCTATCCGTCAGTATTTGCCTTACAAATTTAGGTGCTCCTATGTTAGATACATAGACGTTTAATGGGGTATATCCTCTTGTTGAATTGATCCTTTTGTCATTATGTAATGTCTCTATTTGTCTCCAGTTTTAGCCTTTATTTTAAAGTCTATTTTGTCTGGTATAAGTAGTGCTGTCCCAGCTGTTTTTCTTCATTTCCATTCACACGAAATATTTTTTCCATCCCTTTACTTTCAGGCTGTGTGTGTCTTTTGATCTGAAGTGGGTCTCTTGTATATGTCATATGTGTGTGTCTTGTTTTTTAATATGCTCAGCTTCAGCTACCCTATGTCTTTTTTTTTTTTTTTTCTAATTGGGGAATATTTGGGAATAGTGTGTTTCTCCAGGGCCCATCAGCTCCAAGTCGTTGTCCTTCAATCTAGTTGTGGAGGGCGCAGCTCAGCTACAAGTCCTGTGGTCGTTTTCAGTCTTTAGTTGCAGGGGGCGCAGCCCACTATCCCATGCGGGAATTGAACCAGCAACCTTGTTGAGAGCTTGTGCTCTAACCAACTGAGCGATCCAGCCACCTTCTGGTAGCTCATCTTCAATCTCGTTGTGGAGGGTGCAGCTCATTGGCCCATATGGGAATCGAACCGGCAATCCTGTTATTTAGAGCTTGGGCTCTGACCAACTGAGCCATCCAGCCACCCGACCTTATGTCTTTTGATTGGAGCATTTCATCCATTTATATTTTAAGTGATTAGTGGTAGATACATAGTTATTTTCATTTTATTATTCATATTTATGTTGTTGTTTTTCCTTCTTTTTCAATAAGTCCCTTTAATATTTTTTGTAAAACTGGTTTGGTGGTGATTAATTTCGTTAGCATTTTCTTGTCTGGAAAGTTCTTTAGTCCTCCAATTTTAAATGATAGACTTGCTGGGTAGAATAGTCTTGGTTGTAGATCCTTGCTTGTCATTACTTTGAATACTTTGTGCCAATCCCTCTGGCTTGCAAAGTTTCTGTTGAGAAATCATCTGACAATTTTATGGGAGCTCCCTTGTAAGTAACTAGTTGCCTCTCTCTTGCTGATTTTAGGATTCTCTCTGTCTTAACCTTTGTGATTTTAATTATGATGTGTTTTGGTTTGGGCCTGTTTGGGTTCATCTTGTTTGGGACTCTCTGCACTTCCTGGACTTGTATGTCTATTTTCTTTCTCAGGTTAGCAAAATGTTCAGTCACTATTTCTTCAAATAATTCCTCAGTCCCTTGCTTTCTCTCATCTCCTTCTGGTACCCCTATGATGTGAATGTTGTTACGCTGGATGTTGTCTTAGCAGTCTCTTAAAATATCCTCATTTTTTAACATTCTTTTTCCTTTTTGGTCTTTCGATTGGGTGGTTTCTGCCACCTTGTCTTCCAAATCACTGATTCAATCCTTGATTCATCTAGTCTACTAGTGATTCCTTTTAATGTATTCTTCATTTCATTTATTCTTCATTTATGACTGTTTCTTTTTTTTAAAAATTCTGTGTTCCTTTTTATGCTTACTATCGTTTTGTTGAAGTTTTCACTAAGTTCATGTATCCTTTACTAAGTTTATTGAGCATTTTCATAGCCAGTGTTTTGAACTCTCTATCTGATTGGTTGCTTGCCTTCATTGCGTTTAGTTCTTTTTCTGGAGTTTTCTCCTGTTCTTTCATTTGGGATATATTTCTTTGATTCCTCATTTTGCCTGCCTCTCTCTGTTTGTCTCTATGTATTAGGTAGATCTGTTATATTTCCAAATCTTGGCTGGGTGGCCTTATGTAGTAGGTGCTCCATGGGGCCCAGTGGCGGCCTCCCTGATTTTTCTAGGTTTTCCAGGAGTGTCCCTTATGTGGGTTGATTGCTATCAGTGCATCAGTGGGTAGGATTTACCCTGAGGCTGACTGGCTGTGGCATTTGGCCATTTCCACAGCATATGGGCTGTTGTATGGGGGAGCTTACCCTGTGGAGTGAAATTCGCCCCAGCATGCTCTGGGACCTTCTGAGATCACTCTTTGGGTGGTGCTCTGCTGAAGTTGACCTTCAGGTATGTTGGTTCTTGTTCTTCTTGGGAGCTGCTCTGGCACAGGTACAGGTCAGCCACTGCCTGTGACTGGCCAAGGACTACATGGTAGGAACTACAAAGTAATCCACGGTTGGTCACTCCCCGTGCTGGAACTGCAGGAGTGTGGGTGAGGCAATGATGCGAACTGAGGATTCCTGCCACCAGTACCGGGTGTTGGGTAGCTTTACAAAAAGCCAGGACATCCTGAGACCTGTTGTTGCCTCCAGGCTCCCCTAAGGGCTCATCTGCTGATAGAGCCTTGTGTGGTTCGTGAGGTGCGTAAAGCAAGGTATCAGGGAGTTACCAAGGTGGGATGAGTGGATTCACTAGGTGAACGTAGATTTTGCTTTGGTTGCTGAATTTGGAGCTACTCAGCACAATTCTCAGCGCACACTAAGGCCAGCTGCTGCCTGCTTAGGGCCCACTAACCCCGGAGAGTTGTCCAAAAAAGAGTGCAACGTGTGTCGGCCTGGCTGCTGACTGCAAAGTGCCTCGGGTTTGCGTGTGTTGGCTGGTGTGGGGTCCCAGGGTCATCAGGGTGTAGTGAGCAGAGTTCACCAGGCTAATGCAGATTCAGATTTAGCTGTGTGAGGGAGGGCTCAACGGAGGAATGATGGAGCCTGACTCTGACTACACAGAAGGTTCTACACTGGGAAAATGGCTGCTTTCCCTCCAGTCCTCACTGTGAATCTATACAACTCAGTCTTTCCCCGTATCTCTCTGACATCTCCAGAGTCACTGTCCCTCTGCTGGAGCCCAGGCCAAGTGCCTGTGAGTGAGTGAGTATGTGTGTGGGCCCTTTAAGAGGACATTTGGGTGTTTTTGCAGCCTTCTGTTTCACCCAGGTCAGAATCCCCATTGTTTTTCCCAGCCATATGTTGTGAGGGCTCCTCTTCCCGGCACTGGAACTTTAGGCTGCGGAAACCGGTGTGGGTCATGGGTCCCTTGCTCCTCCAGGTTGGACCTCTGCGGCCTATATAACCCTCCTGATTCTGAACCATCACATGCAAGTGCAGGGCTGGCCTGTTACGGAGCTCAAACCCTCCACCGGTCTCCATGTGGCTTCTTATTTATATCCTTAGTTACAGGGTTACTGTTCAACTAGAGTTCAGATAGTTCTCCGGGTTGACTATTCTATAATTTAGTTTTAAGTGTGATGTGGTCACCAGGGAAGGCAAGCACAGTGTTTATCTGATTCACCACCATCTTGGATCCTCCTCATACTTCCTTTTTTTGCCTATTTTAAATAGATCCCACTGAGGGTAGACAGAATACTGTGTTCATAAGTCCACAAATATCCGGCTCAAAAATCAAAACTGTATAAAGACGTCTTGGTTCTTGTACTTTCTGGCTCAGTCCCATCCACCCTCCTATAATAGCCAATTGTATTCCTTTCTCATACATCATTTTTATTTGTCGTTTTGAAAAAATAATAGGTACTGTTGTTTCTTGTTTTTCATACTTTCCACAAGATGTGTTAATATTTGCCTATACTCTGTCTTCTTATTCGAGAAATCCTGGTTTCTCCTATTTATGTTGATGATTTGCCCCCATTTGGTTTTCTTTTTTTTTTTTTTTACTGCCGTCATATTTCTTTCATTTCTTCATTCTGTGGTAATAGTTCTATTTGGGCAGTTGGAAGAATTCTGTATCTGTTTTTTCATTTAACTCAGCAAATTACTTGCAAGAAAATAGGGACTACTCCTTTCCATATAATGCAGTGTGTGTCTCTAATGTTTAAGAACTATACCTTATTTTGCTTCTCATCAGTCATATTTTACCCTCTCTACATCCGCTAAACTGTCAAATCTGTGGTCAAGCCCCAATGACCTAATTCTTCCCACCTTTTAAAAAAATTGTGGTGTACTCATTTACTGTAAAGTACACAGCCTTTTGCATCTAGACCTCAGACCATGTTCTGAAACTGCCTATTGGACATTTCAATCTAGATGTCCCACAGTTATCTCAAATAATATTAATGACAAAATAATAACTATCATTTATTTAGTATGTTCATTCATGATCTCATTTAATCCCCACTGTCATCCTATGAGTAGTTCCCTGTCTTGCTTCATTTTACAGATGAGGAAGCTGAGAGGATGATAGGTCCCTTGTCCAAGAAGCACAAATAATAAGGGGCAGAACCAGGTCTATCTTCAAAACCCATAGTTTTAAACACTTAAATATATTGTCCTAAAATTCAAGGTATCTAAAACTGAACTTAACATCTTTTCTCCCCAAATATCCCTCTATCCTTTATTTATTATTATTATCCTTTATTATTATTATTATTATCTATTACCATTTATTACCATTGACCCAATGAATATTTATTTTTACCATTTATTACCATTATTTATTACCATTTGTTATCATTGACCCAATAAATAAATCTGGGGGACATCTAAGAGTCCTTCCTCCTTCACTATCCTTTACCCCACTATTAGTTGTTCAGTCCTATCTGTCTCTTGCATTCACTCCTATCTGTTTCACCACCACTTAGTTTCCTCATTCTCATTTATAGATGATGAAAAGCAGATTTAAACTGATATTACAGGCCCTTAATTGGTCCATTTACCTCTAGTTTCATCCCTTGTAATGCATCCTTAACACTGCTTCTAGATAGATGTGTCTAAAATACATATTAGATTGTCACTTTGTTGTTTAAATCTATGTGTTTTCTTGGCACCTTAAAGATGAAGCCTGCACTCTTTCATCAGGGCCTGTATTGCCTTTCATCACCTGACTTTTGTCTTCCTCTGAAGCTCAGCTTTGCCAGCTGTATACCATGATCTTGCTTTAGGTGCTACACAAGCGTGTTCTTTACTCAAGTAAACGTGTCCTAGATATGTCATGCTCTCTCAGGCCTCTCTGCTTTTTATATGTTATCACCTCCTCCTGAAACACTTTTATCTATATGACTGATTCCTACATATCCTTTGAGATCTAACTCAAGTACCAGTTCCTCAAAGAAATCTCCATGACCTTTCAGTTTGGTTAGGTGCCTTTTCTTTGTGCCCTTCTGTACTTTTCCTGACTTTTCTTCTTCCTTCTTGTCAAGCACGCTTCTCCGAATTGCCTTGAGTTCCTTGTGTATTTCACCTGAATACCTGTGTATTTCATGTTTCTTCAACTTGTTTCTACCAACAGAAATGTCTCACACTCTGGTCTTCCATGACAGCATGTTTAAAGACCCAAGTCTAGTGTTTCTTTTTCAAATATTACATGATTTCCATACTGAATATAATGTTTTCCTCTCAACTTCCGTTACAGTTTCTCTAGCCATTCAATGACATTTAATACCTTCTTAATACGTGTTGACATTTGCCCATGGATATATGTCTCCTAGCCTTTCTACAGGAGGGAGTATTTTTTACTCATCTTTCTTTCCATAACAGCATGGAGCACAATACCATACACATAGTATGTGCTCGATAAACATTTGTTCAAGCAATGAATGAAATGGAAATTAGATACCCCTTGCCATTACATCATTTCTAGCCCTTTCAGCATAAATATGAGCAGAGAACACTGATGTTAATTCAGTCATGAAAACCAGTATCAAAACTCATGGTTGTTATTCACTCATTGTTTTCTTGTTATACAATCTGATTTCCAATGTGTAAATATCTTACCTTTTCTCATTTGTTATGAATACTGGTGGTTGGGGTATAGAATTTGCACTAGGGCTTTGTGTTATGAATGCTATGAATTTAATTTGTTGGTTGTCTCTTTATCAGCTTTTAAACTATAATTCTTAGTAGAAGTTTTTTGTTCTCTCATAATAGATGAAGAGCTATCAACATGCCTCAGGTTTTCATGGCCTGAAGGGCTGACTTCTAGTGTGTTTGTTCATACTTGGTTGTTGGGTAATTGTTAGATTTAGACTGCCGGCCCAGATAAGAGAACCTCTTTTCATTTATTTAATCGCTCAATAGTTCTAGGATGGCTGGACTTTGAGTCATAGCTAAGGCCATGTTAGCACTTAAGAGTTGAAGCAACAAACTAAGAAACTTATCTCTGAAGTCATCTGTTCCTCTTCACCTCAGTTTTCCTCAGAGGCTTTTCTTAAAACTAAGATATATTCTCAGGGAGAGACATGGTGAGCATAGGGAAATTTAAACCTCCAGGTAACAGTTTTCCTGTATGATAATAAAGATATGTGTGGAGTCAGGGGCTAGAGGATCAAAAAATAGATCACAGTAGTCGGATCAAACATGAGAAATGGCTTGTTGCCGTGTTTTAAAAAAATGAGATGGGTAAGGCAGTCTGTTTTATGGAGCTGTTTCCACTATTTGTGTGACTGTGTAGTTGGTGCTAAATAAGATTATGGCAAATTTAAGCTTACAAAGTTAATGGCCTACTACTGATCTAGTTTTAAACAAAGATTTTCTGTTGGTCTTACATGGAACATGAGAGAGATTTTATATGCAGGCAGAGGGTGAGAGTTTGCTAACATTACCTTTTAATTTAGGAGAAGTTTGGAGATTGTTCTTTCCTGTGAATGAATATAGAGGTGGAACCCACTCTAACCAGAGTTTATTGCTATAATATTTTTAAATTGCATTAGTGACACTGATATATCTGTGACCTTGTAAAGGCATATTTGAAGGGAGAAGGAGCCAGCCTTTTTTCTCTCTGTCCTAAGTGATGTCTGCTCAATAACTCTAACTTCCTGACAGTACTGGGAGGGGTAGGAGGGCCTATGGTGACTTGTTTCTTATGGCCTATTCCTACAGGGTTATTCCTATCCATTTTTAGACTTCTTTTTTCTCTGCCTAAGGCATACATCCAGCCTAGACTGTTTGGCGTTTTAAATGCTTTGAATTGTGGGAAATTGTAGCACTTTATCAAAGCTTCCCTTGTAGCTATATAGCTCTGTATTGTCTTAGGCTACATAGCTTGCATTTCTTAGGCATTGTGTATGGATTATGGCAATTAGTTGAGGTTTTGAATGGAATGACACATCTTCCATGTGCCATCTTCCCTTAGCTGGTGGACATTTTTTCAAGGATTGCCTTCTTAAGAAATCCTTCAAGTTAGACGCATTAAAAAAACCTTTCTTTTTACTGTAAATCTTGGTAAACATATCTTTATCAGCATGACCTACTGTCAAGTAAATGATTTGATAGCGATATTCAAGAAAAATTGTGTCTTTGAAATACAAATTTTGTCAGTGTGTTTATAGTATGTGATTGGTATTCCTCAAGAAAAGAAGAGATTAGTTAATCAATTTCTTATAGAATTAGGAGGGTAATGTTTCAAGCATACTATTTAAAAACAATTGCTTCTAGGTTCTGTTGGCAGGATTGCTTATTTTTATTCTGGTCATTTGCATGAAAACAAGTTGATGATTTTTAAAATAACCACTCCATTCAGTTTTCTTTTCCTTTTAAAATGTTATTCATCAAGTATTATGTTCCATTCATGCAGTAGCATGAATCAGGCCTAGAAAGTTAGAATTTCAGGCTAAAGTAGTAGCAGAATTTTTCTTCACCTTTTTAAAACCAAAAATCTCTCCCATTTTCATATCACTTTATCTGTGTTCACATCTCTTTATCCTTGTTTCATAAGATGAGTGCATACAGAGTTATACTTTAATAGAATATTTTTAAGGTTTTAGGATTTTTTAAAGATGAGGTCATCACCTTAAAGATTTTGACCTGAATTTTTCATGAATTTTTCAGGTTACAAAGGAGCAAGAAAAGGATAGACTTAAAAAAAGATGAATACTCGTATGTAATCTATTAATACTTATAATGGAAAAACTGATAAGAGTTAAATTCATTTTATAACATGTATCTGGTGATAGTTCCCAAAGCATTCTACCATTTTAACAAGAGAAGACCCACGTTTACTACATATTGGGTCTCCATAAGATCTCCTTGGAAAAAAGTGTTTAACCCTTTTGAAAAAGGTTTGAAAACCAAAGGCCTAAACAGAACGAGTCCTTCAGGTTCAAAACAAGGATGGAGAGAATGATGTCCCGTGTATGAACTCATATTAGGGCTGAGGTCAAAGCCACAGGCAGTAACAAGGAATGCTCAGTTGCCTAGTCTTTCCTCTCTTTACATTCTCCTTTGGGGTCCCTGAAGGTATGACTGTGGCCACAGTAAAGACCTGGCTAAGGAGCTGAGATCCTGTCATCTCTGTCTTTCCATCAGAGGGATATAAAGGAGGGAGCAAAAATGGAGTTGGAGTGTGTAGAAGGCTTTTTATGTAAACGAAGTCTTGAAAACATGGGGAAGATTTCCACAGAGAAATGATGAAAGGACATCATTCCAGATCGAGGGAGAAAGAAAACTAAAATGGCGAATGAGAGCGGATTACCAAAAGACAGCTGGGGTTCTGATTGTGGAAAAACTTGGAATACCAATTTTAGATTTAATTTAAGAGGTCATTGGGAACTATTGAAGAGATTTTTGAATAGTGAAGTAACATCAATCAGATTGGTGCTTTAGGAATGTGAAACTGAGAATGGTTTGTGATTAGATTAGAAATGAGAGATTGGTTAGGGGTATAAATAGTTTAAATAACTAGGACAGTGGAAGAACAATGGAGGTATAATTGATTGGATGTGGTGGCTGACTGGCAATTGAGAATAGCAATTGAGAACCAATAAAAACTGGAAATGAAGGTGTGCTTTGATTTTGAACGCAAGTGGCTTAGGAGAATGGTTATTCCAATGAACAGAAATAAAAATGTCATATGGTGGGTTTAGTGAGGGAAGACAATGAGCTTGGTTTTGGATATGTTAAACATGAGCTATCATTAGAACATAGTGGAAATACTTAGAAGGTCATTTGGAATGTGGTGCTAGATAGAGGTTGGGAGAGAAGTTAGGAGTAGCGCTGGAAATGAGATTTGAAGTCATCTGTAAACAGTTGATAGCTGAATTTCTACATTATGCACTGATTCAGTCATTTGTTTGATACACCTGTATTGAAATGCCCAATGTATGCCAAACATTGTCTTAGGTGCTTGGAGATGAGAGTATGAGAGGTCCAGAAGCGATGGTGCATAGAGGTAGAACCTTAAGGAAGGTGTATTTTTAAGGGACAAGATAAGGAACTCTGATGGACACCAGGAAGGAAGAGTCAGAGGACTGGGGATTAAAATGGAAGAAGTGGGGAGTAGTAGATGGAAGATAGGCAGGGTAGATGTGTAATGGGATGGAAATCTGTTAACTAAATTGCTGAAGAGGCAGGAAGTGGGAAGGATCCTCTTTGAAGTGAATGAACTCTAGGGAGAGGTTACATAAGAATGAAATTAGATAACAGCCAGTCACATAGGTAGGATGTGGCAACGCTGGGGCCAGATTCCAGATTTTTGTACTGGAATGTACTACAATGAGTCCAGTTCTCATTGTAGTATACCAGTACACCAAATTGTGCCTTTACCACGGTATAGGGAACTGTGGAAAACCTTTTTTCAGCCAATCCATATTATTTAAAATGTTTAGTTAAGATTCTTGAGGTTGTGGTGTTGAATACAGAGCAAATGAATGAACCTCTCAGCGGTCCCTCTATTTCATGTAGTGAATGCCAACTTTGGCAGGCTGAAGCGTGGAGGGAGGATGGATGGAAGCTGGTTTTCTAGAAGTGTGCTTCTTTAATATCTCCTACCAGAGAACAAAAACAAATCCTAGTGTAGCATAGGGAGCACTTTCAGGATGGCAGGAAGAATCTAGGTCAATGTACTAGCAACTCCTATTCTTTAGGTGGATGAATGATTGCCACCCTGGTTTTCAACACGCTGTGCAAAGTCCGGAAAGATTGTGCGTGGTTTCTTAGCGAATATTAGTCAGCAGGGGGTCACGAATTAAATTGATGTGTGGGAGCATTTTAATTCACAGTTGAGTAGTGAGAGTGTAGCTCAGGCCTAACATGGCAACCTACTGAGCTGTGGTCTGCATTTCCTTAACTCTTCCATGTGAAAGATACATCCTTGTGGAATTTTTTCATATTACCTTTAGGACATTATTGGTCTTCTCCTGTAGGTAGCATGATCAGAAAGTAGCTCAGTTTAGCAGTGGAGCTCTGAAACTCGAGCTGGCTAGTCTAGCATCTTTAGCATCTTTTTGTCTACCCACGCCTGTCCAGTGCTGTTCAATAGAAATATCTGTGGTGGTGGAAATATTTCCATATCTGTGCTGTCCAATATGGTAGTTAGTAGTCTCGTGTGATTATGGAGCACTAGAAATGTGGCTAGTGCAACTGAGGAGCTGAATTTTTAATTTTATTTATTTTTAATCATTTAAAATTTAAACAGACACATATGACTGGTAGCTACCCTATTGGGTGGCATAGCTCTAGACTAAAAGGTAAGATGTCAAATTCTCATGCTCATCAGTAGCATTAACTGGTGAGAGGAAGTTGGAAGAGGGGTTGGGTTTAGGGTATTGACATTCATTCCAAATTCAGTAGATTTGTATTGAATCTGGGACTCAGCTATTGTGGGTACCCAAATTGTGCATTTCTCTCTACTTTTCATGTCTAAAACCTTCTGGGATATCTTAATTGTCCTTTCTTCACTTGAAGAATTATCCCTTTTGGCCTTAGAGGGGTATAGCTCATCCAGTGCACAGATTAATAGCTCTAGCTCTGTCCTTAGAAAGCTAAATCTTGAAGGTTACTGTTACATGACTGTAGTGCCATACGCCAATTCACACTGTTATCTATTTTTGTGTGTGTGATGCTGAAAGTGAGTGAAATCTGAAAAAAACATTATTCATTTTAAATAGTTTTGACTGCCAGGTTAATGTGACTCTTAAGCAGAGCTTCATGAGGTCTGGCCATCGTAACTGCTTTTAACTTGATTTAAAGTTCTTAAACATTCTGAATTGCTTCACCTAATCTTTTTATACTGAATGTACAATTTTCAGGCTCTTTTTTATTTTCAAATCCATAACTGACAGCTGCTCAACACCTCATTCAAATACTTTTAAGAGTTTTAGAGAAAAGTTGAGACAGACTGGATTTACTGACATCAGTTGGATTGAGATATTATGGATTTAAAGATAGAGAATGAGAAAGGAAAGTATGAAATAATTATTGCATGTTCACTACTCACCCAATGACAGTGATTTGAAGTCTAATAACTAACAACAGAGAGAAAGCAAAAGGAGACTTGAATTAACTTTCAAAACTTAACATAAGAAATGATTATTCCATTTGAAAACAAGTTTTATGTGTGGTCCCATTTGTTTTATTACACTTTAAACAATGTTGATAAACCTTTTCTTGAAGTAGCCTATAGATCTATGAAACTGTAAGCTCCTCGAAGGAGCTAATTCTTTATGGGAATCTGTGATGTCTAGTACACAGCAAATGTTTTGAAAAGAAATTCACCACGTTATAAGAGAAACCAGGTCATAATGTATTCCACCTCTACGTCTCATGACAAATGAAACTACCCTGTGACTCAGCTCAAGAAGGCTCTGTGCTGAAGTGTAGTGAATCCAGGGTAACTTCAGGGTGTAGTGTTTGTCCAAGAGTAAAAATTAATGTAATTATAAATTTTGTCCTCAGCCTTTTAATTCCTTTTGAATAAATGCTGTATGCATCTCTCCTTCTCCCTCTCCCTCTCCCTCTCCCTCTCCCTCTCCCTCTCCCTCTCCCTCTCCCTCTCCCTCTCCCTGTTTGTGAGTAAGTCTGTCACCCACTATGTTCTTGACATTGTGGTAAGTACTAGATTTACAAAGATGAATTATATAGGGTCTCGTCCCTCTAGGGACTTGTATTTTAGATTCTTGTGGGGGAGATAGAAAAAACAACTACAATGCTATGTGCCAAAAACTGTAATAGGCATAGCTTGGGAGCGCTGCAGAAGCATAGACAAGAATTATCTAACTCTGTATGGAGACTTTGAGTCAGGAAAGACTTTCAGGAGATCCCTTGAGTTGGGTCTTGAAAGATAGGTATTAGGAGATAGCCATGCAGATGGCATTAGGAGTTTGTCCAGGTAGAGAGATAATATGTGGACAGATATGGAAGCATAAGAAATGTGGGGAATTCTGGGAATTGCAAATCATTTGGCATGGCTGAAGGAAAAGCCTTTGTAGGAGCAGAAAAAGGTGAAGCTGAAGAAGGTACACGGGAGTCAGATCATGAAGGACAAAAAAAGAAGAATTTGGGCTTTATCCCATGAAGAGTGTTGTGGGGGATGGGTGGAGAATCAGATTGGCTGTATGGAATAGATTGGGAGAATTAGAGACTACCGATAGGAGAACAGTTAGGGAGTAGCTGTGGAAGACTAGCCAAGACGGTGATGAGTATCTTGACTAAGACATTTGCTATGCAATTTGGGAGGAAGTTGGTTTCAAGATGCATTTGAGGATAGAATTTCATGACTGAAGGTGAGCATGAGAAGAGGAGGACTTTAGGTTAATTAATGGTCAAGTTCTGGGTTAACTACCTAGGTGGGTGATAGGTTCAGTAACCGAGAGAGGGAGTTTAGAAGGTGGACACTATTAGGCATTAAGGCTTTGCGGAAGTTGCGGCACATCCAAGAGGAGATATCTTGCAGCCCCCCACAGCACTTGTTTGGAGCCATGGTCATGGATGAGATCTCCTAAGAATGTATACATTGAGTAAGAAAAGAAGAGCTTAGGACAGAACTTAAGGGTACATCAACAATTACAGGTAGGTAGAAGAAGAAAAACCAGTGAAAGGAATGAAGAAGGAACTGTCAGAGATTTGGAGGAACCTGAGAAAAAGCCTTTTTGTCTTGAGATCCAAGAAAGCAGAGCATTCTCAGAAAGGGAGTGTCAAATGCTACAGGCAGATCAGTAAGATAAAGGAGGCCGTTCATGGACACAGCACTTATGCATCTGTAGGGGACAATCTGCCTAATAATTTCAGTGCTGGGTGAGTGTGGAAACCAAATGGAAGGGGTGGAGCAAATGGAGAGTGCAGAATAGAAAGACGGAGTACAATCAAGTGTTTAAAGAGGCTTGGCTTGGTGAAGGTAAAGCAGGAGAGTTAAAGTGCACAGAAGGCGGTGTTGGACTGAGGGAAATTTTATATATATTTTAAGTTAGGGAGAGTTGAGAAGGTTTTGTTTTGTTTTTTGTTTGTTTTTTAATTAAAGTTTGTTGGGGTGACAATTGTTAGTTTCAATTCTGTAATACATCATCTATAAATCCCACTGTGTGTTCCCCACCCAGAGTCAGTTCTCCTTCCATCACCATATATTTGATCCCCCTAACCCTCATGTACCACTCCCCTCCCTCCTTACCCTCTGGTAACCACTAAACTATTGTCAGTGTCTATGAGTTTTTGTTTCTTCGTTTGTCTTGTTCCTTGTTTCCTGTTTTATACGTATCAAAAATAAGAGGCTGTACAGAAGAAAATTAAAGCTAAGGAAGAGAGAGTTGCTCACTGACGGAGCAAGACTGTGGTGAGGCTCACCAGGAGGAAATTGTAGAGGAGACACCATTTTTTCCCCTGAGATGGAGGGAAGGGGAGAAGCCTTGAGGACCAGGGTGGATGTAAGTTAGACTGGATGCGAGAGGGCTAAGGACATGCAGGAGGGGGGGACCTCCTTGAGGATCCCAGGTTCTACTTGCTGACGGTCTATGGAGTTATGGGGGGCGGGAAGCAGGATGGGGGGCGGGAAGCAGGATGCCCAGATGCGAAGGTGTTTCAGACCCCGTGCAGGAACTCAGAAGATGATAGATCACCCAGCTGAAGTTGGAAACCATGTGGTAATGACCAGAATCCCCCTGGCTGCTGCAGATTGGCCTCCTTGGCCAGCTGACTGAATGCTCTTCTTTCCAGGTAGATGCTTTGCTACTGAGGTATCCTGGATACCTTCTTCGTTTTCAGAAGGAGGGCAGGTCAGTATATCATGGACATTTAGAGCTGAAGGGAATTTAGGGATCATATAGACTAACCACCTCATCTTATAAATGAGGAAACTGAGGCTCAGAAAAGTGAAGTGACTTAGTCAAGTAAATCCAAAGCCAGGACTAAGCCCCGGGGCTTTCTTTTCTGTACTCTTGATAAGGATTATGGACGAATCCCATTCATTATAAATGCTCTTAATATTCTATTTTGGACACTAGGAATCCTAAACTGTTTTATTCTCTGACTTGTTTCCTGCTCTGTGCCAGGTTCAAGCAGGTACTACCATATCCTAGGATGATGAAAATAAATAGGCTTATTTATATTTTCCCAAATGGACACGATATGTGTTTAGCTGAGAATATTATTTGGGACTTGTAAAAAAGTGGATCTTAAGTGGTAAAATGTTTGGAATTTCTCGTTCTATAAACTAATTTTTAAAATAGGTGGATTTATTCATTCATACATATATTCATTCTGAGTTTTATTTATTCCATATTTTGAGAATAAGCTCCTGTTAGGTGCCAGGCATTGTGATGATGTAATAGCACAGAATTCTCATGGCTGTCCGAGTATCGGTTGAGAATTAACTCATATTATGTTCTTTCCATCTTGAATATCAAGTTTAATATCAGTAACTTGTGAATGTCTTTTTGGAACTGCCTTCTACGTCCTGAGCCTGGACAAGAACTAAGAAGCAGATAAGAGCATATCTGTTGGATAAACACAGGTTTGGCAGGAGTGATTCAGTGTGGAACAAGGGACCCTTAATTATTATTATTTATAATACATTTTCTCCTTTGTTTCCAAGAATGAGACTAATTCAGCAATGTGATTAATAAATAAAACATAAAAGGTCAGTTGTGGTTGCCGTGGTAACTCTATTTTTTAGCAAGTATTTTGTTTGCCATGAAATGTGTCCTGGGTGATTTAGTGGAAATCAGACTCTGAAGGTCATGACTTTTTGTATTTGAGTTTTTTATGTGCTATTTCAGTGACAATTTTGTAGGGTTTTTTTTTTTTTTTTTGCTTGGGTTTTGAAGCTGTATGTGTGATGGGGATCCTTGTGTTTTTTTTCTTTTTTGGAAGACAAACAGGAAACTGATTACAGTGCACCTATTTGAATTAAAGAAGAACTTCCAAGTCTAATGTGGGATTTAAGAGTATTTGAGTGATTTTGGGGATACATAAAATTTCTTCAAACTGGAATATTTTTATGTAGAATATAGATAAAGCATATTTTCTAATAAGTGATCATGAATGTGTTCACATACACCTTTTGATTTAATTCCTATGCAATTAATTTTGAGTAGAATAAATTATTCTCAGAAAAGTATTAAAGATTAAAATCAAAATAATTAAGCAATTAACGCAATTGCTACCTTGAAGATTTTTGGTAGTATGAATTAAGTTTAAGTGGATAATTTTTTTAAAAGTGTAGCACATTCTATGACCCCAAACAAAAACCTACTTAAAGGAATTCAGCTTACAGAAATAATTTAAATATGTATATAGAAGGATGTAGCTGCTATATTATTTTTAATAGCAAAAAATTGGAAACATCCCAAATGTCCATCAGTAACAGACTGGTTAAATAAATTATGGTCTGTCCATATAATGGAATACTTTGTATCCATTAAAAAGAGTGATGTAAATCTCTGTCTACTGACAGGAAAAGATTTTCAAGATATGTATGAGTAGGTTGAAAAAAAACACTTTGCAGAATACTGTATATGTAGAATGATCCTGTTTTTAATTAAAAAAACTAATATTTTATGTATAATTAGTCTATAATACATACTATAATTAGTATGTTCGTTTAAAATCTGAAGAATAGACATAAAGCTATTAACAATGTTTTCTCTGGAGAATGGGATTATGGACTTTTACTTTTAAGTTATATTTGCATACTGTTTGAAATTTCTATAATGAATGTGTTACCTTTGTAATTAGAGAAAACAAAAAAGGTGCAAAACCTGCTATTTAAAAGGTCTATACCAATCAATTGAAATGGATGTTGCATATAAGTACATTAGGCTTTGTAGAAACCTTTTATTTACTGTTTATTTTTGTCTAGATACCTTGGACTTTGAAGAAGTGTCTCCTATACTCTTTATACTGACTGATTTTTAACTCTTTCCTATATATCTACCAGCTGTTTTGTTTTCTCACATTTCAATTGTTTTCCAGCATACCTCTTTCTTTAATATCACTTTGCAAGGTAATCTGTTTTATTTCTATTGTTTAACTGCTGCTGATTATGCTTTGATGGACTTTTGCTTTTTGTTAACGTTTTTTGTGGCCCCAATACTGGAGTTCTTTTATTTTAAAATTGTGTAAATTCTGTATATATACGAGGAAATTTAGGGATGGGATTTGTGGTCTTCAGGATTTCAACCAATTGTGATTTGCTAGATCCTGACTCTATTGTACTGAATATGTGGGGTGTGTGTGTGTGTGTGTGTGTGTGTGTGTGTGTGTGTGTGTTTGGTCCCAGTCTCTGCATGGACTCCAACTGGAATAGCAATCTGGAGAAGAAAGAGTCTTCTCTAGTACCGTTTGTCTTTTTGGAGAGGAGTCATCAATGCAAATAGGATTAGGAAGCAAATGCAGTTGGGCCAGCCGTTTATTGCCATTTTCAGTGTATAAGCTTAGTTTGTTAGCACAAAGTGAAGCAGAAAACAGTCTCTATTTCAGACCCTTGCTATGAGTGAGCTTGACTGTTTCAGTACAGTGATGCTATCTGTTAGGATAGCTACATAGTGAAGTCGATCTTAGGTGATCGTGCTGACATTGTGGATATTGGTATTTTATGGACCTGGTGACTTAATACAAATTTAGGAAACAACCTTACAGTTTTTATTTTCTCCTCTTTACATAAAGCTGGGTAGGTAATTTCTTTTCTTGGAAATAGGCATTAGACTCTTGTCCTTGGGAAGAATATGAAAGCATGCTTTTAAAGAGGTGTTAGATAAGTTAACTATGTCATGGTTTAAGATACAAGGCAATGTTTTTCAAAAACTTTTTTGACTGTGACTCATGTAACCGTATATGTACAATAAATGACTTCGTTCAGTGTTTCTTGATTTTATTTTTTAATGTGCTTTCATATTTTCCTGCCTTCCCCTTTTTTTCTCAATCGAAACCCATCCACTGTATCCTGGTCACCTTAGTCTATCCATTATCTTTTGTATCCTAGCCTACCGTACTGTACCTGCTCTGTTCTGTGCCGTCCATTTCTAGTCTATTTCATTTAAACAAATGCTGGGTGGGACCCATTGAATTTATTTTAAGACCTACCATTTGAAAATCATTCATAGGAAGGATAGCAGACTGTAGTAAATAAAATTGCTAAAATGTTATATTTATTTCTTGACTGTTGCCTTTGTTTTTCTGTAGAAGTCAGTGTGTTGTTAAGTTTCATTTATGGTGTATGTCCCAGGACTTCTTAGCTAACATGGTAGGATGCCCAAATGTAGCTATCTCATTGTCAGGTGTACAATTGTTGATGTCTAAGCCATCTTTTTTTCCAGGAGAGTTTTGAACCAGGAAATCTTGATCATCCTGATTCTGTTATTGTGTAAATGTTGAGTAGTCTGAATATATAGTGATGCTAATAAAGTCTACATTTTCTCAGCATGGATTCTACACTACAGAGTGTTTAATTCTAGGATTACTTTCTCCTACCACCCCGCATGCTCCTGGCCCCTCCTGCTGCCATCTACTGATGTATGCATAGAGAATAAACACCCATTGTATGTTGCACTGAGCCTCTGGGCCTAAGCCTCTAAGGTGAAGTAAATCTGCCTCTGAGGAAAAGAAAAGGCCAAAAAATCACATCACATGGAAGTGATCTTGGATGATCTGGACTTGGTCATCTTTATCATTGATAATTTAGTATTGACTTTGTTCCTAAAAAATTTTACAACTGAATTGTAACCGTAGGTTTTAGATTTATAACTAGAACCTAAGTCATATTCTTGAGACTCTTGACAGTAGAGACACTACATAGGTCTTATATTTACTGTAGAAGACAGCTGTGTCAGGACATAATTGATCCTTGATAAATGTATCGATTTGACTTGAATGTGAATTGCATGTTAAACATTATAATAATGTAAAATGTTGCTGAGTGCTTACTATGAGCACATTATATTCATCATCTCATTGAGTTCTCACAAGTCTTCACTGAAGTAGGGACTCTTTTCCTAGAGACAATATTGTTTGATTGATACTTTTAGGAATTTGTTTTTAAATTGACATAAGCTAAAATGTACTTTTTTGAGGGTCCTGTTCTATAAATTTGGACAGATGCGTAGAAGCCTCTGATGAGTCTGTGGTGTGTGACCGCCATAACGGTGTCGTATTCCCTCACTCATACAACCCCTTCATGTTTCCTTTTGTACGCTTTAAAATTCTGTTTTAAGGTTTAATTTGATTTTAAGAGACATGTATTTTAATTAAATAATTTGTAAAATAAACCTTTCATTTTGAATGTAAATCTAAAACTTTGCAGTGACACAAAGTGAAAATAAAAAGGAATTATTGTTAAAATATCACATTTTACATCTAGAAGACTTGTCCATTAAATTCATGTGCCTTGCTTTTTTTTTTTTTTTTATGCAAAGGGGCTAGTAAATTTGCTAAGACGACAATGAAGAAAAGAATTTTAAAAATATTCTTTGACACCTTTTGAATCGATTCTTGGAGTTCTGTGATTTATTATGATATATATATGTGCATCTCTTCTCAAGATGATAGAAAGTCTGCTTTCTTTTTTTTTTTTTTTAAACATGTAGAGAAGAGTATATTTATTTATTTATTTATTTTTGTTGCTGAGAGCCCACTGGCCCATGTGGGAATCGAACCGGCAGCCTTCGGAGTTAGGAGCATGGAGCTCTAACCGCCTGCGCCACCGGGCCGGCCCCGAAAGTCTGCTTTCTTTAGAGTTAAATTTACTCATCTAAGCTCTTTAGTATAAATGTAAAGAATATACTTTAGTTCACCTATTAATTCATGAAGCTCAGAAACAAGTAGCCATCTATCTATTCTTCATTCCTATAGTTTTGTGTCTTTTCCAGAGTTTCATATATAAATGGAATCATATTGGATGCAATCTTTTGAATCTGACTTCTTTCACTTAACATATTGCATCTGAAATTCCATATTGTTGCATGTATCAGTAGTCCATTCCTTTGTATTGCTAACCAGTATTCTACTGTACAGATATACCGCAGTTTATCTGTTCATCTATCAAAGGACATTTAGGCTGTTTCCATTTTTTGACAGTCTGAGTAACATGGCTATAAATATTTGCATACAGGTTTTTGTTTTGGACATAAAGTTTCGTTTCTCTTGGTATATACGTTTCTCTTAGATATAGGATTGCCAGGTCACATAGTGAAGTATATGTTTAACTTTTAAAGAAACTGCCAAACTAATTTCCAGAGTGGCTGTACGATTTTTCATTCCTGCCACAGTGCATGAGAATTCCATTTGGTCTGCATCCTTGGCAGCACTTAATATTGTCAATGTATGCGTGTGTTTAAATTTTAGTCATTCTGATAGATGTGTAGTGGGATCTCATGGTTTTATTTTGTATTTTCCTAATGGCTTCTGTTACTCAACAGTTACTCTTTTCATGTGCTTATTTTGCCTTCTGTGTATTTTCTTTGGAAATTGTTGTCTATTAAAATATTTTGTTATTAAAAGGTTTTTTTATTTTATTTATTTTTTTACTGCTGAGTATTGAGAGTCCTGGTTACATGCTCTTCAGCAGATGTGTGATTTGCATATATTTTCTCACAGTCTATATAGCTTGTGTTTGCATCCTTTATAGTATAGTTGACCCTTGAACAACACGAGTTTGAATTTCACAGTCTACTTATATGCAGATTTTTCCAATAAATACAGTACTGGAAATGTATTTTCTCTTCCTTATGATATTTTAAATAACATTTTCTTTTCTCTACTGTATTTTATTGTAAGAATACACTATATAACATAAAACAAACAAAATATGCATTAATTGACTGTTTATACTGTCAGTGAGGGTTCTGGTCAACAGTAGGCTATTAAGTTTTTGGGGAGTCAAAATTTATATGTGGAATTTTGTCTGTGCTGAGGTTCAGTGCCCCTAATGCTCCCCTTGTTGAAGGGTCATCTGTACTGTCTTTCACTGAGGTTTTAATTTTTATGCAGTGTAGTTTAACAATTTCATCTTTTATATATTATGTTTTGATGAGGTAGTTAAGCGCTTATTGCCTAACTCAAGGTCATGAAGATTCTGTCCTGCTTTCTTCGAAAAGTTTTATAGTTCTACATTTTGCATGTAGATCTCTGATTCACTTTGAGTTATTATTTGTATAAGGTAGTAGGTGTAGATTGAAGCTTACCTATTTTGCATATGACTTCAGCATCATTTGTTGAAAAGACCATCCTTTTCCCTTTGAATTGCCTTTGTACTTTTGTCAAAAATTAATTGGTCACATTTGTGTGGTTCTAATTTTGGACTTTTTCTGTTTAATTGATTAACATGTCTGTCATTTTGCCAGTTACGGTACTTTTTAAGCCTCTGGTTACTGATGCGAAACTGAGTCTTCAGTCAAATTAAGTACCCTGGCTAAGATAATTCACGTGACTGACCCAGGACTCAAACCAGGGCTCTCTGACTCCAACACTTAGGCTGTGGTGAGAAATTATGCTGGCACCTGTCCTCATCTTATTTTGCTCTTGGTCGAAATTTTTGGTTTCAAGGAAATGTTTAAGCAGTATATTTTTGGAAGAGTAGATGTGATAAGCAGATCTCATTGAATTGTTTGAAATGTGAAATCAGAGTTTTTTCTGCTTACTAGACTGTTAATAACCACACAGTAATTTGTTGTCAATATCTTTAACAAAGTATAACATTTTTCTCTAAATCCAGGATAACTATATACAATTTCCCCTTATTTTAAAGAGAGCAGTAGAAATATACGTTCCTTAATGGCAAGACAAGAATGTTTAGGATTTGCTAATGTAAGAACACAGATGGGCTAAGAGTGACTTGCAGCCAGATGGCTAATGCAGGGAACTTGGTAAGAGGTGAGAGAGTTATGCTAATGTGGCAGTGAATAATAAATTAACATTTCGATATTGGAAAAGAGGGGAATTTTGAAGAATGTCATATTTAGTTAACTTCTGATTTTTATAAACTAAGCTTGTACATTGACAGGTTAATAAGTAGGTGCACACACACACACACAAGTACATTATTTGAGAGACATCTTTAATGGCTTTAGTCTAGGGACTTTAAAAAAATATATTGAGTTATCATTGACATAAAATATTAGTTTCAGATGTCCAGCATAATGATTCGATATTTGTATACATTGTGAAATGATCACCACAATAAATCTAGTTAACAGTTATCACCATAAATAGTTATAAAAATTTTTTTTTCTTATGTTGAGGACTTTTAAGATGTTGCTCTGTTATATATCCTTTCCTTCCGAGAACCTATTTATTCACTTTCTTCAAAAGACACAATAATTCCAAAACCTATATCTATCTACATTTCGTCGTTAAGCTTATTTTTGCTTTATGGGCTTTTTGATATCTACTTAACTGTAGAATACAACTATTAGGATAGCATTTATTCTTTTAGTTTATTATTTATTTAGTTATTTTAAAATTATAGATGACATACAGTCTTATATTAATTTTAGGTGTACAACATAGTGATTAGACATTTATATACCTTACGGAGCGATTACCATGGTAAATCTCGTACTCATCTGAGACCATACATAGTTATTACAATATTCACTATATTTCCCATGCTATAGTTTATGTCCGTGTGACTGATTTCATAACTAGCAATTTGTACTTCTTAATCCCGTCACCTTTTTCGCCCCTTCCCCATCCCTTCCTTCAGCCTGGCAGCCGTCAGTTTGTTCTCTGTATCTATGAGTTTGTTTCTGTTTTGTTTTCTTTGTTCATTTATTATTATTACTTTTTAGATTCCACATATCAGTGAAAACACAGTATTTGTCTTTGTCTGACTTACTCAGCACAATACCCTCTTGTCCATCCATGTTGTCTCAAATGGCAGGATTTCATTCTTTTTTATGGCTGAGTAATATTCCATTGTATTTATATACATCTTTATCCAGTCATCTGTTGATGGACACCTAGGTTGCTTCCATATCTTGGCTGTTGTAAATAATGTTGCAGTGAACATAGAGGTACATATAGCTTTTTGAATTAGTGTTTTTGCTTTTTTCAGATAAATACCCGGTGTGTCATTTCTGGGTCATATAGTGGTTCTATTTTTAATTTTTTGAGGAATCTCCATACTGTTCTCCATAGTGGCTGCACCAGTTTACAATCCCACCAATAGCACGTGAGTATTCCCTGTTCTCCACATCCTCGCCAATACTTACTTGCTGGCTTTTTGATAACAGCCATTCTCACATCTCATTGTGGTTTTGATTTGCATTTCTCTGATGATTAGTGATGTTGAGTATGTTCTCATGTGTCTTTTGGCCATCTGTATGTCCTCTTTGGATAAATACTTATTTAGATCCAAAGCCCATTTTTAAATCGAGTTACTTGTTTTTTTCCGTGTTGACTTGTATGATTTTTGAAAATATATTTTGGGTGTTAACCAAAATATATTGGTTAACCCCTTATCAGATATATCATTTGCAGATATCGTCTCCCATTCAGTAGGTTGCCTCTTTTTTTGTCTACGGTTTCCTTCATGGTATGAAAGCTTTTTAGTTTGATGTAGTTTCATTTCTTTCCTTTTGTTTTTGTTGTCTTTGCCCTAGGAGACATATAGGATGGAGTTTTGTTACTGGAAACTGACACACAACAGTGAACTCTTTCTCTTCACCCTCATAAATAAACAACCATTCTCAATTTCCCCTTTATTTTCTATAGGATAGACTTGCTTTTTGGAACCTCCAAATCATTTTTGACCTCTCTCTCTCTGGCCCTGGTATGATCAACTCCTTAGCCAATTTCTGATTGTTTCTACATGTTGCATTGGACCCAGCTCCTCTCACTCCTTACAGTGCCTCCCAAGGTCTTTTGCCCTCTTCCTCTTCCCTTGATTTACAACCATCAGCTTAATTCATTGCCTTGCCAGCTCCTTATACGTGAACCCCATGCATGCCAAACGAAGTCTTTCTTGTTTTATTACTACTGTTCATGCTACTCATTCTGTCCAGAATGCTTCCCTTCTCCCCCGGGATCTGCAGATTGAAAGCGAGGGCATAACTCAGCTGCTATCTCATCTTTGAGACTCTAGTGGGCGTGCTCCCTCCCTCTGGTCTCCTGGCACACAGCGCATGTGGTGCCCAGGCCAGCAGCATCAGCTTCCCCTGAGAACTTGTTAGAGATGCAAATTCCCACTCCAGACCTGTGGAAGGGGAAACTTAATGGGGAAGGGGGGAGGGCAGCAGAGAGTGTTTAATAAGCCCGCAGGTCATTCTGATGCTTCCTTGTTTGATAACCACTCCCCTATGTATTCCCCTGTCAATTCTCAGTCCCAAATGCTGGGTAGTCTTACCCTGCTTTTTAACCCACTTCTATTTCTTAGCATCTGTCAGTTTTTTTCATTTTGAATATCCACTTCTCTCTTTTGTAGCTGCTTCTAATTCCTCATTTAAAATATCAGGCTCAAAATTCACTTCCTTGAGAAAAGCTCAGTTTACTCTCCGAGTAGTAGGTGTTCCCTTTATATTGTGCTCACTTCTCCTCACTGATCACACTACTCTTTAAGGGCTTTGGCCAGTTGCTCTGTGTGTGTTCTGTCTTTTCAACAGGTAGGAGGGTGTACTATGGTCCCCCAAACTGGAATAGGATATAATTGGTACATATTTTTGGTATGTCGGTTTTACTAGAAGATTTGAGAAAAAAATACATTAAAAAATCAAAACAATAAATAGATTATTACCATGTACAATGCAAAAAGTACATGAATTTTCAAGTTTAGCGATATCTGTATTCAGGCAACTTTTGGCTATACCTAAAACCACCTAGGGTATTTATTAATTCCTTCTCCTCTGATGTTAGAGGTATCTTCATTAAAAAGTCTGTGACACTTTGGATGACATGAGTAAAGGGAGTACATAGTGCACTGTATGATAGGTACTGTAGATAGTGGGGATGGTTTTACAGTGATTGATTGGTTCAGAGGTTTGGCTTTAGTTTTCTCATTTGAAAAATTAGGATAATACTGCCTACTTCTTACAATTGTTGTATTGGAAGAATTAAATGAGATTTGGTAGGTAATGTCCTCGTACAATCCCTGACCTACATTAGGGGCTTACTAAATGGTACCTTCTCTATTCACTAAGACAGGACATTTTAAAATAAATGATCTTTCTACAGAAGCAGTGCTGTTCTCTGCATAGTAGGTACTTCGGAAATGTATTGACTGACATACATAGCATTTCCTGGTCCTGTTCTGCGCAGGCATCCTAATCCGTACAGGGCTTTGAAGTTTTAGTGCTTTATAATCATTAACGAATGGTGAGAAATATTACTTGACTTTTTGACAAATCTATTGCATTTCTTAAATTTTTCCATTCAACTTTAGTTTTAATGGATGATATCTTACTTTCTAATAGTATCTGAAAGGTTTTTATGATTTTTCCGCTAGACTAAATTAGGCTAGCTAAATGGGCTTTTTGACACAATGCCCTACCAAGAATGTTGTTTCATTGTCAGTAGCTAGTTTCAGCAATATTATTTGAAGATAGTTTCAAAGTACTTTGGCACTTGGTTCTTTATTTAGTTTCTATTCTTCGCCTAACATATCCTATTAATGGAACCGCCCAGTAGTCTTAACATGGAGAAGGTGAGAAAGATGACATGGAGAAAGGAGAAGATGACATTATGAGAAATTTAATCATTATAATGGCATTTCAGATAAATGTTATAATTTACAAAATAACATGCATTTTATCCTAGCTCCCAGTATCATATGCAGTAGACATTATTATTATTATTATTATTATTATTATATCTACTGATTAGAAACTGAAGACTTGTCCAAGATCACAAAACCAGAAGGTAAAACAAAAGCCCTGGAAACGGAGGATAATATGGTTATGATTAACAGTTCCATTTCCTCATGGGTTAATATGTAGAGCTAACTTGTAGTTTCATGCCATCCAAAAGCACTGTCTCGTACAATTTATTAATGTGGCACAGGAGTCACTTGGGGTTCAAATCGTGCTCTGCTACTTCCCATCTGTGTGACCTTAGGCAAGTCATTTAACCTCTCTGAGTCTCATTTTCCTCATCGTATCCACATCATGAAATTGTTGTATTAGAATAAGTTAATAAATATAAAACTATTAGAACAGTCCCTGGGACATACTAGTAAGCACTTCATAAGTATTAGCTGTTGTTGTTGTTTTTATTATTACTATTGAGTGGCTAAAGTGCCTTATAGGAAAGGTACTGAGACATAACTAAAATGTATAGAAACAGAAATCTGGGTTCCATAAGAATTTGTTCTTACAGAATTGTTTTAATTCTTAAGCCAGCCTCTAAAAGGGTAGAACACATGTATTACGCATTTCCGGTAGATATCATGCACCCTTCTGGATTTTCCTATAGACTTAAGTTCATTTACTGCCCTGGGATAAATGAAAATTTGGAGCACCTGATTTCTGTTTCTAAAAAGTCAAAACTTACGTAAACTACAATAAGGTGCTTCCCCCACCCCCATACTGGCCAACCCTTTTGCGTTTCTGAAAGAACATCCACATCCCCGACATGGATACATGGATACCCAAGATATAAGGTGTATTCACCATTTCCATGATATCTAAGTTAATTGCTTTCTTTAGAAATTGCAGTCTTTGTTTTAGAATTTTCACAAGGGAAAATATCCTATGAATGTCCTATTCATGAAGTTTTGTCTTCTTTTCTTCTGGATTTGGCACATCACCTATTCTAAGAGAGCCTTCTTTATTGTAGAGAAAACTGCAAACCTGGCTTTCTTCAAGCTTTTTCCTTCCTAGTCCTCCTGTCTCATCTCACATAAGATAGTGCTAGGAGTGTCAGACTGACATGGTGCTTACAGTCTTTCTTCTTTGTAATTTTCTGTGTGGCTTGACTTTTTTTTTTCAGTGACCATGTATCTATTTTACAAAATATGGAAAAACTTAATAAATTACAATTCTGGTAAGTTGGAAATTAAAGTTTAAATGTTAGAATTAAAGTTGCAAAATTATAAATTATTCTTAAAGTTTATACACTTGTCTTTCTTATAGATACCATATACAGAATGCTTTTGTGTTAATTAAGTCTCTTTGTATATGAAAACCACAAGCTGAGTGTAGCACCTGGTTATGAAATGAAGTACTTACAGAAATTTGTTCACTTTAATTTATTAATGGCTATAATCAAGATGAAAAGCTTTTCTTAATAATTAATGTCAAGAGAAGTGTAAACTTAAAGCATCTTTATGACTTCTCTCCAGAGGATGTATAGATGTGACTGGGTTTGTAATTAAAAAAATTTTTTTTCAATTCCTTTGACTTTTTAATTTTGTTTGAAGGGTCTTATGTTCAGCCTTGGCTTGCTGTAGAGTTAGGAACAAACTCTAGTGTGCCTGTAAACACTTTTACTCTTAAAAGGATGAGAATGTTTTTATTTTATTTTTTTTAGGATGAGAATGCTTTTGATTTCTTTCCTCCTTCGAAAAAATTGTAAGATCACGATGGTGTTGTTCCAAGTGGTCCCAGTTATGGTTCTTCTCTTTCCACACTTACTTTGGCCTTTGAGGAGGGGCTTGGTGACAAGCCACCTGTTTTTAGAGTGTTTATTTCTTTACGCCTTGATATACCTAACAAAACTCAAAATGGAAATGTCCTAGAAATTGAGCTGCTTCATAAATGGGTGGCCCCATGACCATTTAGGAAGCACTTTGTGAAACTATTTGTGAGCGCTTTTTGTACTGATTCCAGTGAGTCTGTCCATCATTTTGGAATCAAGGCTCTTCTAAGGAAAAGCAGGCTTGCACCCTCAAGCCTTTCTACCTTGAGTCAGTTGGGTTTGCGTATTGAAGCCTATTCTATTCCTCGATTGGCAGCCTTTGTGTTAGGTGCATACTCTGAAGTGTTCCGTATCGTTTAGAAGGTCGAAGTAGTCATCAGTGACTGAAGCCTAATTTAGACTCTTAAATCAAAATCATTGTTGAAGAATCCTGCTCCTCCACTACAGACATCTTCTGCATATCATGAGTGTGTTCATCAGAGAACAAGCTCTCACCCGGTCTCTCATAGTATAAAAGCGTTTTTTAATCCCTCTTAACAGGTGCTGCTGCAGTTTATTTATAACCAATGCATTAAAATGAAAAATACTGAAAGGGTCCTAAGTGGAAGGCAGCTATTGAAATATTGCCGTATTTAAATTATAGAATTTTGTCAGGCTGATTTGTGGAAAGGACGAGTCAATGTTGGCTGGTAAGTGATGTACTTGTTGGCTTCCTGTAAGTTTGGAAGGTGCTTTCCGCAGTGTATATGCGTTGTGCAAAACCTGGGCCTTGCAATTGGATTGATTGCTTCCTTGCATATTCATAATCATATTCATATTTGGTTAGCTTTCCTGCTCTTTGACATTTCTGATCTTTATGAAGCATGGCATATGTTAGAATTCTATTTGCCTTCTAGACTTATTGTAGCACAAAGACTGGAGATCCTCAAGGAAAGCATTGTCAAGAGTGTTTCATTTAACCCCTTTCTTCCCAGTCCAAGTTGGGTCTCACACATGGGGGAGGTAAATGTGCACCATAGTATTGGCACAGCATTTTGGTGTGGAGATATACTAAACATTGGACATTCTTGTTGATTTATATTTCCACTGCATTTTCTTTTTCTTGAAAAATCTCACCAGAGACTGAGGTATTTGGGCTTTATTAATGGATGTTTACGTTGTCCTGTGACAGCTGTTTTGCTAATTTGTTTTTACAGGGCAGTTTATAGTAAATGAGTGGCACGCTGAATATTTTACTGAGATTTCGGATGATCTAAAGAATATTTTCCGGTTTACTAATTGGTAGATAATGCTGAGTACATTGATGTTGACATGAGCAAATGGTTTTAAAATGATTTGAAGTGAGCTTCATTAAAAGATGCTCTAATCACAGTCAGCAGGAAATGTCAAACTAGTTTGCCTTCATTCACTCTGGTGGACCAGGAACCCCTGCAGACTTAGGGTGTTGTAAGTCACTGCAGTTCTGGTTTTAGAGTGTCCCAGGGTGGGGGAAACGATGGAGGCTTTTTCATAGCTTTCTTTTGGTTCTTTAGGTCTTTACCAGAAAGTAAATGACTTATAAATTATTAGTTACCTGGATGGTTAAATGAACATTCTCTAAAAATCATGGCTGTACACCTGGGTGTCATAATGCATTATGGCTTGGACACATGAGAATCATGTTTGTTGCCCTCTCTGACCTGGAAGGCAGAAAATTACCTGGTACCCATTCCAGCAAGTCTATTCTAGAATTAATGCCAAAGTACTCATCAAAACATCAAGAAAAACCTAGGCAAATGCATTCTAAATTCCCAGGTTAAAACTTACAGCACTTGTTCTACTTTTCATTCTTTTAAATAAAAGTTATAGACTGTTTGATCAGAATTGACCACTTGGGAACAAAAAATCCGAGGATATCAAATACAGTGAGTAAATATAACAGTGAAGGAATAAGACCTTTCAGGATTCAAATCTCACTTTTCCCCATTGCGTGATTTGTGCAAGTAACTAAACTGTCGGAGTCCTAGTTTTCTTATCTGTAAAATGGGGATAAGAATATATACGAAGCTGTGGGAATATCTATCTATGTCTATGTTTCTATCCATAGAGCATTTAATGCAGTACCAGGCATTGGAAAAGGTTCCGCCAATGTTAGGTATTGTAACCAAAGTAAAATGTAGTTCCTCTTTTAGTTACCCATGGGCTTCCTATGCCAAGATGGTAACCAGACATCTTATTTCTAGTGATTTTAAGTTTTATAAAACCTCTCCTGTCACTCAGAAGATAGCTGCCTAGAACTACTAAAAAGTTCCTGATGAGGATATAATATCGGATATGATGAGACTAGCCCCAAATTCATTCAGAAAGTTACTGGGGAAGCTTGCTGCAGAATCTTATTTTCCTCTTTGAATCCCATCAAAATGCCTTTTTCCTTCCAGCCGCGACACTGCGGAGGTAGTAGTGCTCCCAGGTAGAGCTCAAGGCCTCTAATTATTTCGCGGTGAGAGTAACGTGATGCAAGAGTTTGTGTAAAGCTGATGAAATGTAGCTGCATGGCAAGCAACCTGCTCTTTTCAGTTTCCTCCTTAGCATCAGATTGGCCCTGCTCAGTGGTTGTACAGTTTGGATATCTTTTAAAGAGCATTCCTGTGGGTCAGCCTGACATTGTAACATTGTAAGCTCCACGCTTGATAGACAGGGGTGCCTCCTGGTAATCACTGTAAAGCATCCTATTGGATTA
Source organism: Rhinolophus hipposideros (assembly GCF_964194185.1). NCBI lineage: Eukaryota > Metazoa > Chordata > Mammalia > Chiroptera > Rhinolophidae > Rhinolophus > Rhinolophus hipposideros. The sequence continues at coordinate 82,812,292 of NC_138056.1, read as the reverse complement.
GGATAAAGTATGCCAATACTGGCGTAGAATGTTCTGGAGCACAAAAGCAACATCCCCAAGTGACCCAGTGTTGTTGGTTCGAAGCTTCTGGCTATACTGCATGTGAATTTGGCCTGTGTGCTTGAGGAGAAATCGTCCAACTCATTCGTCCAACTCATTCATTCAGGGTTCTGCAGGACCGCTGTGAGTGGTTCCCTGCCCCCCCTCCACCTTAATGCCACGGTGTGTTTTAAAGGTGTGGGGGCGGAACAAAACAGAACGTCTCCTTTAAATGACCCTATTAGCTTTTCACTGTTTCCTGTAAACTGTGCTGGAAATGTAATATTCTGTGATGACTTTGTGTGGAGGACACAGCCTCTGTTGACAACGCCAAATGTAAAAAATGGTCCACTGGACTGCAGATGTGGTGTGCGGGTTACTGTGGACTTCCCTCATCAATGGGGAAACAGGGCTTAAGTCAGCCTTCGAAAATGAGAAAAATGCTTAAGGGACGTGACTAATGTCTCCAATGTGCACTACGCTACATAAACCCATTATGTGCTTTAATTTAATGTTCTCTGGAAAGATTCAGGACCTGTCAGGAAAAGGAAAGAAACAAGCAATCCATCTTCAGTGAATTGTGAATAGATTTTTATATTTTTAAAAATACACATTCACCTAAAACATACTTTTCCCTTCACTCAATTTTCTCCAGGTCTGATGCATTCCCTATCTTGCACTGCCACTACCCAGGCTGCTTGTGAATTGTTTTGTTCAGTGAAATAAGACTAACGTGTTAAATATTTAACATTGCTAATTGATTCAATGTAAAGGGAAAGGAAATAGATGCAGAGTGCTTGAGTCTCTGTCAGCAGACTTGAGCAAACAAGACAGCAGAAGTCTGAACTGAAGATGATTCATCTCAGAGCTGTAGGCCTATGGATAACACGGCATTTCTTCCAAGTAGTGTTGGGGTTGAAATGGTGGAGAAATTAACTTGCACCTGGGAGCTGGAAAACTGAGTATCTGTTTCTATAGAAAACGCAGTCTGCTTTTTTCTTTTTTTCTCAATGCTTATTGTTTCCAGGCTTCAGGTGTAGACTGGGGAGATGACCAGGTAGATGTGGCATTTCAGTGGTGTCATCACCTTTGCATGTTAGGAGCATTAAAACACTCACCTGTACTTCACTAAGGCAAGCTGAAATTTGCTGATGATTTTAATTGATGGGTGAAGAAGTAGAAACCCCAGTGGATCAGTGAGAATTTTTCAGTTATAAAAACATAACCTTTCAGACAGTACCCAATGACAGTGAAATGTCAGCTACCTAGATTTTTATAAAGGAAAGGAAGGTGGATCTGTATTAACTTTCCTATAATATGATTCTGAAACATGAATGCACATATATACCTCATTCTCTTTTGAAGTTGTTTTGTTTGCTGTAGGTGAAAAATAATTATGACAGTGACGTCTTTTTTTGCTTTGAATTGAATTTTTTTTTTTTAATCAGAGAAGGCTAATGGCATGTTAAGAAATTACTTAAAACTAGGAAATATAAATATTGTAGCAAATGTTGAAGTTAGTCTCAGCTATTCTTTTTTTCTGGAGGAGAGACATCAGTAAACTGAGGCGGGGATGGTCCTGTTGGACCATGGCCTTGTTTCCGTGGTTGTGGTCAGAAGTGCAGGTGCTGAAACAGTAAGTTTAGTGGGCTAAAGCAGAAGTGCCCACATGTACGGTCCATGAGATCCTTCAGGAGACCCAAGGATGGCCTTCAGCGAGTCTGTGAGTCTCCTGAATTACCTGCCATGTTCTGTGTGCATTTGTCTGGAAGAATCTGTGTTGTAAACAGAGTCTTAAAGGGTTAAAGAGAGCACTCTGTAATAAAAGCTACTACTGCCAGCCAACTTAAGTGCCTTCTTTACTGGTTAATGTGAGCTTTCTGTTTCATGTACTTCCCTCCTGTCGCTGTCCCCTCCCTGTCACCCTTTCCTTCCTCAGATCACACCACACCGATGTCCCCTGCCTCATCTCCTTTCCTCTCTCCCCCTTTTATCCTTTGCCCACTGCCTCTCTCATGTGTAACCCCTTTAAAAAAGAATGCTCTAGGTGCCAGACATATTGACTGATACACAAATTTGAAGGGCTTTCCTTAAATCTTTCTTGCCTTCAAGTCAAGGAAATAGTCTCGCAGGCTCTGCTGGGACAGAACAATTAAGTCTTGCCTGATTATACCCCTTACCTTGTTGATACTCGGATGCTTTCCGATCTAATGATTGTTTTCTAACATCACTTTCTGTCCTCTCTCCCCCTCCTCCACATCAAAAATAAATTACTTGTAGAATATTTGATAGGTTCATGGGACTCTGCTCTGGTGTTATCTGTTTTAATTCTGTGTGAGATGAGATGCAGCGCTTGTCAGCAGAGGCCGCTGATGATGTCGGTCCACCTTGCTGAGCACAGGTCACCGTGGCCAGCAAACCTCAATTGGGTGGTTCAGCGGAGGGAGCGTCATGCTGCTGAGTGGGAGGACCGTCGGATAACCCCAAGGTGCTCATACTTAGCTGCCGGATGTTATGCAGGTGACACTCAAGGCTTTTCCTTTCGGGTTTAACTCTTACCCTCCTCTGCTGCTCTTCATCCATTCATTTGTCCAACTGAAGCAGTCAGCTTTCTGAGACAGGTCTCACAGTTTAATTTCTGCCCCCCCCTGCTGTACTGAAATGATACTTTTGGAGGTCATCAAGCACCCGTGGCCCTCAGGTAAGCATGGTCTTCCTTGCCTGCCCCGCAGTGTTTGGCACCATTGGTCCTGTTTCCTTTCAAAAATTCCTCCATTTCTTCTGCAGCACTGCTGTCACCTTTTGTGGTTGGCTTTTTTTTTTGTTGTTTTTTTTTTTTTGTTGTTGTCACCTTTTGTGGTTGGGGGAGGGGGTGAGGGGTGACAACCTGTGCTGGTTTCTTTCCCTTCTACCAGATTAATGTTTTCCCAATGTTTTGTCCTTCGCCATTTCCTTCTCTTTTTTCCATAGGTTCTCTTTAGTGTTCTGGATCTCATTCACTCCCAAAGATCCAAGTGTTGCTTTTGTCCCCAGCCTGATCTTTTATTTTTTAAGTTCCTGAACTGCAGTGCCAACTGCCTGCGCTTCTTGCTACCCCCTTGGAATCTCACTGTCCCCTGAAACTACTTTTGTTTAAAACAGAACTTATCTCCACCTATTTATTCCCCACCTCAATTCCAAACAAACACACCAGAAAGACAAAACCCCCGGTTAGAAAGGCTGCCTCTGCAACCACCACCAAAAGCAACCACCACCTAAACCAGATGTTCGTGTTGATTTCCTTTTTCCTTTCCTCCCTCGCCATCCTTCTCCTGGACTGCCCCAGGCCTGAATCTCTGCAGAAATCTTCATCTTCATTCTGTGCTTCATGTGCAGGTAGCCATTAGGTTCACTTGACCTTTCTAGTAAAACATTTCTTACCTCGGACTTCCCATTGCCTTACCTCAGGGTCAGCTATTTATTCCCTTCTGGCTTTTGTCCATGTAGACCCCATCTATCCCACGTGTTGCCAACGAATTCATCTTCCTTAAACACTGTGCTGTTGTGAAAACACAATTCTTTGGCCTGCTGGCCTCATCAACCGCTCTCCTCTGCCAGTCTGTTGTTCCAATTTGCCGTCATCCACCGTTTGCAGGTTCTTACCCCTAAGAATTTTTTATTTTTAAATATTTATCTTCTTCCATATTCTTATATTGAGGTACTGTTCATCCTTTACATTTCTGTATGAAGATGAAACTGTCCTTGATCACCTGGGCTTTATTTGAACTACTATCCTTATTCTTTATTATATTTATAATATTCAATTTTGTTTAGGGTTATTTGTGTTTCCATTTTACCACCCTACCAGTGCCATAGAAGTAATAATTAATATCTATAAATATTTTTAAAAATTTCTATACCACCGTTTACATGTTAGAGGTCCAATAAATATTTATTGAATGAATTAATGAACTCCTACAGTGAAATTCTACTTAACCTAAAGTTATTAAAGATCTCTTCCTACTAAAGATCTCTTGCCTAATTGTTTTTGGAGCCTTTCTACTTAGCCATGCAAATTAGCATGAGTTCATAGGCTTAGGACCTGAAATAAATTAATCTATACTTGAAAGAAACCAGGCTGTGGCTGTATAAGGATTTTAGTAAAAGAAAAATGGGGAACAGAGAACCAGTGACCAGTTGTCGATACTAGTGATGTGCTTTTCTTTTTCTTTTTTCTGGCACCTGGGCAATATAAGATAGTTGGCTTTTACCTCCAGTAACCCTGGGCAGAAATATGGCAGTATGGTTAAAAGAACTGAGACAAAGGAAAAATAAAAAATACATGAAAGAAGAAAATACAAGTCCTGACCATATTAATTACTCAATAAATAACGTTATTATTATTGCTGTTATCATTGTTTTCACCATTTGTTGTCACTTAAAAAAATAATGGGTGCAGTGCATTTAAAGATCTTTAGAGGGAATTACGAAAATGTGAAAGGGTAAGGCATGGTTTTTAGGCCTTCAGAAGTATTTTTCTGGCACTTGGTTACTTGTGGGAGAGGATTTTGTCAAACTCACCAGTAAAGCTCTGTGTGGCTAAGTTGTATTGTTTCAGGCTATTTGTAAATATTGTACTGTGTGCGACACACTTCCAGCACCTGGAAAGCCTGGACTTTGGGACTGATCTTAAGAGCTGTTTACAGTTGTGGCAAACCAGTGCCCACGGCCAAAGGAAAGAGGTTTGCGCTGGGAGTCAACTTGGATGAAAAGGGCGGTGTGCAGCCTCCTTGACTCTGTGCCAGCTGGCTGTGCTGCAGCGTTTGCTGCAGAAGGTAAGACTGAGACGCTTAAGAAAGCCTCAGCACTGGGTGGAGCTTTCTCTAGAAACAGTTTTCTTTGTGAGCCTACCTGCCAACAGGAGAAAAAAGGTGCCAGGTGTTCAGGTGCTGCTTTGCAGGTACCAAAGCATCTAACTCAGCACATGTACAGTTCCAAAATTTAAATCCTATTTGTGGGAAATCAGTAGAGGATTTAATAGAAGGTTAAACAAATTACTCATATACACACAGAAATAGTCTGGCCCGAGTATGGAAAGGCCAGGAAGTCTGACTGTTATGGTAAAGTACTAGGAGGTAATTTATTTTTAAAATTTATTGAACCCACTGAAGCGTAAGTGTGAGGATAAGAGAAACCATATTCACATATGGTCCAGAATTAAATTCTTCAGATTTCTGAGATGGTTGCAACCAGTGACTAAGCCATTTTGAATTAACTTTGCATGTGAAAGTCTTTCCAATTTAGTCTCCTCAGGTTCACAAGTGGTAGAAGGACAACTGGTCAATGCTCCCATTAGACTGGACTTCTGGGAGAGAAATAAGACCCTGTTATCCTTGCTCTGAGCTAGCTCTCTATCAGGAGAGAAAAATGGGACAGGGGGGAAGGATATCTCAGCATTTCTTTTCTGAAGAGAAAGGCCGGCCTGAAAGACATTTTACTCATAGCTTTTGGTTTTTCCTGGGAGGGAAAATGTTATGTTTAAAAAGTTAAAACTGTAACAAGGGAATATACATTTTTTTGGTCTTAAAGTTGTTTGTTAAGGTCAGGCCTTTTGTGGGGTGGGTGGAGAACATGCAGTAAGTACGTTGGTAGTAGAGAGTAATCTGCAAAAAGAGCTAGACAGAGGAAGAATCTAAAGAAATCAGACCAGAGACAAATCACTGACTGGAATACAGAAGTGCATTGTGCAGCAATAACACTCCTTTCCATTCATTATTGCAGTTATAATTATAGAACCCAACATATTTAATTGGCACGGTGTACTCTTCTCTACTGAATAGATTGCATTGTTCATGTTTAAAAAAACCCTTAGGCATCAGGAATCCATGCACATGTTGCTTTTTGGCTCTCAAGAGGTTTCTTTGTTTACATGATGAGTGATTAACTGAATTGTGCAGCTTTGCTATGCGTCATTCGCAAAGAGGAAGTAAAAGCCGGTATCCGCTCTGCTCCAACTTGGAAAGGCTTTGATTAATTTAAAAAATCTATGAGATCTTTGTGAGTATGTCTTAACTTAGAAATATGTAAATGGAAATATCAGTTGAGTTTGATATCTGGGCTAGTCTTTTTATCTGATTGCAGAGGACCTGTTGAAAGGGAATTATGTCTGCTATGATGTTATTGGTGTGTGTGTGAGAGACTTCAAGTTTCAGAACTGGCATTTCTAAAGAGGTGTGTGGTTACCGAACTCCTGTAAGTGAGAATGGTGTTAAATGTGGGCGGGGAGAAAAGGGACCTTACAGAGGACTTACTTGTAAGTGAATACCATAGACTTTTTTTCTAACTTGCAAGATGAAACACATTCATGGACCGGGGCAGGGTGTAACAATAATAATAATAATGACAGTAATAGTAGTATTTATTATTATTACAACTAGCATTTATGAGCCCATGCTGTCTCCCAAGCACATTGCTAAGCATTTTACACTCATTGTCTCATTGAATTCTCATGGCTATTTGGTGTCTACTGTTATTCCCATTTTACTGATGAGGAAACAAAGCTCTGGATAGATTGTTTCCTTTTCTTAACTGAAGAAAACACAACGCTCAAAGCTGAGACTTGATCGCAATTGCCTCTTGTTGCCTGTGTTTGCTCTTTGCTGTAGAACATACTGGGAGGGCATAGTTCATTGTTTTAAGGCCTTTACAATTTTAGTCGTATTGTTTCTCACTACATATAACACTTATATTTTTGAAAATTAATCAGAGCTTGATGGGCTGAAGAATCTCTCTGGAGATTTAGAGGTGTACTTAGTACCTCTGGAACATCAGCTTCTTGCATCCCCAGCTAAGACTGACGGGGGAAAAACATCCATAACTGTTTTCTGTGAGTGCCATAGGTCATCCTGCTGCTCTTGAATGCAAAAGGTTTCTAGTTCAATTTCTTGCTGGAATGGATTCTTCACAAATAAGGATAATCCTTCATTTGATGTTTACTTCTGTATTCTGTACCGTCCACATTGGGCTTTGCAATTTTTATATATTCTTGCCAGAATGCTCTTATTCATTAGCTATTTTTATTAGTGTTACGGTTGAGAGGACATTTTCCATTCTAAACTCCATTTTTCTGTGGCTTTTAATTTTACAAAACAATTACATATCGTGCTGAAACTCCTTAGGCTGGTTTTCCTCTCAGAGAGGAGGTTTGGGGGGAGGTTTTAAAGTCTGTTCCACTTTCCTTGGCAGCCTAGACATTTAGATTCATATAAGTGTTCTTTAAATAAAGTTGCAATTGCTTAATTATTTCAATAAATGGGAGCTGAATTGTATAAGGATTTTCTGGCAAGACAAAAGGTTCTGGATTTTCTCTCCTACGCCTCACTCAGAATTTTTGGTCCCATTTTTTGTACTGGCCAACTAAAAATGAATTTCTCTGTTGTGTTTTGATATATATCTGCAAATCCAGGCACATTTTTTGAAGCTCTTAACTCAGGCTAAGCCCATGGCTGTTAAAATTCAAGTGTGAAGTTTTAGTTTATACTCAAATGTTCACTTTAAGTTATGTCACCATGTAACATCATGGTTAAAATTAAGACTTTTATCAAATTCAGTTTACTGAGCACTTACAATGTGAAAGGGAGAATAGAAAGAATACAGTTTTGGAATTTGAAAGAATTGGGTTTGGATCCTAACTCTGGCATTGGTGTGGCTCTGTCACCTTTGCAAAGCTATTTGCAAAACCTTTCTGAGCATCAATTTCCTCTTCTGTAACCCACCTCAGAGGGTTGAGAAGGGATGAAGGAAACGAATGCCAAGGCCCTGCAGTACCTAGCATTTTAGTAGACACTCATTGTGTAGTTACGATGAAGACTGTGGCAACTTTTAGGAATTTCGAGGCGGATAAGACAGGTTCCTGTCCTAACCCAGCTAGTGGTCTGGCAATGGCCAAGCCTTTCAAGCAGAGGGAACAGCATGAGCCAGAGGTAGGTTTGGAACCAGGAAAGTCCCTTCAGTTTTTGGCAAATGGCTAATGTTCCAGTGTGCCTCATCTGAACATCAATATAATTGGAAATATTAAATTGATATGATGTTCTTGAGATTTATAATACACATGGCATACATTATTTCATTCGATCCTTGCAAAACCCTATGTGGCAGACAGGGATTACCATCTCTCTGTTACGCAGGATTGGAGTGATTTACCCAATATCATAAGGTAGTGGTAGATCCAGCATCAGAATCTGGGTTCCTGCTTTTCTTGTGCAGTGCTCTTTCAACTGTGTCATTCAGTTCTTCCTGTGTCTTTTTTTATCTACACTGGTGCTAAGCCTTTAATGATAATTTAATGAGACTTTAAGAATGTTATTTTTGCTTAAACATTTTTACTTAGACTCATCTGACTTAAGATAAAATTATACAAAATCAAATTGAGGATATATTTTAGCCTCCATATATATGGCATTTCTGACCTTGTAATGAGAAGAAAACAAAACAATTACAGTTTTTTCCTTCCTACCACCTGGGTATTGTAGAGTCAAAATTTCACTTTACTTTACGTTCAGGTTCCTTTTTATATCAGTGTGTTTTAGAGTGTCTTACAGAATGGGCAGATCTGTACTTTCCCACATTCAGACTTTCTGAATATACAGTTACTAGCCACATTTACCCAGGTCGTACTGTTTCTCGCCATAAATGACAGCAGTACATCTTTGGGGAGAGACAGTCTGTGTAAGGGCCCACATTTGTTTCACTATACTTGATTCAAACGTGTCGGATTTTTGCTGAACCTGTTAAGATTATAGTTCTTCTGCCATCATTAATTTTTAAAACAAGAAACTACCCCCTCCCCATACAACTTTCAGTCTCTCTGCTCTCTAGGAGCCGCGTCACTGTGCCACTGTAAGCTGTTCATCAGGAAAGGCAGAGCATGGCGCCACTTAGGGAATATTTACTTGAACCCTGGAGTTGCTTTGGGATCCTGCCGGTTATTGGCACTTCCAAATAAGAATGCAGAACACGCACGGGCTGTCAATTTGATCTTGGAATAAGAACTTGCTGTGAATGGACAGAAATGCTAACGTGCCAGCAATCTGTGAAATAATTTACCATGTTGGGCACACAGCAAATTAACAGGTTCTTTCCTCTCTTAAGGAACAGCATTTGAAAGGACTGTTTTGGTTTTGCAAGGAAGATAGTTCAGCTGCTTAGGTATGAGTATTGGCTATACTGGTTACAGAACTTGTATGGCTTTCATGGAATACTGAAGGGTTTTCTTAAGGGACTCTGTTGGAAACTTTTCCACAGCTGAGAGAGTCATTGAAGATTCCAAGGGCTTAGTTCACATTGTGAGTTCTTAGTGCATTATTATTTATGGTAGATATGGGGTTTTCCACTAGACACTATTCATTTATATTTTCTTTCTTAACCCCACTTTTTCCTTAAAAGCACTTATATTCTTAGGGATACTCCTACTACCTCCCCCCACAGATCTTTTTTTAATTTTTTCCCAAAATACATTGAAGTTTTGGAAAGAAATGGTTAAATTATTGAACTTTTCAGTAGGGGTTGCTCATGATATTTGGAGCTTCATGTATGAGGCTTTTTGAGTTTCTATTTTGATTTTGTAGTAGTGAAAAAAGGGAAGGACCTAAATCTAGTAGCTGGTGAGGTCCCAGAAGGATTCACTATATTAATAAAAAGAATCTGAAAAAGAAAGCCCAGAAAGAGCTGATTTCCCCTCCTTTGAGGCTTTTTCCACAGCCGTGGGGTAAAAGAAAGGCCTGAAACTTTCTCTCCAGTACTTCCAAGAAGTCGAAAGTTTTTATTTTATGAGCCTTCCTATTTTATCAACTGGCAAGAAAAATGGCAGAGGCAGGAAAATGGTTTCCTTCTAAAATATTGGAGGAAAGGGTACAAGCCTCGTCCCTGAACATATACAGGTGGACAGATATACAATATTAAGCACCACCAAGAGGCGTAGTTTTGTGATGAAATTTCCCTACAGGGATAATCTTTGACCCTCTCTTGTGTGGTCTAAACTGAAATAAACTCTTGAAAAATCAGAGTATTCTCAGCTTCACAAAGAGGAAGTGGGGCTTTGAAGGTGGGCAGGTGGATCCCCGCCCTCAATCAAGAATGGCTGGCATGCATGCACCTAATGTTTTATCTCCTCCTGGAATTTAATGTGCCTTTTACTTTGTCATTTTGCCAGGAGCTTTAAAGGAATTTGAAAGGTGGTATGATGTAGTGTCTTCCCATTTTATGAGGTTAACTGAAACTCTTTTTCTTGACCTTATGGCAAAACCAGCTTCTGAGGGTTTGAGAATATACACACACACGTACATACATACACGTGTGTGTATATGCACACATGTGTACATATATGTGTATATACACATATGTACACACATGTGTACACATATGTATATGTACACATATGCATATATATGTATGTATATACATATATATGTACATATGTATATACATATGTATATATACATATATATGTATATACATATATGCATATACATATATACATACATACATATATATATATATATATATATATATCTCACTTGAAAGAGAAATGTCTGCCTGATGAATTATGATTCTGCTCTAAGAGGAGCAGTTTACTTCCACCTTGATTTACCTGGCAGGAAAGTATCTTTTGCAGACACTACTGAAGTTTTTCTTAAATTCCTCTGCTTTGAATTGTGTCTCTGGGAGTCATTCATCTTTGTCACCTGCTTTACTTCTGCTATTTTTAGCTAGGTGTCAAAGACCTTACAGCTTCCTCAAATGAAGGATAAAGAATTAAGATCTGTTGTAAACATAGGCTCGCCACAGCATTTATTTGTTTGTTTGTTTGTTTATTTATTTATTTCTGTGAGAGCTTCCTTTAAGTTTTCCTTTGCATCAACTTTAATTGCTTAGAACATGGAGGACGTAGATTCTCTAGGAGAGAGACTTTTGTCAATTTTGCTTCCAAATTCTAAATCCTTGGAGAGGCAAGCCCTGACCCCTTTAAAGGAATATTCTAGAAGTGTCTTATAAAGGACTACTTTTCTTCCGTCCCTTTTATCTGTCAAAGTGATAAGCTATATGTAGTCATTAAAAAAAATGAAAGGGGGTGGAGTGCCTTTTAGCTCTAGGAGGCTATATCTTTTAAGAGGATCCATTTTGGAATGTGCCACAATTTGTTTAGATAATTGGTTACTCTTGGGAATAAGGAAATATAGTGTTTAAATTTCATTTTTCAGGCTGTTGTGTGTGTGTGGGGGTGGAGATACTTACTCTAATGGTCATGAGGGCTTGCCTCTTGGATTTGTGATTTAAAAAAAAAAAGTACGTTTTCGCTTTAACTTACAACCACCTCTGGATAGAAACAGTTCAAGGCATATGCCCCATCATGAGTGCCTCTCTTTCTGTGCAACTAATGCTTTTGCATCACAACTGGACTAACTAGACAACTAATCCAACTAATTAATGTAATTTTATCATGGAAATAAATGTCAGATGTTTATAGGTCTTGTTTTTCCCTTTAACAAAGTGGGCTAAAATCGTTCCTTTTGTCTCCATATTGGTCATTCCCACCTTCCCCCCATTAATTATTTTGAAGTATTCTGTAATAGATATTTCCCAGTAGTGATATTTCTTTTCCATATAAACTTTGTACTTATTTTTAAAAAAGAAATAGAAAAATGTATAATGAAATATTGCATATGCACAGTGCCTAGAAATTGTATTTTATTCTATTCTTCCAAGTTGCGTGTTGTGCTGGTCTTACTTTTATCTCTCCATCTATGTTTGCAGGGCTGTCTGTTTCTCCCAAGTGTTAATGTAAACACACTTTATTTTGAGACAGATCAGCTCACTTCCCCCTGGAAATCCATTCCTATAATGTGGTAAACCTCGATGTAACTCTCTGGTTCGAATGACATTTGATAACTGTACAAATCAAACATACTGTTGATACTAAACGACAACATTTCATGCTTATGTCAACAGTTCACTTAAGTCTCATTTCATTAAAATACTGATCTGGAGAGAAGCTGCTTGTCTGAACAGATAAAGCACTTGACTTTCACCTCTGGTTTCCAGGTTAAAGCGCAGTTGGTGAGCTGTAATTCAGATGGATTTCATAGCTTTGGGCCAAGGGCATTGGAACTGAAACCTCGTTCGCACAACCAGAGGAAACCTTGGGTCAAGAGAGCATCAAAATCAGAGATGTTTGCTTTACTCCCTGTGTACACCAGCTTGTCTTTGGGGATGATTTTCCCTCACACTCTTCAAAATAAAAAAAATAAATGAGAAATTAACATGATTAACAAAGTTACCACAGTTCACCCTTGATGACTGACTCCCTCCGTTGCTTTTCCCTCACAGCCAGCTTCAGGCCCTTCATTCTTGCTTTGAGGCTATTTGGAGAACCTGTCTCTTCCCTTCTTGCTTTGGATACATTACACTCTTGTCCTCTCTTCCCAGGACTCTCTTAGCTTTTAATGTTTTCCACAGTGTAATCCTAATTTTTGGACCAGTGTTTCATACACATTTACTCCTCTGATTGTTTCCCGCCCAATTGGGAACCCCCTATTATGCCTGAATTAGCAGTTTCATGGTCATGGTTTTGTCACTTCAAGAATAGCCTCTTTCTTGAGATTTCTCAGGTCTTAAGCAGAAGCCCATGAATAGTCTATAACTTTAAGTGGTCTGTAAGGGACATTTGAATAAATAATAATAGTTGCTGCTGCTATATGAGTGGTCTCATAATGTTTTCATCTCAAAACTCTGAAGTTTTGGGTTTGGCTGCAAATCACCATCTAAATCCTTTTTGAATTGTACCTCCTGTGAGCCCTCAGCAATTGAAAGATAATAGAGAGTGGACATGAGCCTTGTGGCTGTAACTAACACCTCCAAATGGCTACGCATGGTAAAAATTCTGGGTTTGTGCTGCCTTTCACATACCTGTGTAAAGGCAGAAAGACCCCGAGATAAATTACAACACTTTCCATACTGGAACAACCGTAATGTGAAATAAGTGGCTGTCAGGCTTCTCTCGGGTCTTGATAACTTAGGGAAGACAGATAATTAATACAACCAAGATGATAGTGGGCCATAATTGGCTGTGCATTATGAAGTTTAGACATTTCCCTCTCTTCTGTCTCTGGGAGAAAGAAATTGCTCTAGCATATGTGTAGTAGACATAAAACTTGCTACAGCAGTATTTTTATTTCCAAATTATTCTTAAAGCTATTTAAAAGTCACCACAGAACATGCTTTACAGAAGCAATTTCATGGCTCCTTTAGGTTTTTGTGTAAATCCAGATAACTGAAATGTTAGAGCTGATTCATTATTGAAAAAGAAGGAAGTATACAAAAGTTGATGAAGTCTGGGTACAGTATAAAGGGATTGGGGGTGGAAGGAAGGATCTTACTAGGATCTCTTCAGTTCTTTCAAACCATTTCTGTTATGATTGGTAGTATAAGGGGCATTTGAAAGATGATCATTATTTGAGAAATGCTTCTGGACTAGAATCTTGCTAGCTTTGAGTCCCATTAATACTCACTGGCAATGATAGCCATTTTCCATTCCATGAGATCAGTTTGGAACTTGAGCATAATTTTATTTCTGCTTCACAGTTCTTAAAATCCTGTTTGGAAATGTCATTAGGAGGATAAGGGATGTAATGAAAAATACGTTTTCTCATGTACCAAATCAAAGTGTATAGTTATGGAGCTGGCTATCTATACTGAACAACAGTTAACAAAATGAATTGGCTGCTTTCTGCATTTGAAGTTGTATAGTGTAAAATTCAATGAAACATTCAATAATGGGAAAGATCACATCAGCATCGAGGATGCATTTAGCAGGTTTCTTCCTACCATATTACTAGAGTAGAAGCATAGTTTAGAACCAAGAATAAAAGCTATGAAGGAAGTGAAGAATTGCGGGAGGCCTGAAGGTAGAAAGATAAGGGAAGTGACTGTGCCTGGACCCAAACTTGGGTGCAGGGGGAAAGAAAGGGACACAAAGATGGGCCTTTTGGGACCAGTGTTTTATAATAACGGTGCTCTTGTCAGCATCTCCCATTGAAGCCTGAAAGTTATCTTTTGAAACTGGAATCTGCGGACCCCTCCTTAGGGCAAAGGACCTTATTTTTGGTGGTTGAAATTGCTGGGTCAAATAGAGTAACTGCCTGATTCTCATGCAGTATGGAAAAACATGTGGTGAGGTGAAAGGAGCTGTTTTTCTATCCAAAAATTTCAACAGCTTTTTAGAGTGGGAACTTATTCCCTAAATAAATGAATCGAATGAAAGAATGAATGGAAAAAATCAATGACAAGGTTTGTTTTTTCTGAACAGCTTTTGTTTGCTTTAAAGAGATTTGGCATAATCCTGTTTTCCCTGGTATAAAATGAAAAATAAAATTCAACAAAATGTGTACTTAAGGTGTGTGTGTGTGTGTGTGTGTGTGTGTGTGTTTCACTATAATATATAATGAGATTGTTGAACTCACTGGAATGTTTGGAACTAAAGGTAAGCCATTTTGAAATATTGCTCTGTCACACATTGGCTTAGGGAAATAACATGTTTTCATGTAAAACAAGAGCATTGAGTGATGACATTGCTAGGAAATGCACCTTGCAATCTGAAGTAGTAGATGCAACTTTTAGGAATGCAAATGTGGAAAATTGACAGTGGAAAAGTACAGGAAGCTCACATAATCTTAGGTTTTCTCCACCTGAGTTTTTTAATTTTTATTATTGTTATTTTTTATTTTTGGGGGGAACTTTATTGAGGAACAGTGTGTACTTCCAGGACTTTTTTCCAAGTCAAGTTGTTGTCCTTTCAATCTTAGTTGTGGAAGGTGCCGTTCAGCTTCAAGTTGTTGTCCTTTCAGTCTTAGTTGTGGAGGGCGCAGCTCAGCTCCAGGGCCAGTTGCCCTTGCTAGTTGCAGGGGGCGGAGCCCACCATCCCTTGCGGGAGTCGAACCGGCAACCTTGTGGTTGAGAGCCCGTGCTCCAACCAACTGAGCCATCCGGGAGCTCAGTGGCAGCTCAGCTCAGGGGGCAGGGGGCGCTGCCCACCATCCCTGTGGGACTCGAGGAATTGTACTGACAACCTTGCGGTTGAGAGTCCACTGGCCCATGTGGGAATCGAACCAGCAGCCTTCAGAATTAGGAGCACGGAGCTCTAACCGCCTGAGCCACCGGGCCGGCCCTCCACCTGAGTTTTAAGTATGGGTTGCTTCTGATTATGGCTCTTCGGAGGTGGGGTGAGGATGGGGTGGGGAACAGGTTTACAGGACTGACCTTAAGTGCAAAATGGATAGTAATTCAAAGCCCTGAGGGGACTTAAGAAATGAAGGTAGCTTATTGGTTTTGGCAGGGAAAGACCATTGAGCTCCTTAACTGAAAATGCTGACAAGCTAAGCAGTAAGCCTGTGTGCTACACCAAGCACAATTGTTATTTTCATTGGCGAAATGTATCGCTCACAGTTTTGGGTAGTGTGTCCATTTTGTCAGTAATTTAATCTAGGTCGGAAAAAGGCATGGTGTGCAACAGCTATTGTTGAGCACCCCTGCAGGCATCCCTGGCATGGCCATTCCGACTTTTAATGAGGAGCCTTGCTTTATGTTGGGGTCCTGCGGTGGCTAACAATATCTATTTTGGTGTGTTTTCAGATGGGGGTTAGCTCTTCAAATTGGACAAGGTGCTTGTCTAAAGGATGATGAGAGTTCCTCCCCCTCACTGGTCTCTGCTCCTTGTTAAATTGATAATTAGGTAAGACTTTTAGACAGAAGTAAAAATACAGATGAATGAGATTGTGTTGCAGGTGATAGATAGCTTTCCTTTCAGAGGAAGACTAATTCTGAGGATTGGAAATAAAGAATTTGAAGACAGAAACATTATACATTTGAAGATCTTCTATATTTTATATTAATTTCATTTCATAATATGTGACGACAATACATGGCACCTTGAATAATGTATTTTTATACTCCTTTACTCAAGATTTAAGCTGGTACATTTGCAAGGGGACGAAATACATGTGGACTTTGTAATGTTGCTACTGAACCCATTGTGTTTCTTTCCCTAGGAGTGGTGTTCTAACCCCTACCTGCAATGCAAATTCATCAGTTATTCTCGGATAAGTGATGGTTCCCGTGTTTTCTATGATTTTTCAAAATATTGTGGTTTTTTAACTGGAGTTGAGAAATGAGGAAATAAAATTACCACTTAAATGTTAAGAAGTTTCATATATTAATGAATTTGGTTATTTAGATCATTTTAGGAATATCATTGCCAAGAAAAGAAGGCACTGTCACATTCTGTCGCATTGTCTTTAGGTCAACCAAGAAAACCGCAGAAAGAATTTTCTAAGATGCATGCTGAATGAGGGGACAATTAATTGTGAGGCAGCCTTCATTTTTTTTTCTAATCAGATATTTGGCAGAATCTGTTGCGACATTCTTTTCCGAACTTAATTCATTACTTTACTTTCACCATGTAGGGATTTTTGTAGTAGAAATAGGTTTATTTTCTGGGATTGCTTTTTAAGAATAGGGATGAGAAGAACCGAATCATTTATAATTATTATTATGGCATGTACTGTTTATTGAACATTAACTATATAACAGGCACTAGTCTAGGAAAATATTTTATCTGGGTCCAATCAAGAGAGAGAAACCACACCATAATTTGAACAGGGGAAGTTCAATATAGATTCATTCACTATAATAGGGGATTGAGATAATGAAGGATTTGCTAGTAAGAAGTACCGAGAACTTAAAGAATATAGGACTAGCAGATACAAGCAGCACCCACCACACTGGGACAGAGATATAGCACCCAAGGAAGAGCCCCCATTCCCACTACTCCAGGCTGAGGTACAGGCTGTTCTGTGGGAGTGGACATAGCTGTAGCGGAGCAGTGGCTGTGGTGCTGCGGAGCTTGCTGGAAATCTGCCCTTTAGGATGCTGGGGAAGAGTGTTCATGGGAAGGTATCACTTTGGAGGCACTTGGATACAAAATTGCCTAAGGAGAGTGCTGAGAAAGCTGCAGGCCTCTGGTTGCACCTGGTCTCCCTGCTCTGCGGGGCCTGGGAGTTGGGGAATCTGTGTGCACTTCCGGAGCTGGGTACTGGAAGAGCGCTGTTCCTGCTGCAGTGTCCCTCCAGCATCCTCTGCTGACAAAGCTGAACATTGTGCCTGTGGGTAAAGAGAAAACATTTAAAGGCCCAGATCCGTTTTCACAGAGCAGGCAAAAAGGATGAATTTGAAGTTGAGAGGCAGTAAACCAATAACCAGCAAGGAAATCTATACCTCTTCTTTAATCCCAAAGAGACTAGAACTAGGTATTGTTTACAGGTGAAGATTTACATTTTTACAGGTGAAGATTTACAGTGATTCTCGGAGAGATTAAATGACTTGTTCATGGCTGTATAGCTAATAAATGGCAGATCAACATTTTAAACTCAGGTTTGTAATTTTCTAAGGCCATGTGCTTTCCGCTGCCGTCTTGGAAATACAGATACTGACAGACCAATCTAGAAACTGACAATTGCACCAAATACCCTTGTCTAGATATTATACCAGAGACCACTATTTAGTTCATTTAGTTCTTTTCTCTCTGGTCCTACAGACAAGGTTAGCTCTGTGGATAACTACCTGTTCTATTTTTACCATAGGTTATCAGACTTTGAGAAGGCATAGATTGTACCTATTTCAGAGGAGTCCCTGGAACCTCTTTTTACCCATATCTCAGTTGTGCTTTTATCAGTTTGAGTTCAGGCTCCATAACTGTTTGACCATTGATGTCTCCTAGGGGTATCAGCCTGGGCTCTCTAGGGGGTAGGGACAGAAAATGATGAGGGCTCTAGGCTTTTAATATAAAATGTTACCTTTTCTCAGCCCAGCCTCTCCCCAAGTCTGCCTTTCCAGGACATCCTGCTCTTGGTTGTTTCCTGGTTGAGATTGAATTTGTAGCCCTGCTCTTTTGGCACCTCTGTAGTTTTATTAGGCTTATGTTTACCTCGTTTTCGATAATGGATTTATTCCTCAGATTTTTGTAAAAGAAGTGTCATTTTCATACTGATTTACACTATAACTTTTAGACTACTTTATCTTTTGACTTTGGGTGAGTTACCCAACCTCTCTGGGGCTTAGTTCTTTCACCTGTTCTTTAATCTATAAAGGGGGGTGGCCTTTCTAAAGCTCCTCTCATCTTAAAAGCACTCGGTGGCAATTTCTTGTTTAACCTCTTTGGCAGCAGTTCTAAACACATGAGCTTTCAGTTGCCTGATCCTGTCCCTGGCAAGTAGTTGGTGAATTATTAATACAAATAAATGGAAGACAGTGTGATGTACTAGTGAGAATGTAGCTTTGGCGTCAGACCCACATGGGTAGAAATCTTAATGCCAAAATTTAGTTGTGAAGAGGCCTTAGCCAGTATTTCATTTTTCTGTGTCCTAACCTTTTACTTTGTATAATGGAAACAACAATTCATGGCCCATTGTATTCCTGTGAAGTGAGAGAAAGAATATTTGTAAAGCACTTTGTACAGTCACTGGCACATGGTGGGTACTCTATAAATGGTAGGTGTTATTATTTATTACCCATGACGTTGGAACCTCCCTGAGGGCAGGAGCCTTGTCTTAGTCAGCCTTGAATTGCCTATAATGTTTGACATCTAACAGACAGGCATTCAGTAGTAACACCGTTTTGAATTAAAATGCTTACATCCACTAGGGGAGCCCTTTCCAAACGGAGTCTTTATAAAGTAAATACTTTTCATTTGCATAATCACCCTGGAGTTTTATCTATTTCATAAGCTTGATTGCACATATTCTTGTGTCTTAACTCAGTACATCTTTAAAACTTTATTAAATTTCTTGTTAGTAATTTCCTGTCTGACTACATGATTCTTTGATTTCTTTTTTTTCTTTGACCACTATATACACAGTATATTAGTAATAGTAACATTATTAGGGATTCACTATGTGCTAGTCATTATTCCAGGCAGTTTGCACATACTAATTCCTTTAATACAGCTAACTGTCTTATAATCTCCGTTGTCTAGATGAGAAACTGAGGCACTGACAGGTTTAGTAATTCCCTCAAGGGTGAGTGGGGGAGCAGTAGTCTGGCCCCAGAGTCTGAGCTCTTCACTCCGACGCTGTATGACTTTGTTCAACTCTAGTTTTGGAACACTTCATCAGAGGTCACTGACGAAAATCCAATCAAGCTCAAATCAACCTGAGTCTAGAATGAAAGGGAAGGCATATGCTTCAAGGCAGCTTGACATAAATCTAATTTTAAGCCTTTAAATACATTTTTGGGGCATTGCCTTCCTCTTTCTAAATAACTTTTGAGATCAGGATGAGCCAAACACATGCAACTTTTATGTTGTAAGACTAAAACTGTTGTTGACACCATGATCTCTCTTAGTCGTTATTAGCCCTCTTCTGTGCCTCACACAGCCTACCCTCCCCCTTTATATCCTCGCCCTCAAATACATAAGGACCTTCATCTCCATGGATTCCCATCATACTTACATAGGATCTAGGGTTAGTTTCTCCCTCCATTGTCCCTAATGTGCTTTTACTGACATTATCTTTGCTATTTTGTTAAACACGAGAAAGACAAAGACGAATTGATTTTCTGCTGATAATGTAAAATGTTAGTAATTTAACAATATTGATAAGTAGGAAAATGGCATCAATGGCGTATTCTCAGATTACATTTTTGAGGCCCCCAAATTTATCATCTGGCTCCCTCCTCCCGTCCCTTTGGAAGTGGCCAAGAAGTAGGTAACCTGAGCGAAGTGTATGTTCAGATGCCAAAAGCTTATTCCATTTCTCCCTGTATTTTAGTAACAGCATTATTTTAACTGTTAGGCAAAAGATTGGCTTGGTAGATTAGGAACCACTTTAGTCAGTGTGGATAAATGAAAAAAACACAAGTGATCAGCTTTCATCGTGACAAATGGAAACTGTCATTTAATTTTTATCCCCAATTATACAGCTCTGGGACCAATTTTTCAGGTGGAATGTTGGAGCCATTAAAAAGAAATAAGTAAACTATACCATATTCCATCATTTTTCTGGCAGCTAACCAATGATCTGTAGCCTTATTACATGTACGTTTTTATAGAGATATTTTTCTCTTAAGTTTGTAGAAGGCTTTATTAACTCTTTACCGATTTCTTCTGGATTGCATTTTTCTAAATGAATTTTCTCTTTATCACTGAGTGTTTGTTGGCATTTACCTTTGATTTTGGCTGGCAGCTATCCTCATTTTTATCTTTTATCTTCTTAGATTACTAGAATTGCATGGAGCACTGTTTCTTTAATTCCAACTGGAGTTATGTTAATGGCCTTAATTTTGGCTACAGACTATGTTCATTTGAATTTCAGACTATGATTTATTAGAAATATACATAAAACCCAACCTGCCTTCTCTTGTCTCCCACCTTGACATGATACAGAAAAACTTCCATACTCTCTTCTCTGCTTCTGTTGTGTTTTGTTCATTATTTTATTGTAGCACCTAATATGTCTTGTTATAATTTATCAGGTTTCATGACCATGTTCCTCTGTAATCTAAAATTTAGGAACTGTGGGCATCTTATGATTTTGCTGTATTTTTCTTTGCATCCGAAAATGTAGTGAAATGCTTGGTACCATACTAGATATGCAAAAAATATGTTTTGAAAGACCAATTAAATGCTTTCTTTTTCCTTTTGGGGATGTTTATAATTAAACATTTTCAGTGATGTTGAGCTCTAGTATCTTCTGAGGACGCTAAGACCCTTTATAACCATGTGTTTTATCAATTTTATTCCATCTAGAAAAATTTTGCATGTGGTAGGTAGTCTTTGAATTTTACAGGTGAGAGAAATTGAGATCATAGGTTATTAATAATTTGTCATATTTGAAGAACTCCAGAGAGAGGCATCACTGGGATTGGAACCATTGAATTCTGACCTCCAAACCAAAAGAGCTTTGGGAAAAAACCCAAGTTACCCTGTTTTGGTGCTTTGTGCTCAGATTGCAAAATCCGCAGTTACAGTGGTACCTCGGTTTTCAAACCTAATCCGTTCCAGAAGACCGTTTGAGTTCGGAAACGTTGGAAAACAGCCAACAGCTAGGCCTCAGGATCTTGTACTCAGCGGAAGCCGTGTGACATATTTGACTTCCGAGGTGTGTTCGAAAATCGAAGCATTTACTTCTGGATTTACGGAGTTCATAAACCGATGTGTTCATCGACGGAGACGTTCGAAAACCCAGGTACTACTGTACTTGTATTATCAGAAGGAGCAGTGATTTATTTTTGTTGCATAATTAACATATAAAGTGGTGGTGGTGGGGGGTGATGGTCAGAAGACCAGGTTGTTGGCTTTTGGAGAAGCTGGTTAAAGGATGAGGCCTCTCTTAACTGTATCTATCTCCATATGGGTGTTTTTTTTCTTGGTGTTCAAATCTTCTCTCCTCCATTCACTTAATTAGTAAATCATGGGAGCCTTTAGCTCAGCCAGAGCATGTTTGTGTCTACTTGACTTTAGCATCAGAATAATTCAACTTAGTTTTCAATAAAAGAGGTACTGGAGTATATATTATGAACAAAAAGCCACATTTTCTTCAGATTTATGCCTTGGCATATGCTTAGAGGAGAAATGATACCCTCTTGTATCTACTTATAAAATTGTCATCTGGTACGGTTACCATTAGAATATGCAAGTAAGCTTAGAAACATGCTGATGAAAAGACTCTTTTGGCTTGGAACCTAGTTAAGTAAAAGGTGTTAGATCATGTGTCTTGTCCTCAGGGATGCTGGGCTAAACAGCTGCACTTATTACTGCCTGTAGACTTCTGCTGCAGAAGAAGCAAATGGCCCTTTATAAGAGTGGAGTTACTTTCAGACATGCTGTTTATTGGGAGTATTAGCATCTTAGTCTAGTTGACAAACAGCAAAAAACTTAACAGTTTGGGTATGTTTTCCCAGTTTCTTTTCCCTACTAGTTATAGGAGGAAAAAACTCAAGGAATTAAATATACATGACTGCTGATCTGTCATAAATCATTGCTTGTGGTAGGTATCTTTTTAAGGCTACATTAGGTCTTCCAATGGGAGGAAGAACTCAGATTTGGCTAATGTACCTGCACTGATGGAGAGACGGTAATATTCTGTCTATTCTCTTGTGTTATAAATGAGAACTCCTGGTTTTTAGAGCGGTGTGGGTTGTTGGGGTTTGGAGTTGGTGAGTCCCAGAATTGCAGCACTGGAAGAGACCTTAGAGATTGTACTCAACATAAAGCTTTGAAGTAGGCCCTTTCAGTTTTAGATAGTGGTAATAGAATGATTTTTCATGTATTATTGTGTTATTATTCCCTGTAATGTCTACTCATTGGTCCCTTACTTTGTCTCCAGAGTCTAATCTCTGCTTGTCACTGTATATTTTAGTGTGACATCCGTGACTGTGCACCGTATTGTTTTGTTCTCTTATATATTAAATGCTTTAACATCGCTATGCCTTTGCCATGTGCTGTGCCCTCAGCCTTCCTTTTCGTCCTAATCATTGAATCATTCAGCTCAGAAGACAGTGCCTCTGTACAACTCTACCTCACATTGTTTCTCCCCAGCTAGAGTTACATGGTCTCTTCACATGTTCACCTTTCTCTTCTCCCCTTTGGCCTGCGTCTCACCCCTTCTTAGCAAGCACATGCTTCTTACTTGCCTGAGCTTTGTATATCCTATATTGTAGTTTTCTATTTGCTCACCTGGCTCGATGCCAGACTGACTTCTGTGAAGGCAGGGATCAGATCTTAATGTTTCATCGAATTTGGGGTTCCTAGTACAGTGTTCAGCTCTTAGAAATATATGTTACAGAATGTCTATTGCTCCTACCAGCTGAGAGTAGAAGTAACTATTACTTTTCTTGTTTTTTTCTATAGGTGTAGCTTGTAAGATGCTGGGTGACATGTTGCTCATTGAATTTAAATCAGTTGAAATTCTCAGGACTGTCAGAGTTGCCTGATCTAGAGTTTTACATACTATTGAGGTTTGTAAAATAACAAAAGCGATGCTTAAGGTGTCCCAGAACAATTTTTCATTGATTTCAGAGTCCGTATGTCTTTCTGAAAATGTTAGCCTGCAGCATCCTGGTGGTTGGTATGAATGAGAGTCAGTATCTTGCTCACTTCTAAAAAGTTTGATCATGTTCACAAATTGGATAGCACAATAAGCAATTGTCTCATGCAAAAAAATGCCTTACGTGATCTTTAATCTTCATTGTCATGATAAACACTCACTTACGATTCCCAAATGGTGGGCTTGATCTTTTCTCCAGTTTTTTTACAGTTCCATGTAAGAGTTACAGTTATTATTAAATGTCTTGGTAGAAATGAAACTGCATTCTAGGTTGTTGTTGTTGTTTTTTTCTTGTTTTTGTCTTATGGCATATTCAATATTTCTGTAAGCGTTGTCAATTTTATATTTGAATGGTCAAACCCTCAACGGTTGAGGTACAAGTCATTATTTTCATTGGTGTGTTCCATCCTCCCTGGAAGGCACAAAACACCCCACCCTTTTCATATAATGGGAGAAACCCTGAGCCATCAAGTGCATGGTTTCTGATCTTAAGAGACAGGACTGAGAAGGCAGGAACTTCACTCCCTGGAACGTAGTCATTTGTGTTGTTTTGTTTTTTCCCAAAAGAAAAAAAAAAGACATTCCTATTCCATCTTTCTAAGAGCAGTGATTGCTAAAATCTCAAATTAGACATAACTGAGGTTATTGTACTGGAAGGAAGAAAGCCAAAGGATCATCGAATATCCACAGTTTTCTCAAAATTGTGAAGGAAAACTTCAAGAACCACAGTCAGTTGGATCATTATTCAAATGGTGTCCTCCTGGTCCCATTGAACCTAGTGCCTTACTTGGTGGAGCAGGTGGTATTTCCTTTGTATTCGCTTTTTCTGTCTACATGGAGTCAATACATGGATACTTGCATATGGGGAGGAACAGTGCATGTCTCTGAAGTAGTAAAGCACCCTAATTGCATTTATTTAACTACATTAATATTTTCCTGGATAGAGATTATAATTTCATTCTTTGTATTTGATTTATTGTTTATTCAAGATTTTAGCAAGTATTTATTGAACTCCTATAATATACTGGACACCAGGCTAGGTATTAGGAAATAATGGTTCACAATACAGGTAGAATCTCTCCCTCCAAGAGCTTCGAGTTTAGTGAGAATGTAGGCAGTTAAAAAATTGTAGCATATTATGTGTAGTAAGAGAAACTGTCAGGAGATGAAATATTTGCTGTTTAGCATATTGGTACAATGATTATATATTCTGAACCAAAACTAGAATACAAAAGATTATGGGGGAAAATGATGCAAAATAATTTTTTTTTTTTTTTTTTTTTTTGCCAAGACCAACTGTGGTTAGAAATTTTAAAAAAATGTAGTTTGGACATTAAAACATATGAATTTCTGGGACATGTCAGTGATTTATGAATACAAATGGGTAGAATATATGAAATCACACCTGCCCTGGCAATTCCAGGATAAATGGCTGCTGTACTTTCTGGTTTCTGCCACTTGTAGAGCTGAATTTGTGGAGCTGTTAATACAGGGAACAGATTTTTAGAAAAATTTACTAGCATGTAATAAAAGCATAGCAGAATTTATTAAAATCTGATTTACTTCAGAAATTCTGAACCCTACTCTAGTGTTTTGATGGGAAAAAATAAACCATAAAAAATGAGCAATTGTTGTGCTTTCAGTGCAGACATTATTAAAAGGCTTTCTGTGCTAGCGGAAGTGTTATGGATTCCCTCTCTCAAAACACTACTTGGCTGTGTTTTGTTACGGAAGTTGATCTGACTATTTCTGTAGATAACTCTGAAATGAATGCATATTCACTACTTTGCATAGTAATTGTAAACCTTTAACATTGCTGAAGTCAGCATGTGGACATTTCTGCAAAACATTAAAGACTTGGTCCTTTTAAGCTATAGTCTGTCAGCAGACATCGTTTGAGGCCACAAATAGAAATGTGCAGTGCTTCAGTGTATTCCTCTACACAAATCAGCAATCCACAGGCCAACAAGGGTAGAATAGAGGAACTAGAAGCCACAGATGTTTGAAATAATCAAGAGTTTCTAGAAGACAGCAGATATCTGGTCTACCTCTTTCCTGTAGTCAAGACTATACCTAAATCATCTGAGACGGGCACCTATCTAGGTGTTATTTTTAATGTGACGGCACAAAACCTTTGGGAACATGGCCCGCCGTACGTCCATAATGTCTTTCTCTCTACCTCATTCCTTTACCTCCTGGCCAGTTTTCTCTTTGGTGGTAATGAACACCTGGTTAGCCTTTCATTATAAAATCATTTTACTGGGCGTCTGTTGCTGTAAGTATTATTGGAGGCTCATAGGTTGCATGTTTGAAAAGTTCTTTTGGTTTGGGTAAAGTTTTGTAACAGCTTTGCACGGCAGGTAGTAGACCCACTGAAGACTCACTGTGCTCCTCTCAGGGTGGGTGCTCTGAGGATAATGCTTCACCTTTAATACTCCTTGACAGGATTTAACCACACACACGACAAATCAATGCAATCTAGAGCACAGATGCACTTGATCTATATTGTATGTCTTCTTTTGACTGATGCAGGTAGAAGAAACCATCAGAGAGCTTCTTGGTTAATACAGCTTTGTTCTGAAAAGGAGGCAGTGATGTATGTAGGGTGCATATAGCCGAGGCCTGAAATGAAGGTGTTTACCAGTCTGGATAACAAATAGTCAATATCCCGCTAACCTATGCTTCAAAAGGAGCTTGGTTCTTTGGAGCAAACTATGTTATATTAAAGTTCTTTAATAGCTTTTGCGTATCATTGAAAAATGTATAGTCTGCTGAAAATTATAAATGATCATTTTAATTAAAGCAGTGTCATTTGTGAGTGGCACTTACCTCTAAATTCTTTTAGAGCTGTGAAAATAAATTAGATGTGAGGCTGATAGTTGTTTTTTTCCTTCTTTTATGTTTTTACCCCTCCCAAACCTCCATGAACAGTTCTGACTGTCTCATTTGTTTCATCGCTTCCTTCTACTGCTTGTAGAACATGTGTTGGAAATTAATGCTTGTCCTGTCAGTTTCCAGAACCAGCAGCAAACTGAGGTGTGTGCTCAAGGTAGATGCCAGCATTTTACTGCCCTGCCACCAAGCTACTGAAGGATAGAATTAGTCCTGAACTGGTAACATTAACGTTAGAAAGAAAGGTCTGGGCACCTGTATTCAGGAGTAGGAAGCTCACCCCCAAATGGACCAAGTAGAACACCAGCAACAATGTGGTTTTGGACCAAAGGCACAAATACAGGATTGTTATTGCCTGTTATTAGTGGGTGATTCTTTGTTCTCAGACTAGCTTATACTGTTTTTCTGGAAACGCACAACAGATCAATAGTAATTTTTCTTATGGGCCAGATGTCAAAACAGAAATGTGCTCTCAAATCCCACTGCCTTGCTATGACAACTAGTATGTTAAAATACGTTCCTCAGCAATCAGACATTTTATGATACTACCATTGTTCTGTTTTCTTTCATGTGGAACCTTAAAGCTATGTATTGTTAGCTGAGATTCTCTTGTTTATGTTTTCCTTTCTCTATTACATACTTCTTTTGGTCTAGAGTAGAAAAACCTCCTCAAACTCTCCGGTTTTCTCCATCCTGATGTGTTGAATATAATGTCTACACTGTAACTTCTGGTTACAGATATCATTTTATGGTAATAAATAAAATCTGTGGCAGGAAATGTTTCAAAAAGAAAGCAAGCCAGCAGGAAGTATGTTCTTTTTTTTAATTTAGTTCCTCTGTAATCAAACTTTGAAGTTTTAATTTTGATTTGATTCGGATTTGAGAGTTAAGATGAAAAGGAATCGCAAGGCTGTTGACTTGCCTTTTGCTTTGTAATATTCCTGTTTCTCTCTTAGACTTCTCGTCTGTGGAGCTGCTGGTCATCCACCAGCTTTTGGATAGGATTAGGACAGCATTCCAAATAAAGAAAACTTCTTGCTGTGTTTTTGTAGAAATATTCAGAATAAATCAGAAAGCAACAACTGGACATTTGGCAGTTTAATTCAAAATGGTGTTAATTTCCTAAGTCCTGAGATACTTTGGCCTTCGTCTTGCCTATTGGGGCCCAGACTTCTTCCTCCCCTCCCACCAAAACAAGAAAAGAATTCTGTATGCAGTAATCTGCTAGAGCTTTCTGTTCCACCACTGGGGCAGGTTTTGCATTTGTTACTGTTACTTACTCCATGTTTTGGAGTAGAACTATCTCCGTGTTGGAAGAAACATTCCATCCAAGGATGTAAGTTCTCTAGAACTTATTGTTCTGCCAGAGTTTGTTGTATGTCAGTAGATGCAATTCTTGGTGCTGCTCAGCAGATTTCTCCCAACAAACATTGTACTCACAAATAGAATTCCTTGGATTCTGTTGTCCTTTTGTATCTTCATTGACAGTACTATGAGGAGCATTGAAGCTGCTAGGGATAAAGAGAATACAGTTCAACTCAGACTCAGGTACCTTCTGTAGCAGCTCTTCAATTTACTGACTGACCATTGAAAGAGGGCCTTTTTTTTTATAGCAAAAATCAAATACACTGATACTGTTGGCTCTACATTAGAAGCAAGAGGGGGGTTGCACAATGATTAAGTCAGTCCCTCTGTTTCAGAAACTTACAAGCCAGTCGTCACACATAGAGGTACAGTGGTGGTTCAGGGGAGGGTGGATAGCGTGCAGCTATCTTCATTCTCTTAGTTCTCCCGATAAACTACGTGCGTAAGTTGCCAAATCATGGGACAGAGAAGCTCAATGGTTCATTGAGATTAAGTTCTGGATTTGAATTTATGGGACATTGCTAACCAATTACATTTATTGTCATTCTTATTACCTCAACTGTATTTAAGTTCAAAAGAATCAAAGTGCTGGAGAAAGGAATTTGAGATACAGAGCAGAGAGTCAAGAAGAGAATGCCGGTGGATCTGGTTTCCCCCCCTAAACAAAATTCAGTAAATGGGTGGGGGTTGAATGTGAGCGGTTATTACCTGAGAGCAAAGTCGTGAAGAAACTCAGGAAAGTAAATCGTGTTTCCAGGAACACTTTAAAGTTCTAACAATAGTTACCCAAATTAAAAGCTATGAAGAACTTCATTTAAAAAAAAAAAGAAAAAACAAAGCGGGGATCATCTTGCCGCTCTGTATCATACGCTGCACATCAAGGGAGCATTCCTTTACATGAGGAATATATAATTTCTTGTCTAATTTATTTTAATGGGTGGAGTGGGTCAGTGAGTAGGATGGAGAGCAGTAGGTAGTGTGTCACGTTGATGGCCTCTGTCGCCATGGTATATGTTAGTCTAAAGCCCGCTATAGAGCATCTTTGGAGGGGTGTGCAAGTAGTACCCATGAGAGGTTTTTCAGAGGCTTTTGTAGGTTTCTTAAATGTTCACTATCATATACTAAGCTGTTAGTAAATCAGAAAACATTAGTCCAGACTAGGAATTTTTCTGTACAGGGTCAGGTAGTAAATATTTTAGGCCTTGTGGGCCATATGATTTCTGTTACAACTGTTTCACTCAGCTGTTGCAATGTGAAAACAAGAAACACGTAAGCTGAAAAGTATGGCTATGTTCCAATAAAACTTTATTATGAATACTGAAAATTTGAATTTCGTGTAATTTTCATGTGTCATGAAATGTTATTCTTCCTTTGATTTTTGTCCACTGTTTAGAAATGCATAAACCATTCTTTACTTTCTGGCTGGATTTGGCCCACAAGCTATAGTTTGCCAACCCCTGCTCCAGACCCTTTACTGTTTATGCTTTCCCCAATCCATGCTATTAGTTCATTTTGAAGCTTTACCATATTCCAACTGAATTTGGCAGCAGCTATGTGAGAAAGTGAAATGTTTATAATAATCCTCTGGGAACTGATAACTCTAATCAGAACTTACATTTTTAGAAAAACTCTCTTATAAGAAGTGTAGTTCATTCCATTTGAATTGGGGCTGGGGTAGGAATTTGGTGTCTTGAAGAAGGGGAACGGAGAGGTGAAAACCAGCCAATAAGGAAGGGGCAGCAGTGACCAAGTCCGTGCTGGACATCAACACTCTGGTTAATGCTGTATACGGATAATCTGACTTAATTCTCACAAGGTTTCTGTTAGGGTAACACTGTTCTCATCCCCATTTTATAAATGAGGTAGCCAGACTTGGAGGGTCAAGAAATGTGTTGACGGTAACAGTAAATGGTGGAGCCTGGATTCCAACCCAGGCTCTGCGGCGAGGTGCATAGTCAGGGCAGGGGACATGTGAATCACTAGGCCGATTTAGAGCCCTTAATCGGTGCCTTGTGTGTGGTAGGTCCTCCATACGTATTAATGATTTGTCTGTGGCAAAGGGGAAGTTGCGGTGATGAGTAAGTAATCAAGGCATTAGGAACTAAAGAAAATGATACTTTTGTCAGAGATTCAGTTAAATCTTGCAGTCAACCTATATCTTGTCAAGCCAGACTATGCTTTTGGAAACCAAAGAGGAGTAATAAAAAAATAAAAGTTCAGAAAAACCCATGTATTTAAACATATGACAAATCACAGACATTATGAACCCAGTGTGAAGGTCTTTACTACTGAGTTCATGAACTTCCACTGGATAGCTAGAGTGTCGTGTTTTAGAACACGACAGGCTGGAGGAAAAGTTTTGATTCATTGCCAGTCATTTACTTAAAAGATCTGAGCATTAAAATTACTTATTTGAAGTGCTGGCAGGCTAATAAATTCAGGGGGCTATTTTAAACATTGTCAATCTAAAATGTAATCCTATTAAAATAATTGAGTATTTTCTGAGGGGAGAATTCCCTTGCCCTGTCCACAGCTCGCAAACGAACAACATAAGAGGAATCCTAGAGTATCCTCTGAACATCATTGAACGAGCCAATGTGTTTGCACACTGTCATTCTCATTGGCAAAGAATTTCTTTGGTTATACTCTTTTAAAAGGCAAAATCCCCAACATAATGACAGGTTTATTCTAATAATGGGAAATGGGGATTCTATTTGGAATGATACCTTACCTTAGAGGTCCTGGGAAACTTCCTCATTTGTTAATTTGTGCTCATTTCTCTGTGATTGAAGAGCCTGTGTAACTTGAAACGTCTGCGTTTTTCTTCCTTCTGTTCATTTCTTTGGCTCCTTTTCATCCAGCACCTTGGGTTACCTTGAATTAAATTGGTTTATGGCATGCCGTTTTCGGTAAAACTCTGCGAAAGAAGTGGTCACATAACTCAGAAAGGTTTGCCCTTGGAGTGATTTAGTCATGCTGGATGATAGCTGAGGAGGCTTATTGACTTTGAGCTCCCTTTGGAACCAGATTCAGAAAGCTGTGCACTTCTGTGGCACCTGTGAGACACTCACTTGAATAGAGCTACTGAGAAAAGCATTTCAGTTATTGGCACTTTTCCTAATGCGTTTTGTGTGTGTCTATACCACAGGGAGAAATGTGTGGTTATTGTTGAAATATCTACATGGCTTTGCAGAAGAAGAAGAAAAGCCATTGTACAACAGTCAAGAGATAAATCTCAGAGTGTTGCAATGGTTTGGGATCTGCACATCTGTTCCCCCCCACCCCCACAAACAGATAGATGGCTGCATTATTTGGATACTCTTATTGGACTTACAAAACCCATTAAAGGGATGTTGAACTTGACAAGTTAGAGGTTGGTAACCATGATTTGAAATGTTATTTATGTACTCTTTGTTC
This sequence comes from Rhinolophus hipposideros, assembly GCF_964194185.1. NCBI lineage: Eukaryota > Metazoa > Chordata > Mammalia > Chiroptera > Rhinolophidae > Rhinolophus > Rhinolophus hipposideros. The sequence goes on along the minus strand of NC_138056.1, from coordinate 82,781,450 downwards.
ACCTGGTTTTGACCAGGAAGTTATGCCTTGACCATTTGAATATAACCGTGTTATACAATCTTAAGATAGGAAATCAAACTCTCAGAAGTGCACAGGAGTTAATTTCTTTTTCCTTCTAGATAGATAGATTCCTGCTTAAATAAAAATCTGTGTGGATAGATTTTGGTTGGTCCTGTGTGAGGCATGTTGCTGTTGTCCAAAGGCAGCAGTTTTAAGTAGGTGGATGTGTATACCCTCAGGCTAGCTGAGCCACTTTATTCATTTCATCAAACCCCTTGTTGCATAACAACCTTGCAGGAAGTTTGGGTAATTTATTCTTCTTAGCAATACAAATATTGGGATTCATAATCACTGCAAGAGATAGGCAGAGCTACTGCTTTTATATGTTAAAAACATCTGTTTACTATTCTCAGGCATTCGTCAAACAATTATTGATCAACTGTCTACCATGTGCCCAGCTCTAGGCTAGATACTGAGGATGCCAGGAGGGAAGAAGGGAGAATCTCTGACCTCACAATCCACTAAGGCAGGCAGATCCCAGATGGATAATTGTAATGCATACATTCATTAGCTCAAGGCATTTTTATTTAATTAGATTTTACTTGATGTCCTAGGTGCTGAGGTGGGAGAGAAGGGGACAGTGGTGAGTGAAAGCAGACTTGGCCTCTGCCCTCTTCTTCCTTACAGTCAAGGAGCAATTATTAAATATATTTAACATAATTATTTATTAACCAAACATTCATACAAATGTACAGTTATAAAGTGGTACAAGTGTCATGGAGGAGAAACCTATAGTGCAAAGAAGTCATATACTAAGAGAATTTGATCTGTACTGGAGGGCCAGGGAGGCCTTCACTGAAGAAATGAGCATTGAACTGTGATTTGGAAGGTTGGTGTACGTTAACCAGGCTGTAAAGGGTAGGAAGGGCTTTCCAAAAGGAACCAGGTGCATTGAAGACATTGAAAGAAGGCCATTGTGACTGGAGTCAGAGCTGGGGCAGAGAGGAGAGGGGAGAGGTGGGTAGCATCCAGACTGCTCAGGACCCTGTCAGCTATGGGGAAGATTGGGGGCTTTATTCTAAGAGGTATGCAAAGGCTTTGAGGGGTTTTTAAGCAGGTAGTGAGGGGTAACATGATCCTGGTTGTTTTTTGGGAAAGATCATTGTGGCTCCAGTGTTGAAGGGTCTGCTTCAGATAGGTACAGACAATGCAGATAGGTACAGGCAATGCATGTGGGTACAGGCAATGCATGTGGGTACAGGCAACGCAGGTGGGTACAGGCAACGCAGGTGGGTACAGGCAACGCAGGTGGGTACAGGCAACGCAGGTGGGTACAGATAGTTCAGGAGGCTGCTGTCTGGACAAGAGGTACCAGTAGCTTTTATTTGGGTAATGGTGTGGGGAATGTGGAGAGGAGTGGATTGGGGTTGAATAGTATTTAGGAGGGTAAATCTGCAAGATTGGTGATGGATTGCTGTGAGGAAGACGGATGGTCCAAGGATGATAGAGTCAGAGGCCATTTATTGACATTTTATACTGGCGCATTAAATAATGCTATGAAATAAATATTTATTTTACTTCAAGATTAAACTTTTTATAAATTTTCCAGTTTTCTGGTACTTTTTCTATTGTTGAGAAAGGAAATTGCAGTTCTTACCCCTCCTTTTTCATGTAATTAAGGTAGTAGAAATACTCTGTTATGACTCCAGAAAGCAGTGCAGAAAGAAGGGACCCAGGCCAGAAGATAATATCAAAGTAAAATATTTCCAGCAATGTCAGCAAAATGGAAAGATACCATCAGAAACAAACATTTGCTGCCACCCACTGCCCCTGCCTATTTTAATTCAGAAAACATAAATGATTTTTCTAATATCAAAAATGAGTTAAAATACTAGGGAATCTCTTATTCTTCATAAACTGATGTTGGAGTAATTTATTTTATCTGGAGGAGAGTATTAAATTAGCTGTCAACTCTGCTACACAGGTGGATAGTGACTTTTGAATGAAATGACCAAATCTCGGCTCCTGAGACATTCATTTTATTCTCCGCTTTTTATTGAAGTAGGCAAAACATGAAATGTTGAGATAATAATACTAAAATTCCTAGTAATTGCTTTTTGAGCATCTCATATTTACTCACATTAATTACTGAAATTTGATAACCTCTTTGTTTTCTACTTAGCATCACTCAATGCCTGGACAGAGCTATAAATCAGGTAGGCAAGTCTCACTAAAGGCAGACTCCTTTGCTTTGATGTTGGCAATTTAAGGCTAATTCCCTGGGATTGATAGGTTTATAATCCAAGAAGATGTAATTTAATGTTGATGGAATTTATTTTTGAAACACATTATAGGAAGGAAGGCTTTCAAAGTAAAAAAATGAAGTTTTGAGGTAAATCTTAAGTATTAAGTAAACGAAGACTGTCAGGGTCTCTGAATACCCAGCTTTCCCAGTCTCTGCATTGTAATGCATTGAGGACCTGTGGGCTCTTTGGAGTCCCTTGAATAAGCTTCGCAATCAACTTACTGTTTCCTTTCCTTTTTCTACATTTCTTTAACATTAATTCATTCATGGTATTCCGTACAAGTTATTTTTCCAAAGGTGACTCTGATAGGTATGAATTTCTTTTTAATTTAATTCAAACTTAAAATAGGTTTAGAGTTTGGAGAAACTCTGCATTCATTTTTTTTTTTCCAACCTGCTAATTTATAAGTTTCTTTAGCCTTTCATTCATCTCATTCATACCTTCATCCTCAGGAAGTACTGAGTGCCAGGTACTGCTCTAGGCATTGGGGAGCAAGCAGGGAACAATCCATACTATGCCCTTGCCCTTATGGACCGCTTATTTGGGACATTACTATTATTAGTACTGCCACATCACATTATCTTTTTTTTTTTTTTTTTTTGGTAACCTCATGGCACTGTTAACTCAGTAGAGCTCAGTAGACAAACTTAATGCTGTGTGAGGAACACAGTTCGGAAATATAATATACAGTTTTCCGTATTTTGAAGAACGTAGTATATTGAATTCTGTTTTGTGTGAATAACTTGGGATCTTTTAGAATACTAATTAACATACTCTGCTTAGAGATTGTTCAGATGGATGGGTTGTTTTGTCCATTCTACATTCAGAGATTGTTATCCTTTTTGAATTCTTAATAATTTTTTAAAATTGTTTTTCTTGTTTCTTGCATTCAGCCTTTTCTTTTTCTTTTCCCTTTTTTAAAAATTTGTTTTGATTCTGTTGTAGGCTGGGAAACAAGATAACTAAGATTATGAGAAGTGTATGAAAGTATGTTCATAGAGTAAATGGTGAGGGCCTATTGTCTTCTATTTAATAAGAGTTAAGTGTCCTCCATGCCTTAAGTAGGCCTGTGCCATTTAAGTGACTTAGTTGTTCCCCTGTGGAGCTCTGACACTCAAGAGAGTGGGGCTTATTGGATACCTGGCTTCATAGATGAGAAATTGCTGAAAACTAGCTTTCCCTAGACATGTTCCTATGAAATCCTTTGAGGCAATAAACTCTTAATTGTAACTAGTATAATGTTTTATAATTTTATCCTTTCTGGGTTCTCTCTGTCTCTCTGTCTCTCTCTGTCTCTTTCTCTCTCTGTCTCTCTGTCTCTCTCTGTCTCTCTGTCTCTCTGTCTCTCTCTCTCTCTCTCTCTTTTTCTTCATTTTTTCTCCACAGCTCAGCTTTGGTCAGTGAAGTCTTTAAACTGACATCTCTACATTCTGTCAGTTATATAGTAAGAATTATACCAAAGCAAGGAATGGTGAAAATAAGAATTGAGGGGTTTATAGACAATTGCAAAGCTTCTAGACTGGACATAGATTACATGAATACCCACATATTGATTTGGGAAATAAGAGCCATATATAGTTCAGATTCAAGCTATGACAGATTGGGGTTCACTAGCAGCAAATTTGATGACTTGTAGGCCCAATTCCAAACTCTTAAAAAGATCCAACAGATGCAAGAACTCTTGCCATTCTTAATGGATTCACTTTTATATATTTTCTTCCATGGCCAATTATCCTGAAGGTGTTATAAGAATTATTTTATTATTATCTTTCCATTTAACTGGTGCATTGTTGTGTGGTCGTAGGGTAGTTATGTTGTGAAAGTTGGCTCTTTTCTAAAGGAACCCATAAATATCTAGATATTTTAAAAGAAATGTCTAGATATTTTAAACTTACATTGTCACAACTCACTGAGAACTATTTTCTTCTAAATACTTGTATCCTTGTCTTGGAATGTTTTTCAAAATAAACTTTTCCAAAGAAAGTAGAACAAGCTTATCTGCTAGTCCTTTGATAGAATTTCGAAGACTCAGACATATTTCCTTTAGTTCTTGACATTCCCTTTAATTATTTTCCAGTTCATTGTACACATATTTTTCTTTAATTTCTAATTACTTGTAATACATGAAATATATTTCCTTTTAAAAATGTTTTTGATAAGGCTGAAGTCCCAATTGATGACCCTCAATCTATCTTAGCTTAGCTAACGTTTGTTTTCTTCTGTACTTTTTCATCCATCCATCCACCCACCCACCCACCCATCCATCCATCCATCCGTCGTCTCTCTATAGATGTAAACATGAAATCCATAGAAGCTCTATGGACTAGCATATGTGGCGTATATTTATCATTCTGCAGCTTGCTTTCTTCACCAGCAGTGTCCTAGAAGCCTGGCCATGTTGTTACATGCAGGTTTATGCTACCTTGTGTTACGTACCACACATATACTTCCATTTATTTAGCCATTCACCTACTGATAGACACGTGGGCTGTTTGCAGGTTTTTCTTACTGTAAACCGTACTTCAAAGAAGATTCTTGTACATGTCTCCATGTGCAGATGTGCGAGAGTTCATTTAGGATATACACCAAGAAATAGCATTGCTGAGCCATGGAGTATGCACATATTACATTTTAATTGGTATCTTCTTTGTCTGGCTACTGGTCCTTTTAAACTTTCTGTCAGTAACTAGGTGATTTTTTTTAAGTTAATAGGATGAATCAAGTGATGTTCTCTTATGGAACAGAAATAAAGATGGTTTCATTATGTCCTCTTGTGTTTCTGTGCCCTCCCAATCCGCAGCTTTCATGGAGTTTTAGAACAGATTAAGTGAAGTTTGTTAACGTACATGACATAGCAGTGTCTTTACTCATCCATCATATTTCACTTCATGTTTCATCTTCATCTATCTCTGTGAATGGAAGTGACCCAATCCTGCCATTCCAACTAAAATCATCCAAATTTTAAGAAGAGCTAAATAGGCAAAACCATCTCAACTGTGGAGAGACCCAGAGGGAGCAGAGGGAAGGAAAGCAAGGTGAGTGACGAAAAGAATTTCATGGATGAAACCAAGCCTGGTGCAGCAGAGCACACAGAGACCTTGTCCTAACTGACATGGAGTGAAGGGGTGATTTCTCCTGCCACATGCTTCCATACCAGGGACGCCTAGGGAGGACCTAAAGGCAAAACCCTGTTCCTGCTTTTCAGAGCACAGGGGTAAAGATAAGAGGGGAAGGGATTGCTTAGTAAGCTAAGACTTAAGGTGAGAAGGGGGAGTAAAGCTGCCAAGTGACTCCCATCTTCCTCTACCCTTGAAGAGAGCAGGCAGCCATACTTTGGGTGACATTGAAACTATAGAAAGCAAGAGTCTGGGTCAAGAAGAGGCCAAGCGAGGGTCAGAATCTGGTCCCATGTTTAGGTAAGACTCCTGATTTTGATTAGTTTGCTTTGATTTTGTGTCATGTGAGGGAGACCATTCAGCCCCCTTGACAAGTTGAGATGATATAACATTTTCTAGCATTCACTAATCATGTAGGATAAAATATTCCTGAAGCTCAAAAGAAGATTCATATTTGGGATATGCCTCGTGCTGCTTGCTTAGATGTATTTTCGTTTTCAAATGTCAGTGTCTGTTGCCTTTACTGCAGGTAGCCCTCCTACCTCCTTGTCGCCTGAGTTCTTCAGTATCTTAGGTTGGGCGGCATCTGTTCCCGCAGAGCTTTCCTTTTCTCCAGCAGAAAGCTGGTTTGTTTGGCTGACAGATGGGGTTCCCGCTTTGGCCTAGATGCACCTAGTTAAAGGGTTTCTGTTTGAAGTCCGCAGGTGGAGCCCAACTCCACACAGACCCCTGCTTCCAAAGTTCCCCTTCATGGTCACATAAAGCAGTAAGGAAGTTTTTAATTGACATTGTCTACTGTTAAGGGCATAGTGTGGATGTCTTTCGAGAGGGTTTACTTTTTCTATGAAGTGCCAGGCTATCAATTCATTGTATAATTCAGTGGGTTTGCTTTTGGGGAAGAGAGGAAACATATTGCTGTGTATCTTCTAGAATCTCTGCACATCAAAATTCTCTCAGAAGCAACAATCCCCCAAACCTATGTCACTATTTAAACCAAAGCTTAAATTGTTTGAGTGATAGGTATGGTTAGAATAACAGTATTTAATGCCCAAAGCACATCAAATTTGGGTGAAGAGGATGCGTTCTGCATAATGCCTAGAGATGTCTCATTATGGTGTGGTTACCTAGCAACAAGTGGAAACTGTATGAAAATGAGGTGCTTATCTGTTGTTGAAGTGGGTGCAATGAAACTTATTACGCTAGCCTGTTTTGCTTGGCATGTTATTAAAATCACAGCTAATGTGGAAAAAACTGGAGCCTGTTCCCATTTGATACAGAAGCAGTGTTAAATGCAGCTACTGTAAAATGCCAATACTTTGGTCAGGAAAATAGAAACTTGCAGTCTCCTTAAATACCCAGCATTGAGATGTTAGAATTTTATTTATATTATCAAAGATTTATTAGTAAAAAGAGAGCAGACAGAATCTCTAGGGTAACTTAAAAAGCAGCTGATGGTTTAGATTTCTAAAAAAATTCAGAGAGCCATTTATAGTTTTCGTCTATAATAACAGCTTGCTACTGCTCTGCTTCTCCTAGCCAAATTGTATTTAACTGTCTGCTGAGTTTATCGATGAATTCTAACCACAACCTCTTAAGTTTGTTTAATTTACAGAACTGTGATATACTGTCAAGATCCTTAAAGATTCTATTTTTAATCACTTTAAAACAAGCCACAATATTTTTTACAATGTATACCATTATTTTGGGGAAATAGACAATTTTCTTATCTTTAGTGTATCATTGAATTTCATTGGTCTATGTTTTAGAATAGTGTCCTACCTGTCCTACCACTTTTTTTGTGTGTACTTCAGGTAGCTTCATATTGAAGTCTTATTTCATATACATGTATATGTATTTTTTAAATTTTTAAAAAATTAAACTGAGTATACCTACTAAAATATTCCTTCTGGGTAGTCTGTGATCTTAACATGATATAGCATCGGTTACCCCATGGATGAAGGCAAATTCAAGTACTTTCTGTGCTCATCGAACACTTGTGATGATACACAGAAAGCTGGCACACAGGACCCAACTCTGTTAGTTGGATTCTGACATTACTTCTGGGGCCTTGGAATGTGTTTATGTGTAGCAGATGGAGCTATTAGTTAGCTGTGCTATCTTGAAGAATTGCTTTCCCAGGTAATCAGCTCTGCTCATTTAGGATGTCGTTTCCCCACCTCGATATGTCAGCTCAAGAAGCAGGAATGATTAATTGCTGCGACTGGACAGTGCACTAGAGTATCTCGGTAAGGGGCACCATACCCTGGTGCTCCCATGCAGCAGGGAGTTTGGAGTGCTCTGATGCAGAGCAAACAAGTTGGGAATGATGACCAGGATGCTTCCTGAAGCTTACCTGTCAGTGTGTATAGTTGCTGTGGCAACCTGAAGATTTGCAATTCAGAGGAAGAGTAGAGCGAGACAAAACCTTAAGTCATGGCTGTCATTACAGTGGAATGGGTGCCACCAACACCTGGCAACCTCTATTACTTCAACTTGTTTCTTTTCACGGTTGGAGGAATAAAATGCATAAAAGATTAATATGCATAGTAAACCTTTTGGTAAAATATGTATGTGTTCTGCATTTCAGATGAGTAAAAACTTCGAGTTCCCCTCCACTTAAATAAATATTAGTTCGTAATGTTCAAAGTGAGCTGCCCGTCATACTCTTGCTAGAATAAGAACAATGACGCAAGGATAAAGCACATACCACACTCTTTCTACTTAAAAAGACAGGATAGATTGCTATGTATTTTAAAAATTGTTGTCCCTCCTGGAAATGCTAATAATGTGTTAATATAAGTTGTGTGCCCTCCCTGCCCTTGGTCCCCCTCCGCTTGCTGCATAGCAACAAGAAAATGAAATGGTTGGTTTTGTTAGGTCTAAAGGGAAGTGCTTTTCTCTTCCTCCTCCTTAAGCGATGGGTATTTTAACTTTATCCAGGTGCAAGTACATTCCATAGAGATGAATGTAAAAGCGTATTATTGAGGATTTTCTTTATGGGTAAAAAATCTGAAGTTGCTAAATATAGTCATAATCATTTATGCGTATTCTGTAATTTTACCATTTAATGGAAATGTAGGATTCCCAGCATCAAACAAATGCTATAGTTGCCTTTCTTAGGGATTCCCGTGAATGTTGGAGGTCGATGGCTACATAAATTAAAACAGGTTTAAATTTTAGTCTTTGCTGTATTAAAAATGCAGAAATTTAAAGAATGCTTGCAGTATTTTCTACATTTATATTTCACTGTTTTGTTAACTGTTTTCATTTTTTTTGCCATAGAAGAAAATGTTTTTTCCACGTATGTGTTTTAAAACTAGTTAAACTGAACTTTGCTTGGAACTTTCTGGGGTACACATCTTTTGGAAATCTGTTTCTGAGTGTCAGAAAAACGTGTAGTTGCAATAAAACCACAGCAGTCAGTTTTCTGACAGGTGCGTTAAGCCTGGAATTAAATCTAAAGGGCTGATGTGTTACAAACACATTAAATATTTAATAATAGAGATCAGCCTATAGTTTTTCTCTCATCTTTTCGAAGGGCAAAGCGAACTATCAGTGCTGTTCTAAGCAGCTGTACTTGTAAAAGAGTCTATTCAATTCCAACCAGTATCCAGAAATCTAGGTTATGGCTAAGAGGAAGAGGAAACAAATAGATGTGTTCAGCTTCTACAGCTGACTGATAGCTGAGCTGCCATGTTGTCCCTGCTGAGATGGGAGAGCTGTTTGATGGGTATGTTGCAGCTCACACTGCATTGGGCATTTCTGCAAACCAGCACAGTGTTATAATTGGAGATCATCTTCTTGAAGATGGAGCCTTTCATTTTTGTGGCTTTCTGGGGAGTTGTAATGCCTGCCTGCTTTTTCTTTTAATCAGATGTTTGAGGGCTACAGCTTTGGGTCAAACAAGCACATTCACACCTGATTTTCACAGTATTTTCAGTAACTTTAGTATTATGTTTAAATAGAAAACTATCCTGAATAGTCCCCTTTTAGGAAATACTCTGCCCAAGAGCAGCGTTTTCCGGCGTTTGGTGGATTGGAGAGAAGGCACTGACACCTATAATTTGTAACCCAGTTAAAGTTGTTTTCCTTGCCTGGACACACTTGTGGACAAGGGGAAAATGGCTTATTTTAAGTTAAGCTGTGTAATTTTACTTGTATGCCCAGATGTTCTTTAATTTATTTTCTGGGGAACTAATAACAGTAGCATAATTTTAAAGTTAGTTGCCAGATTTCAGTAAGGATTCCCATGACCAGGCTGGAAGAATACCCTTAGGGCATAAACCTGTGTGTGGATATGCGACAGCGTGCTGATTTGGAGTTCACATAATCATTGTACAGAAATATTTAAGTTGGGGAATCTATCAAGTCGTATCTGTCGAGACGTGATCCCTTTTGTATCTGGCAGGCCTCATGCAACAAATTTTCTTTCGTTTAAGTGATCTCTGAAGCTGTCAAGTTCATTTGAGTGAACCACGCTTGAGGGAAACATGTACAATTTTCTCTGGTGATGGCATGCTGCTGATGACATATTTTTAGAATTAGCTTTTTCTCTTCCCCACCCTTCTAGAAACTGAACTTTTATTTAAGCTCCCTGCTGTTAACATTGGAAAGAAAGTTTCCTGTGCCAGTGTTTGCCCAAATGGAAGAAAATGTTTGCATTTTATATGCAGTGTTCATACACTTGATGAGTCTAACAGTTTGGCACCGCTGGTGAGCACGCCTGCTTCGAGTTCTGAAGGGCAAGCAGGAAGAGGGAACTGGAGCAGTGCAACTACTATAAAGAGGTGTGGCTGAGCTCCTGGAGGCTGGAGGAAGGGAAGTTAGACTTCACTTTTGAAGGTCAGTACTTAGGACAGAGATCTGTAGTTTTGTCAGAGAGTTGTGAACAAAAGAATCATTTCTTCCCTGGTTCATTTGGTTAAGGTTGACTGAAACCCTGGGTTGATTTGATTTCTCCAGACAGGATTATTTTAGTAAAACCATTTCACCCCCTCTTTTTAAGCATTTGGTTTTAGTTGTAAAGATCTTGCCAAACTTTGGCAGGGCTCATTATGGTCTTTAAACCCTTTGCTTTGGAAGCTGGTGCCACCATGTTAAGAATCAGTAACACCTGATAGGCATACTGTAAAAAAAAATAAAAAATCACCACAGATTGATTTAATATAAAGTCAAACATTTTTTTTTGCATGCAATGCAGAGTTCAAGGTTGAACAAGTAATTTAAAAAATCTTTACACAAGTGAGTCATTTGCATAGAAAATGTGCCATTGGATGGTAAAGAGTATGAAAGAGTATGATAGGAAATTAGCTGATAAGTATATGGCAAATGACCTAGACAAGGATCCAAGCAAGAATGATTTGTTCCAAGAGCCTGTGTAACACAATTTAGGAAGATACACTTTTCTTTGGCCCCAATCCTATAGCAGCATTGAAGCAGGTACATGAAACTGCTTTGGCTTTGCTCACCATCAGTAAGCCAAGAAGAACATGGCATGGGTCATTAAGATTTACAGCTCAAATGTAAATAATTCAGAAGCCACAAACAATAATTAAAAAACCAACTGTGGCACTGCTTGGAGTCAGGTTGTCTGGGTGTCTTTTGGGGGGCGACCTCTCCCGTTTTGGCTGGAGACCTGTCCATCTGGGTACAGATGGTTGTAAGAGCTTTTTAATGACCTTTTCTAATGCTGGTGAATGTGTCTTTGGACACCATCGTAACCAATGGATGAGGACGGTGGAAACAGCAGGATGGTGGCAGCCGAGGAATTAAATGTCCTGAATTTGTTAGACATCTGCAGAAACATGCAATTTGTTGGGCAGGAAATTATAAACAAAACAGACTGAGTCAATTATCAATACACCTGTGACACCCCAGGATGCCAGCTCTAGTAATAAAATGGCAACTTTCAAAGTCCATACCCCCTGGAGCAACCTGTTGAATATTCCAAAGGCGTGCCAGGGATGTTGAATGCTTCCTTTGCCCGTGTGGCCAGAGCCTGGCTGACAGCTTTCAACCAGCTGAGGAGCCCGGGAAGTTCAGGGTCATCAGGAGGAAGTCAAGTTATCTGCTATTGCTGGTCTCTTTGTTTATGTGGTGATCTTGTGTAGCTGTGACTTTCCTTGTTACATTGTACCCATTCTGAATTCCAAGTCAGTGGTGCTTAACCAATTGTGTGTTTTAGGGGTGTCTCCCAGGAGAGTCTTAATTCAGTAGTTGTGGTATGGGACCTTGGAAATGTGCACTTTTTTATGAAAGTCTCCAGATAATTCTGACATACACACCTGGTTGAGAAATATTCTCATGCGTGTCTCAAGGTAACACTGGAGAATGTGAGAGGATCCGGACCAGGTCATAGGAAGTCTCAAACTGAATTGATGAATCAAGAAACCAGTACACTATGCAGATAAATATCATTAGGGGCTTGGGCATAATTGTAGCTAAAGGAAAGTAGCTAAGGACAAAAATGTGTTCCCTTGACTAATCTCTATAGAAGAGCCAAGTGACTGACTCGGGGTTTGGATGGAAGCCACTTCCTGACTCTAGCTAGCATCTGTTCCCAGCTCTGCGTCTTCTCATTTAAGGTCCATTCTGTAATCGTGTTCACCCAGTTTAACTAATCAGGTGACTGAAGCTCAGGGGCTCATTTTCAGGTTCATGGTCAAAGGTTTCTTAATTCTCTAGAGGATTCAGTTAATTTCTTACTTTAAAAGACCAGATGGGGTGTTGGCTTTATGAATCTGAAAACATAGCTTTCATTAACTGGGTGATTTTTGCAAACTGGAAATCTCTAATGACTGTGATTTGTAATATTTATCACGAGTAGTTTATGTTTTAAAAATTCAAAAGGCATATGTCTGTTTTGGTGTGTTTCTTGAAGGCAGGGCATGGGTTATCAAAGGGAGTTGCCAACATTCTTTTACCTTATAGTGGGATTGGGGAAAAAGGGGGAAAGGTAGAAATGTTTCAATTTACTTGAGTGCTTCAGAGTGTTTATGAGGTATTAAACACTACTGTGAGAAAGGAGAGTGGAAGGAGATCGGAACCAAAAGGGCAGTGTATAAGGGAAGAGGCAAATGGTTGCAAATGATTTAGAAGCTGGCGAAAAGCAAAAGGTGTGTAATCGTGACAGTATAAGGGTGGAATGAAAGGAGAAGGGAATTCTAAATTATAAAAACTTCAAAGGGGCCTGTCTGGGAAGTATAATAAGCTGTCAGCAGCAGACCATAGCACAATTAGAGACCCGTTTTGCTTTTTCTTAATACGTTTACATTTTCACTTCTTATTGATCTTGTCTCTTGCCTTCAGAAGAATCTTCATTGTGCATTCATTTATAGGACCCAGTTAACTGTGCAGTCTCTCTTTCTTCCATAATATTTGTATTCTAAATTATGATTTAATAGGTTCCTGAATCTTTTATCTTTAGTAGATTGTGATGCTGTATAGTTTATGTAAATATTTGTCTTGAGGTACTTTAAGTATTTGCTTCTGTAAAATCTCACATTTGAATTGTTTTATTGCAGTCACTTTGTTTAAATTAAGCCCTAATCCCTTCAATCCTATTGTCAAGGCCTCACTCTTGGCTTGGGTTTAATGGAGATAGAATTTGGTTGGTTGCTTAATGTGGTATGTTTAATTTAATTTTTCAACTAGTGATAAACATTGGGGTTTGGGCTATAGGTTCTTTGACAATAATATCTATAAACCCTGATCTCAAATATGGAGCAGTTTAAGGTGTTGCCCTGAATACAATTTGCAGCAGGATTTTTTTTTTAAGTGTATCATATGCAATAATATTTCTGGTTTGGATTCTTTTGTGGAGCTTAGCTGAAACAAACCCCCAATGGGTCACGTTCTCCTGAGGCTAATAGAATTCTTTGGAAGCCTGGAAGGGAAGTAGTTTGATATCTATCTCTCAGTTCTCATGTACTGTAGGATTTTTCTAAATGTAGCCATCTTAACTGTAAATAGATCATATGAAGCAGTAGACTAGTCGACTGTCCGTGCTTGTTAAGGCTAATAATATAAACCACTTGAGTGTTCTACCCCTCCCTACATCATACCCTTGTACTATGTTATTAACGAAGTTTCATTTTTTTTTTCTGTCGTTATCAAAATATACAGAGCATAACCATCTAGCCACAAGTGACCTTTGCATTCCAGGTTGGGTAAGGCAGATGTTTTTCTCTTAGTATCTTCATAAAATCTTACTTTTGTTGAAGAAAGACTTATACGTGAAGGGTTAGAGGGGAGATAGAACAAATTTTCCTTCATGTCAAGTTGAATTCCTTTACTATTCATCAATACGGCTTCTAACCCACTTCTGAATAAAGTGTTAAAGAGTCAGAGCGATACTATAATTTGAGGTAGATAAGTGTAAATGCAGCATCTTTTCACTACAGGCATCCTCTGCTTTACACACACTTGATACGTGAAAATCTGAGTTATGTCTGTCAGGGATGATGTAGTTACCTTAGCACAGTAATGAATTACTTCACCACAAGCTTCCTATAAACAGTGAGCTCCCTTAGTCATGTATTGCATGATTCAATTAAAAATATTTTGATTTGCATTTAACTTCATAGGAATTGACTGTCAAGGTGATGTAACAGTTTAATGAGCTGCTGGGGGAAATTGTGTAGTCTCCAGCTAGACAGTTTTCAAGTGAGTTGAAATCTGTTTTCTCCTGCATGGTTAATGAAAGACATGTATTGGACCACATTTTCCCTGAAACATTTCCTCCTCTCTTGTGTTTCTTTAAATAACACGTACAACTGATGTATTGAATTATTTTAAAATTTCTGTTTAAATTTAATAAGTGCTCATCTCAAAAGCCACTCAGGCCACTGAAACTGCTTTTGCTGTATTGTTTTAGAAACTTTTCCCCCTTCTCTACTCTACTATCACGTTAAATTGAATGCCCTGTGGCTGATAAGACTCAGTCTAAATAATAATTAGTTGAACAGTTTGAAAAAGCCAGAATTATTATATAGAATATTTTCTTCCTTTTTTTTTTCTTTACCAGCTGGTCACATCTTTTTGCTTGCCTGAATATTTAGATGGGGAGCACAAAATCTACCAGTTTTGTTCTGTGTGTCTAGAATCCTCGCTATTACCCAGCATGGAGGGGTCAGTGGCTTACAACAGTCTCTGACAGTAGACCCAACAGGTTAGTGCCGTGTCTATATGTCGAATCTGAAAATAAACCATCTAGGTTTGTATAGGACAGGATGGCAGGATACCAGAATAGCAGATGAATTTAAATCGTGTGGTGTGCTTTATCTGTGGTTGTTGGTTCTGTCTCTGCTGCTTAAATACTGATAAGGAGAGTCTACAAGAATACTAGATGTGATACGTGCTACTTGAGTTTACTGTTACCCAGCAGATTTTTTCCTTCTGTGTTTACAATCTGAGCAGCTCGCTTCATATCAGGGTTTAGTGGTTCTGATGGGCAAAAATAGAAATATATTGTTTCATGTTTTTTCACTCTGGAGATTTAATACAGGAAAGCAGCTGACAATTGGCCAAAGATGCGTAGCTTTGAATATGATTCCTGCTTTTTACAAAAATGTGTCTTTGATTATCTCTTCATAAACGCGTGACCTGGAGCTAACATTTTCTGTCAGTGTCTTCTGTGGAGTTGAGTATTAATGGCTTGACTTGGCATTATCAGCAGAGCAGCTATGCCACTGCAGTATTTAAACTGCATGCCAGACATGGCAAGGTAGCACCGTGGAGAATAATGGATTGAATGTCTTCACAAACCCTATGTTGCTTCGTCAACATTGTTTGTGTTTTGGGGGCTCCTTTTACAGGGACACAAAAGGAGTCGGATTAACCAAACACAGTGAGGTGGATGTAGTCTTTCAACCCTAAGGTCATCCTGCCTTGTCTGTCTTTCATGTATTTTCTTGCAGGAAGCCTCCCTACCCTGATTATCCTAATTGGAATCGAACTATTTCTTAGGATTTCCACTGGTTCTTGTTTTTACAACTCTAATGTTATATTACTTATTTACCTTGTGTGCCAATTTTGGTCATTGTCTTTTCCTATCAACTTTGAAAACTCACAAAAAAGCAAACTTGTAAAAACACATCTGTTTTAGTTCTTAGGTATTTCTCATAGTATCTAACATATGCAACCAGTAGTCAATCAATATGTACTATATGAATGATGAATGCTTGGTGAAATTAACTATCAACTCCTGGAAATGGAGGTAGAGTATAAGAATCACCAACATTTTGGTTAGCCATTTACTGATTGAAAATTACTCTCACACATGCAATTTCATTTTCTTTTTATATAATAGCACCATGAGGTAGGAAATATTCCATTTTCCAGGTGTGAGAACTGTCTGAGACAGCTACTGTGCAAGTCACCTGGGATTCAAAGCTAGTGTTTCAGACTTATTATACTACTGTGCTAGAAGATACGCTAGTTCTCCCTCATCCAAATCTGGAGTTGTGATTTCCTTTTAAAATGCAGAACGTGTACAAGAGACCCTTCTTATTAGAGGATGATTGAGGACTGGTACACGTCACTGAAGTGAATTCACTTAAAGCAGGTACCAGAATTTCATAGTAAATAGAGCTTTGATTGAACTTTATTGTGGAGAGTGAAACTAAAAATTAGGAATATTATTTTATGCTATACTTAACAACATTTAAAGTATAATTGCAACTCTGTACTTCTTAGAATGAGCAAAGAATCCAGTGTTGATTGTTTTTGCAGTGCAAATGTTCTGACCCAGTTGGATGACAGAATGTCTTTCCCTTCACTTTGGTGCTGAGCATGTTTTCATCCTTGTAGGGTTCCCCTCCTGATTCACCAGATGCTCATTGGTCAGTGATTTTGCTTATGATTCAAGCAGTCTTTATCATCACTGTCATTGATTTCATGAAATTCTGCATCTCTGGTAAGAGTTACAGTTTTATGCTGCAGTCTCTTGTCTTTGTATATGCAGTATAGAATTTTCCAGAGACCAAAAAGGGCATAATTCTATGGATAGAGATAGACTGTAGTTTTAATTGGGTAGGGATTAATTTTATAAGTGGTTGGTGTGTTTTTTTAATGCTGTGATGACTTTTGCCTTCTTATGGGCACTCAGATGATCGATACTACAATAAGTAGGACTTCCTGACCTAATAAAAATATTCTATGGTTATGTATCATAAAGATGTCCTCCTTTACATAGTAGAAATGTTGGGTTTCTTTTTCTATTCCCTGATCACATACTTCTATGACAATACAAGTCCATCAAGTTAAATATAATTGAGGTCACAAAAAAATAAACAAATGGTTCTAGAAGAGGATTCATTTTAATGCAGCATTACTTAATGGATTAACAATTATATGCTGTGTGAGTGTGTGTGTGTGTGTGTGTGTGTGTGTGTTGTATTTACATAAAGGATTAATCCTTCTGAGTGTGATATCCTGACACTGATGGTAGATGTCAGCTGAGATGAATTTTGGCCTAGTGGTTAAGAGTAAATTCTGGGCCCATACTTTCAAGCTCTTGTAATCATATTCAAGTTACATAATCTCACTGTGTAGCAATTTCCCTGTGTGGATAATGGCGATACTTAACGGTATCTTTGTAGTAGAGCTGTTTCGAGAATTCAGTGGGTTAATATTTGCAAAGTGTCTACGCACTCAATAAATGTTATTGTAATTTGATCATTAATTTAGATTATTATTAATATTATAGAGTTTTTGCAGAAGGAAGAAATCTGTGGAAAACTGGTTTAAGCTGGGCCAAGAATTCTGTTAGGTTTATGTTTTGTTTCTTTGTCCACAAAGTCATAATCTCATAAATATTTGTTGAAAGAAGAAAGTAAGTTTACTGTTGAATGATATATGAGAGCTCATAATACTTTTGAGCAAACACTTTTAGATCTTCTAAACATTTAAATGTATAAATTTTGCCTATGCACATTCCCTCTTTCCTCTCACGTCTCTATTCTCAACCCCCACCTCCCATGGGTAAATAAACAGGCATTTCTTTAGGTTTTTACCAAAAAACCTTCAAGTGACTAGTTTAATGGCTGAACGAAATAGTAGTTTTTAATTTCTTTCTAATATGTAAACACAGTGGATTTTCAGTGAAAAGTGATCTTTCAGTTGATTACTTGCTTTGGGTGTTAGGAGTGAGAGTGACAGATGAACAGAAATTGAGATATGAATAAAATTGTGGAAACAATAAATGATATCATTTCTTGTAGGAAATAGTACATTCTTCCATTGTGGTGCATGGCCATTTATTAGTTATTTTTAATGGCTAAGGGCTCTTGTTGCGTGTAAAATACCTATAGTTTTGAATTGGCTCACAATGTGTTATGGTAAATGATGTCATGGAAGTAGGGACCTCACTAACTGGCAGTCTGGTTGCCCTAAATGACAAACCTAGTCCAAGACAAATTTCAGTAACAAGACTTGACTTCTCCCTTTCCCTGAGAGATGATGACTCACAGAGGGTTGGTTGTGTCACTGATGTGCTGTCTTCCTTACTTGTTCCTGTACGGTCACTTGAAACCGCACTGTTCTTCCTTGTATAGGCATGCAATTGTGAACCACTTTTGAAAGGCAGATTCAGTATAATTTTTTTTTATGTACTTAAGTTTGCTTCATAAAGCTGTTTATAAAAGCAGGATGCATTATTCATTTTTAACATTGCTTAAGTTTGCTTCATAGAGCTATTTATATGCTTCTCACATCAACTTGATTTATTTGTGATTTTAAAAAAGATGTATATTGCTAAAAGTGGAAGTAGGATATGTTTAAGCTTTACATTAAAAACATCTTGAAGTCCATCACTTAAGGTTTTGTAACAATTTTTGGTTTTAGTCTGGTAAGGACGTGCTCATAAAAATCGGACAACAATGAGAATGGAGAGAGTTAATTACCATCTTAAGTTATTGAATTCAAAGCACTTGCTATGTCTTAATTGACTCTACTTGTCTCTATCAGACTGGTTCTATTTGGAGAAATGAAACTTCAGCAAATTAGGAAGTTCCACTTTGACAATGAGGGTATGTACAATTACAGGCAACAGATGATGACTAATGGTTAACTTTGATTTTGTGAAATTCTTATAAAATAGGATATCCACTGTCTTCCACTTTCTATGACTATAAGGAATCACACTTTTTATTAATTGTTTATTTTAATGTGAAACGAAGTCAGAGACTATGTGAGGTCACCAATGGTTAGGCTTGTTTTGTTGTTTAAATACCACATGGCAGATTGGAGTCGGGCTCTCCTAATTCTTAGCATGTTCCAGTTTTTATTAAGTTTAAAAATGTAAGCATTTTTTATCATGTCCTAACTAAATATACTAATGAAATTTCATCTGAAGTCAGGAACACTATCCAGACCTGATTTGATGTGTGTAGGACACTGTACATTCATTGACTGGTACAGATTGTGTTAAATGGGCCTGAAATAATGTTCAGGAAAGGGAATCACTTTCTATTCTTCTTGACACAGTTTGTCACAGATTTGCATTCCTATCTCTATCTTGTTAGTGCAGTCGTTATATTTTTCATTACAAGTTTTATGCAAGCACGCTAATTTTCCTTGGTTAGGTTTACACGAATACATCGCAATTATAGACTGGGTGTTATTAATATGTGCGATTAGACATGTAATTAATATGTGTAATTACATAGTGGGCAGTATGGCTCTGTGCTGATTTATTGTATAGGTGCTGCGTGTGCAAAGACATAGTTAGGATTTTATGCTTCCCATTTACTCCCGCTGTAAATCTGCAGCGGTTTGTCGTCAGGGTATATGCTTTTCATCTGAGTGCAGAAGTATTTTTACGGTCGTGGGAACGACTAGATTACGATTGTCTTTTCCTGTGGCTATATCAAATATTCTACCCAGGAACCCACAGAAGAAAGGTTTGATGTGATGTCATGGTCCTGAGGGTGTGGACACGGTGCTGTGCTAGCTGCACTCGGGAATGCGCAGATTTTATATTTTATTTTGTTTTATTCACAAATTACATAAATATTTTAAGCTCCAAGTTAAACTCATCTTTTAAACAATGTTTTTCTCTTCCATCTCATATGTTTGGTAACTTTTCCTCTTAGCTAAATTACCCGCTTTTAAATGTCTAAGAGCACCTTTCTGCTCTAATTATACCCGTCTGTGCCCGTCATATTCTCGCCCACGTCAGCGTCGCTGCACGTTTTTTAAGCTCTGTAAACAGGCATAATGTACTCTCTGCTTCCTTTTCAGCATTTATTCCATTGCGCTTTCCCCCACTCCTCCCCACCCCCTATTTCTTGACTGTATATTTCTTGTTAGAGAGGGATCCTGAATCAAACTATGTCAAGAAAAGAAAAATGGCCAGGAGACGGCATTAGAAGGACTAAAGGGGATGGAAGCAAGTGAGAGTCTCTGAACCTGGATGTGAGGAAGTAGCCCGAATGACAGGTTGCTGCTGAGCTACCCTGTGCTGGCATCATTGTGCTGGGCGTAGACCTTGTCGGAGAGAAGCTGAGGAGCACAGTTCCTGAGAGGCGTGAAATGGCAATAGAAGGCACACTTATGCATGGCATCGTTAATGAGCTAAGTGGCCCAGGTCATAGTTGATTGGAGCGTGCTCAAAACCTTGTGTGGCATGCATGTTTCCAGTGTTTTGGTGAGAACGTGGGGGACAGCCCAAGGGCCCAATAACTACCAGCATATAATTTTGATTTGCGTGCTTAAGTAGATATGCTTTCCTGAAAAAACATGAGCATTAGAGGTTGACTTGGATTTGTATGCGGCATGTTTCCAAGGGGGACCTGGGAACAGATGTGTTGTCTGCTCTGAATGCATTGGGATCCATTCATGTGTTGCTTACAGACCCCCTTCTGTCTGATGCACTTTGCCCTCTAAAAGCTTCCTGAATTGCTTTGTAAACAAGGCAGTTACTACAGCTGCAAATGTTGGATTTGGACTTTTGCCAGCTTGAAATTTATCCCTGCCCTAATGCTATATATCTGGGAGCTGGCAAAGTGGATTTTTTTTTTTTTTTTTGGCATCTGGGCACAGTCCCTGAGGTAGATTGTGTTGAGGCTTAAAGGAGCTCAGATGCCCTAAAACTGCATGCATTCTCTTTGGGTTTATGTTGACTCCTCCTCATGTCCACCAAGTCAGATTTTGACACCTTTCCTTTACTTTTCCCCAGTTACTTAGTTGGGCCACTGTGTCATTAAAAACCCATCATTCAATGCCCTTGATCTTAGTGGCCCCTTGAGCTCAAGAGGACTTGATTCCCCTATTGAGTGAATAAAGATTGTTTCTCAAGATTTCTTTCTTTAGATGCTAGTATTTAACAATGAAAGAAGAGAAAGACAAAACAAAGGAAAACGAGAAACCTGAAAACAAAAGCAGGATAAAGTGGATAGTTACGATTTCTTAAGACATCTTGTTTGTGGCTTAGCCCTACCTGGCCAGTGCTTTAGTGACTGGGCTGCATGGATGTCGAGATTTCACGTTTCCTTGTATCCAGAGTTGTGTCATGCAGTCTTCTTTGAGTGCCAAGTGCCGGTATTCCTGCAAAAATTGAAGTTTGGTTTTGCTTTATTATATTCTTAGCTTGTTGATGAGTTTTCCATTTAAGTCTCTTTCATTGTTCTTCCTCATCTAGCATTTGAAGTCTTCTGCATGGGTGAACTCCTTTATGTCCTCTCCCTAGATCGGGATTAAAGTGTTCATTGTTCATCTCCTCATACATTTTATGACTGCCTGGCTTCTTTTTTGACCTCTCTGAACTGATGACTGGTGACACTGTGCATCTAGAGTTAGTATTTGCGACTCTGTCTGCTTTTGGTTTGTTTCATATGACTGGATTACAACTAAAATCTATTTCACTTTAGTAGCAAGCAGAAAGCACAAAATCTTGAGGTTCCTGCCAATATTCCCTTTTTGGAACAATATCAAAATGTAACTTGTCTCTTGGAATATGTATTTTCTGGCCAACATCTCCCCCTGCCCCCAGCTTCTGTGTGAGGAAATAACATTGACTTCTTTTATCTCAGGAGTTTGATTATTTAGGAGTCCTTCCACATAAGAGTGATGTCTTAACTAATTTTCTTGGAGTAAAGTTGATGCTGAATATGTGCTAGAAGGAAGAGCTATGTAGAAGCTTTCTGATGCAATATAATACAGTAAAAGGAGCATTCAATGAGATTTTCCAGGATGCGATGGGAGCAGATCCTTCCCATGTCATGTAATTTTAGATCACTGACCAGCGCAGTTGTGAACTTCCCATTGCTTTTGGCCGTTCCTCATTTTAGAAGAGTGCTGGCCTGCATAGTGGGATTGAAATCCAGGACTTCATTGATTTATTCCTTTTGGTTTCAGTCCCAGATCTTGAGCTGTGGAGGGATTTCAACTGATCAGGGACAGCCAACTAGCTGTAGTATAAAGAAATGAGCTATTGTGCTGGAGAAAAATTTGTTGTTTGAGGAACTAAAATTGGCACTTTTTTTTAGGCAGAAGAAAGTTAATATATTGAACTGTTTTTTTTTTTTTTTAATTTTATTGGGGAATGTTGGGGAACAGTGTGTTTTTCCAGGCCCCGTCAGCTTCAAATTGTTGTCCTTCAATCTGGTTGTGGAGGGCACAGCTCAGCTCCAAGTCCAATTGCCGTTTTCAATCTTCAGTTGCAGGGGGCGCAGCCCACCATCCCATGCAGGCATTGAACCAGCAACCTTGTTGAGAGCTTGCACTCTAACCAACAGCCATCCGGCCGCCCCGGACTGGTTTTTTTTTTTGTTTTTGTTTTTGTTTTAAAGATGGACGTCATTGCTTCACTCTTATTCCCAATGTTCACATGTAAAAACAGCAGTGTGGCTTATTTTAATGTCGTTGCCAATACCAACATTTACCACCCCCTTCAAAAAGTTTTTTCAGAGGATTCTGTTTGACTGAAAATTTGCTTGGATGGAGCTGAAACTTGTCATTCAGTTTCTGAGCCCAAAGGTAAGTTATCCCCCTCTCTACCCCTTTTACAGCAAGGAGAACACTTCAGAAATTTGATCGTTAAGGGGCTTATTTGCCTTTTAAGATGTTTATTCTTATTCAATATACAAAAACTAAAACAGTGGCTTTAGATGATAGCCTGTCGTTTTTCAAAGTTAGTCGTGAAATAAAAGTCATCTTCTGGGTGTGGATTTTCTAAACATTCCTAATGATGACCATCAGATTGTTGGGTGCATATCTAGTCATCTCAGCACTTTGGGAACACAAATGCTTCTTCACCAAGATGCTGCTGGCCCACACTCCATAACCGTGCTTTGTTTCTTTTTCCTTTCAGTGATGGTGGACTTGCATTGAACTATCTAGTGGTTCAACTTGAAAGACAGTAAGCTAAGGGTAGGGAACCGTAGAATGGATTTTTTTTTCCCGTGTGAAATTACTATGTGAGAGAAATGGACTTAGCTCTGGGGTCTCATTGTTAACATTATTAACCAATAGTACTCACAGTCTTGGAAAAGTGCAATGAATAGGTGAATAGGGACTTTTTAGCCTTCACCGAAATCTTTGTAGCCCTTCTAATCCTAGAGTGTGCTGACCTACTAGGTGGTGAATCATTGCAGTTACTCTTGGCGAAATTCAGTAGGAACAGCAGATTATATTGATTGTGATATTGGAAACCGCCTCTCGTATATGTACCCAATACTAGATTATTACATTTTTATTTTGCTTTCTCAACCATGGGGTACTTCACAGTTATGTATCACTTCTTAGCACACAAATTGCATAGTAATATATAACCTGACATTTATTATGGAAAATGCAATTTTATTTAGTTATTTAATCTTAATTAAAGGCATCGTAGAAGATCTGATTTTTTTTAAAATTAAACCTCTTTAAAACATTTTAACATCCTAAATATATTCTGGGGTCTAGCATACTCTAGAGGCATTGGTTAAATTTTTTTCTAAATAGAAATCATTAAGGAGGCAACTGAATATATGAGTAATAAGGTATTGTCTGGCAATACCAGTGTTTTGGTATTTTCAATTAAGTGTTTGGGTATTTTTAAGGAAACAAAGGCAGCCTTAATTTTAGAATATGGGGTCTAAAGATACCCTGTATATTCTTTTTTTTTTTTGAAGATTTTATTGGGGAAGGGGAACAGGACTTTATTGGGGAACAGTGTGTACTTCCAGGACTTTTTTCCAAGTCAAGTTGTTTTCCTGAACGGCACCCCTGAGGGTGCTGTTCAGCTTCAAGTTGTCCTTTCAATCTTAGTTGGGAGGGCACAGCTCAGCTCCAGGACCAGTTGCTATTGCTAGTTGCAGGGTGCACAGCCCACCATCCCTTGTGGGAGTCGAACCGGCAACCTTGTGGTTAGAGGACGCACTCCAACCAACTGAGCCATCTGGGAGCTCAGCAGCAGCTCAGCTCAAGGTGCCATGTTCAATCTTAGTTGCAGGGGGCGCTGCCCACCATCAATTGCCGGACTTGAAGAGTTGAACCTGCAACCTTGTGGTTGAGAGCCCACTGGCCCATATGGGAATCGAATCAGCAGCCCTTGGAGTTAGGAGCACGGAGTTAGGAGCACGGAGCTCCAACCACCTGAGCAACTGGGCCACCGTCCCCCCCCCCCCCGTATATTCTTATATCAATACAAAAATCAAGAAAAAGAAATAACTTCATTAAAAAACTGCAAAAACCCATCAAACTTAGGCAAAATAAAATTGAAGTCATTTAATAATAAAGGCTCATATTTTATGCACATTCTTTTTGAAATTATATTTTTCATTTATAGAAAATTTTATAGAAAATAATAGGCATAAGAAATAACTCATATAACCACATCTACGTTTGTCATGTCTTTTCAAATCTTAATACTTTGCCCTGTGTGCAAACCCTCTGTTACACTGGTTTCTCCATCACCCCATTCCCCACTTTCGTCCCTAGGGTTAAACTGGATTTAGTGTTTATTACTCCTGTATCTTTTTTAGTCATTTTCCTACAAACATGTGTCTATCTATAGTATGCAGCGTTTTTACATGTTTTTAATAAACTATTAAACATGATGATAAACTTTCAAGATGCTAGTTCTGAAATTTGCTTTTTAATGTCACCATTTGTGAGATGTATTCATTTTGATGCGTGTAGCTCTAGTTTATTTATTCTCACTGCTGTGTATAATTCCATTTTGTGAGTATATACCATTTATTTAGTTACCTTTGATGAGATTTCCAGTTTTTGATTCGTCTTTATGCATATGTGCCTGTATATGTCTTCTACTTTGGAATACCTGTAGAAATTTCTCTAGGGTAATATACCCAGAGTTACTTTGGACATGCCTTACTCTCCTTGATAAATCTATCCCTCACTTAGGTAATTGCTCCCTGATGCTGTCACAGGCACTGTGAGGGAGCTCCCACTGCTTCCCATCTTTTCCAACATTGATATTGCCAGACAATAAAATTTTTGTCAATTTGATGGCAGTGAAAAGATATCTTCTCAGTATAATTTGCCTTTTCCTGATTCAGGAGGTTGAGTATCATTTTATATATATTGGCTTTTTGGGTTTTCTCTACTGTCAGTTGCCTTTGTCTCTTTTTCTGTTGGATTGTTTTGTCCTTTTTATGTATAAATTCTTTATATTCTGAATACTAATCCTTTGTTGGTTATACACATTTCAAGTGTATGGCTTGCTTACTTTGTTTATGCAATCTTTTGTTGTACAAAAGTTTAATTTTAATGTAGGCAATCTCAAGGTCATAAAAATGTCCTAAAAATTTCAGGGTTTTTTTTTTTTGTTTTTTTTTTTTTTTTACTTTCAGTTAATGTATTAGTAATTTTTGTGTGTGGCATGAAGTAAGGATATAATTTTAGTTTTTTCCATGTGGGTACCTGTTTCAGTACTATTTTTATAAGAAAAATTTTAAGAAATGCTAAGCTGTTTCAACTTGAAAAGTAATTTCAGACTTACAAAGTATTTGCAAAAATAACAAAAAAAATTCCATAGACCTTTCATCCAGGTTCCCCAAATGTTAACATCTACCACAGTAGGCTAAGGTGGTAGGTACCTGCCACATTTCTCCACAGTAAAATTTCTGTTTTCCCTTTGTAATTTTAGCATCTATTCTTGCTTGTCGTGTTTGCCAAATGATTTTCTGTTTCCGTCATTCTGTCTACACATATTTTTTTGGAGTGCTATTAACACCCTTTATTGAAGAGTTCCTTTTTCCTTCACTGACTTACCCTTTTCCCTTTATATTGGTTTATAAATCTACATCTCTGCTAGAATCTGCCAAGTCCCCTCCTTTAGGGGTTTGTACCATTTTGCCTTCTCACCGGCAATATAAAAGCTATCGTTTCCCCTCAGCCTCACAGAGTATGTTGTCAACTTTTGGATTTTTGCCAACATGATTAGTGAAAAATAAATGCATGTCTCTTATTATGAGTAACGAACGTTGAGCATCTGTTCACATGTTTTGGGCCATTTTCACTTATCCTTCCGTATACTCCCTATTCACATCTATTGCCATATTTTTCTTTGGGGATGTTGGTATTTTTCTTTTCAATTTTTTAGGAGCTGCTTGTACGTGAGGGATATTATGCCTCTGTGATAAGTTGCAATTTTTTTTTCAAGTATGTTACTTGTCTTTTGGCTGATGACATTTTTTGCTATGCAAAATATTTCTATTTTTAAATGAATTTATATGTAAACAATTTTATGAATCTTTTATTATTTCTGGATTAGCCTGTTCTCACTCTATAAAGGAATTAATCCAAATTTTATTTCTTTCAGTGATTGTATAACTTTACTTTTGAATTTAGATCTGTGATCCATTTGGAGTATACTCTGGTATATACTGCGAGATATGGATGCAATAATTTTTTTTCCAGTGGCTATCCAAATTTCCAGACTGGATATCAAAAAGTTCTTTTTTTCCCCCCACTGATTTGAGATGCTACCTTATCATATACTAACTTTCCACGTATGTCAGTTTCTGAGCTTTTTTTGTTTCATTGGTCTGTTTGACCACACTACTTACAGAAGCTTTCTAACATGATATACTATCTATTGGGACTAGCCCCATCCCCAACCCAACATACATACAACAGTACACACACACACACACACACACACACACACAACACACACCTTTTCTTTTTCAGGTTTTCCTGGTAATTCTTTGGTTGGTTTGTTTTAATTTATTTAAATTTTTAATTGTATAACCAACAGACCTAGTTGACATCCAAATCATTGTCAATTCTTTGCTATTTCTAGAGAGTTTCTTTGTCACCTAGTCTTGACCAATTTTTTGTTTATATGCCATGTGTGCCTAAAACGAACTTGCCTTTTTTTATTTGCATTTAGTACATATATCACACGCATTTTTAGAAGTTTAAATTTTCTGTGGGATTTTGAAGCAATCTGAAGCATGTTTAAGATTCAGGGACATCCTACCGTCTAGCTCCTATCAGACGTTCGTCGTACAAGGTCAGTGGGTAGATTGCAGGAGGACTTGGAACCCAGTGAAGCTATATGAAAGGTGTCTGTGTGTAATTTTCTGGAGAGGATTCATCAGTCTTTTAAAGATGTTCTATCATCTTAAAAAAACAAAGACTGTTCTAGGTTAAGGTGGGGAAAACATTGGACTTGAAATGCTCAGTAACAAAGAATGTGAAATTACCTTGAGAAATTAAGTGATATGAAGAAATAGCTCTTCTTATACTATTGTGCTCGGGACACACTGATTATAAAATGAATGTATATTAATCCTGTAAAGTTTCTAAGTGGTAAATGTCTACATTTACAATAATGGTGTTCTCTCTTCTTTCTTTTAGGTAAGTGACAATCTTATGCTTGAATACATAACTTCAGAATGGATGGATCCACCCCTTGTCTGATGCTGCGGTAGTAAGTTGTGGGTGACGTGTATGCTGTGATCCAGTGTGGGCAAAGGGTTGCCTTGACGAAGGAAACTAGATAGCTTCCTGTAAATCCTTTGCCTATTACTTGTTATACGTGTTTTGTTAAGAACTCTCTGAGATGACACAGAAGAATAAAAAGACAGGATTCCTGCTTTCAAGACGACTGGGTTTCAGCGTAGCAGAAAGAACTTACGTTTTGGAGTTGTATTGGGTTTGAACTCCACTCTTCCATTACTAATTGTTGGATATCTTTTTCTTCTTTGATATCTTCAATTCTTAAGTGGGCATAATAATACCTACCTCATCAGATTGCTAGGAGGATGAAGTCAGGTAATTCTGTGCTTATCAAACTGTTCCAATACATAGATTTCACCCCTCATTCCTTCTATTTAACTGAAGCATTATCTAGAAAGAAACAGCAAGATCTAGAAAGCAAGAAAATAGAGATCAGCTCTCCTCCTCTTATCTGAAGTGTCTTTGGCTAAGATTCAGGAAATCTTGGAGACTAGGCCCTGAAGGATTTTGTGAAGGAAACTGTAGTGGGTTTCCGACGGCACTTCCCAAAGCAGCAAGCATCTCCTTGAGCTTCACAGTCACGTTAGAAAAGCCAAGTTAAGTGTGGCTTAGGTATTGTTCACAAGCGGCCTTAGTTGAATCCTTGTGAATATATTAAAAGGTTGTGTTGGGAAAATATCCCTTTGTTTAATCTAAGATGGAATTCAAACAAATGACTAAAGAATGTAAACTGAGGTCTTTTGATCTCATATGATTCTCTAAATAATTGTCACATTGTTGTGTTCAAAATTATCTAGCTGTTATATCTAGGGTATAAACAGGCAAGCAATATTCACCAAGAAGGGGAAGTATACACAGTCTGGTTTGCAAAGTGGAAGCGAACTGTGCCTAAGTTGGAAAGACATAAATCAGAAAAGGCAGAGGGATATGCAAGCTTGGGCAGTTTGGTTTGTATGGCACAGTTACCCCTTACCCAGGGGCAAAAGGCCTAACTAGAAACGTCCCTCTGTAAGAAGAAACTGGGGCCAAGGGACACTACAGTTCATTGCACATCCAGAGATTAAAATATCTCCAAATTAGTTCCAGTGAATCATTTTAAATTATTTTAAAAGCTCTTTATATTTTAATCAGAGCCTATTCACGACCAGTTAATTTGGATGGCACGTTCTAAAATTACTTTCCTCCAATGATGTGTTGTGCCATTGCCTTAGAATGCAGAAACCTCATGGGGGGGCGGGGGAGTTGGGAAGTCTGAAAGTACCAAGGATCTGACAATCTTACTCAAAACTTGAATGGCTTAAGAGTAGATTAAGAATTCTTGCTGCCTAATGTAGGTGGGATAAATGTTAAAATTGCTACCCTTGTAGAGAGAGCAGGTGATTCCATAAGATGCTAGGGGGGTCTGGTAATGTGCTCAATCTCTCAAATATTCAGAAGACACGAAACTATGGTATTGCTCTAATACACGATTTTAAATTTGGATATTGTCTTTGGTTTAAAGAAATACTGCTTTAGCAATCTTTGATAATCTCAAAACCTTTATCCACCATTTTGCTGATCTTTCCTGCGATTAGTGAAGTTCCAGGCCCTGTTAATAAAAGTTCTAACTGCATGGAATGCCTTCTTATTCATCATAGTAAATAAACATCATAGAGTACAGTGTCCTTTATTGTCACCTTAGAAGAAAGAGCAGAGAGCTACAAGGTTCCCATGTTGGTCCCACTTCTGCTTTTATGCCTTGTGCTGAGCAGCCCTAGTCTGCTTCTTGCACAGAGACTGCTCATCGTGGGAGACAGCAGCAGCATCTTCCTGGAAGCTATTTATTCCTTCTGCAGTTAGCCAAGGTACAGGAGCTCCTAATGCTTAGTGTTTCCATGTTTTTCTCTTAAAAATGTTGGCTCAAGTTACCAGAACCTGTCGTGGGATGTTTTGTATCATCCATTTGTTGCTAATATTCTGCAGGGAAAGAATTAAAATAGAGAAGAGATGGACAGGATGAGTTTTTAAATTATAGCACTGAGTAGCAACTGCTAGTTAAGAATTGTTTGGCAGTTTGTTAGAATCTCATTTTAAAGCCATAACACACTCAAAGTTGTATTCAAACACTGAGATAAATGCATCAACCTAAATTCATGGTTTTGTTTTTTACCATGTAGCTGCTAATTATTGAACAT
Source organism: Rhinolophus hipposideros (assembly GCF_964194185.1). Lineage (NCBI taxonomy): Eukaryota > Metazoa > Chordata > Mammalia > Chiroptera > Rhinolophidae > Rhinolophus > Rhinolophus hipposideros. The sequence goes on along the minus strand of NC_138056.1, from coordinate 82,751,939 downwards.
AACGAGGCTTATTCATAATTTCTTTTCTCTTGCTGGATAGCCATAATCCTGTATTTGTGCTGCTGTCATTCCCATGGTAACTGACTAATGTCTGAAGCAAAAGATTATTAAATACAGAACAGCACATTAAAATAATGCTGAAGTTCTGACTTACAGAGAGACTTTCACACTGGGGCAAACTTCAAAAAAGAGAACACTTACACAAAAAGCAATTTACTTGGCCAGCAATGTTTAGTATTCCCCTAGCTATTGCGGAAGAGATTTGTTTGAATTATAGCCTCTATCTTCCTATCCCACCATCTCCGTTGGCTTTGTAGCCAAGTCTTAATCTGGTGTTTATGATGTCCGTCTGTTGCCATGGGAGTTCTTTTGTCACAGATGTATCGTGACTTCACAGCACGATAGAGGCAGAGGAAAATGTAAGATGAAAGAGAGCAACTCTCAAGTTAATCTGTAGCATATCTGTTCTGCAAAGAAGCATTCACTTCACCTTTATGTGCTATTGAAAAAAAAGTTAGCTAAGTGATCCTTCGGGGAAGGTTGGCCCATTATAAATGTCGTTGACATCACCAAAATGCCAAAAGCCAGCACTAAGGAAAAAATGTTATACAGCTTGATCTTAGGTCTTTGAGAGTGGTCAAGATTTATGGTTTTCATCCTATGCTACAACCCTGTTTGTAATGAAGCACAACCCTGTTTATAGCACATAGGTTTGATACACTGATTTTCCTGGATTTCTTCTTAAGAGAATGCCTTCTGTCTTCAATCTAATGTGGCTTTGCACACACAAGGACGCACTTCCTGCCTCACGCCCTTTGCTTCCACCACAGTCGGCAAGCTCGTCTTCACTATTCAGGACATCTGTGGTAGTGCTGCCAAACTCAGAGGTGTCTTTGAAGCCAAATGTTGTAGTGCTCATAAGCATGTTAGCAATATGGTCCTTCCGGGGCCCGTTCATCATCTGGTATCTAGGACATTCTCCCATTTGGAAGGCATAAAAATAATCTATACTGTTTCTTAGGGATAAAAGATTTCTGCAGATTTCAGCGAAGTACACCGGAGTACTCTGTGTATGATGAACTCTTTGAATGTCATGAACCAAGACTGCAAAGAGAACACAAGTACCTTTAACCGTTTTTTTTTGGTGAAAGACATAGGGCATAGAAGGAGCTGGAGGGGAAGAAAGTGTTATGGAATGAGTAAAACCTTTTGTACCATGTGTTAATAATATGTACAGTCAGAAAATTAATTTCAGTGAGTTTTCAAAAAAGTTGGAATTACAAAGTTTAGGATTCTCTTCTTTCCCTCCTTTGCCAGCTTTGAACTTTGTTAGTAGAAGGTTTTAATGTTCTTTCCCTTATTATTAATAGAAGAAAGACTACGTTGGGCAAGGCTAGGCAGTTTACTTCTTCAGACATGTCTTTCTAATTGCTGCCAATTTGTCACTAGAAAGCTGTGGTAGTCCGCCAGGAAACTGCATAGCCTGGTTCTGAGTTTGCAATAAGACTCCATCCCTTCTGCTCTCTCACCCATATCAGCACCCTTCTAAAAGCAATAATGCTGTTCAGTACAAACCCATGTCAGCATGTGCCATGTACCTTTATAAGGATTTTTTTCAGCATTTTGTTGAGCTAGCTTCATAATGGCAAGGAGTATATATGTACATGATTTTCTTTAAAAAACAGATATAGGTTAATGTATTCATTAGTTTAGTGATAGTTTTCCTTTTTCTTTCTTTTATTTTAATTCCCTAAGGATGACACCTGTGGTAAATCTTAAAGGAGGTAGAAAAATTTATTTGGTTTCTATACTTCATGTCAGTGATTCCCAAACCTGGGGGCTTCAAACACTCTGATGCCTAATTTTATTCTCCCAAAATTGTGGTCTAATTGTTTGGGGTTGTGGCCTGGCTTTGGGATTTTTAAAAGATCTCTAGATGATTCTAATATACAGAAAGGTCTGGTAGCCTCTGCTTTATATGTAATAAAGGCTGGAAATTCAAATATCAAGGGCAAGTCTCAATAGCACAGATTTATTTGGTTTTTATAAATGTGCTTGGTCTCTCCCTACTTTATGCTGAATCTTCCCGGTTACTCTCTTACTTTCTCTCTTATAAACACACACCATCAAACTAACCTAAATGGGTCCTGACCCATTCTCTTTTTCTTTTCTTCTGGAATGAGAACAGTTGATGAGAACTAATTACCTCTGATGTTTTCTTTGCAATGCTACTTTTGTCTTTTTTAAAAATTGACTCCAAAATTTTAGAAGATTTTGAATTAAGAGTATGAGACAAACAAACAAAAATCACGCAGGTAGTAGGGGAAAGAATAGAATTCCTGTTTTAAAAACTTGATTAGCACTGGAAATTGAACTTTAGTTTTTGACATTGAGTTCCACACTATGCACCACCGTGCTCAGCCCCCATGCAAATTGTTTTCCTGAAGCTCTTTATAAATGATGAGATGACATTAAAAGAATAGTTTAATCATGTTTTCATTTTTTCAATATGTAACGCTCGAGAAGAAAAGTAGATTTCGTCATCTCATAAAACAAAGTATCTTTCCAATGAAGTTCCGACTAAAACTCAACCCAGCATTTTTTCATTTATCTTGGTTATTGCTTTTCACATGTCTTGTGGTTCTTATAAACATGATTTTCCCTCTGGATCTAGATTCAAAGCAAAGGTTATAAAGGAAAGTGTTTGTATCCGAGCACTTGCTTATGGTATTTAGCCTTAAGAAATATATTTGAGCTTAAAAGGAAAGTAATAGGTTTGCTTGAATTTTCTTACCTTTCCTTCATATTCTCTTTCCTTCATTTTCTACCTATGGCTAGCCCTGCAACTTGGTTTCGATAGAGACCTGAAGTCATTTCATGAAGCAGTGCTGTCAGATGACCGCAAAGGATGTTCATAGTTCTGTTGACAGTCTTGTAGATTTCCAAACGGCATGTGCAGATGTTACACCTGTAGATGTGTATCTGTAAGCACAGACGTCATCTTCGTTTTAAACATTTGAATTTGTTTTAGAACACTCTAAATGATTACCCTGCCCAGACAGATTAAGAAAAAGGGCTTCCGTAGGAGCCTGGGTAGTTTTCTTCTGACCAGCCATAAAGATAGAGAAGTTTTTTAAAATAAATTTATCCTTTTTCTAGCAGATGATTTATTACTGTGATCAGGGACTCTATGTTTGGCTGGTTTATTGGAAAGTCCATTTATTATCAATAATTTTAGTTTATATTTGTGGCAAAGGACGGTGCTAATGCCATACATGCTTTGTATTTTCTTTTTTCCCAGGTTTGTTCCTGTTTCGTAGCTATGTGGGTTAGGAAACAAAATTTACAAGTGTTCCTGTCTAAAAATTCCCTGTCATTTGCCATTTGAGTCCAGACCTGTTAACTGATTAATGGGAAAAAATCCAACAATTTCTAAACTTGACCAAACTCAGAGTTGCTACAATATCTTACTTACAATGTCCAGTTTTCAACCAAAATTATGGAAATGCAAAGAAGTAGGAAAGTGTGGGCCGTATTGAGAAAAAAATCTTCAGTAAACTGTCTCTGAGAGGGACCAAATATTGGATTTACCAGATACCAAAGCACATATTATAAATCATTTCAACACAAGGAAAGTTCAGTCATTTTTCTAATGATTTGCAGTAAACAAAGTTCCTAGTCCTTTCTTTCTTATTTATAAATCCATTACATTTAACATAGTTTTTCAATAATTTTACACATTTTATTTATCCCTTAAAGCTTATTATTTATATATATTTGAAACTCAGGCAAATAAAGTTCATTTCTGTGATCTTTCAAAAAAACCTCCCTGTCAAATTTAATATTGAATTTTGAAAGGAAAATCCTAACAATATAATTTGGGAATGAAAGGATCCTACAGAGGCTATTCTGGGCTGTGGTTTATTATTTGCTATTTCTTATTTAAAGGGAATTCAGGGTGTTCTATTTCTTAAAAATGCTACTTCTATGTTTTTTCGGATACTGCTAACATTTGCTTTTTTCTGGAACTTTATTGTTTCTTGCTAATAACTCAAAAGCATACTTTATCCCAACTCTTCTATGAAATATTTTAGAAATTGATAAATAAAAAAATCCATAAAAGTATAGTTTAGAGAATAAAATTTAGCTATCATCCTATATCACTCGGATAAAGTTTTTTGATAATAATATCTTCTGTCTTCCTTTCATATGGCCCTACATGGTTCAGAAGAGACTGGGTTTGCTTCTATTTATTTAACATTGTATTATTCACAGTCTTTTGTCTTTATAAAAATTCTTCAAGCATACTTTTTAAAGACTGTAATAATAATTAATTTAGTGCTTTTGACCGAACTGTTTCTCCATTGCTGATCCTCTAGATTGTTTCCAGAATTTTGCTATTGTAAATAATGCTTTGATGAACATCTATCTTCATATTTGATTTTTGTCTGTATTTCTGGAATAAAGTTTTACAATTAAAGTGGCTGGGCTAGAGATAATGGATATTTCTTAGCTCCAAATTTTTATTTCCAAATTACTCTCTGGAAAAACCATTTTACTGCACTGTCATTGTGTCAGGGAATCTTAGTTATAAAATTATTTGCTGTCAACTATACTTTAATAAATAATAACTTTAAAAATCTTTGCTAATTACTCAGAGGAAAAATATCATTTTAGTGTTTATTTCATATTGGTGGGTTTATTTTTTTTCTAAATGTTTATTAAGCACTTAATGTCCTTTTTTGTAGTTGTTGTTTAGGTTCTTTACCTGTTTCTGAATCAGTGTTTAAGAATATGTGTGTGGTCTTCAATCATTTGTAAATAGGCTTTTCATAGTAAAGATAATAATGCTTTATCTGTTACAACTCTTTAAAGATTCCCTGCCTAATTTTTGCCTTTTCTGCTTGAATAAGAACTTCAAGAAATCATTTAGCCTAATGAATCATTCATTCATTTTAACAGACATTTATTGACTGTCTATGATGTGCCAGGCACTGGGGTATATTAATAAACTAAACAGACAAATATCCCACCCTCTGTAGAGCTTACGTTCAGAGCTTAAAGGAGAATGGGAAATAAACAATGTACAAAATGAACAAATTCTGTGGTGTTTTTAGGGTGAGAAGAACTGTGGACAAAATAGAGCAGGCTGAGAGGGACTGGGAGTGCTAGGGAGCCCGTACCGTTTTACATGGATGGTCAGGATTGGGCATAATGAGAATCTGACATTTGAATGAGATTTGGATTTACTGTTTTACTTTTGTAGAAATGTTTGTTCTTAGCGGTGATATTGTTATTGTGGGCCTACTATTTTGTTTTTTTACTAAATCAGGTTCCTGATTTATTCAAATGAGTACAATTAGACATAAAATTTGGACAGGTGCCCTCTCTCTTTCTAAGGATACCCAACAGGAATCACTTTGGTCCAGAACCTTCCATATACATTGCTGGAGAGTTTTGGAAGTAAGTCTTCCTGCCTGAAGGCATCAGTAGGAAACTCCTCCTTTGGTGGGTCCCCATAAGCTGTAGCATCAGAGCGATGACTTTGAGACTTCTGTGTGTCAGAATGAACATAGCTCTGAAGAAGTTTTGTAAATGTGAGGTAAGGATGGATAGGGAAGAAGTAAAACTTGAGTGGTATTTGTTTACCACTGGAGAGAAATAATTCAATGTGTCCCACATCAAATCCTCGTGTTTCCTTTCGTTTCTGAAGAAAACAGGAAGAACAGTGATAGGAGCGAGTTTTCACTTTTCATTCTTTATGTGCTGAAATTTCAGGGATTTACCTCCCTCCCTCCCCCATCTTTCTGTCATTTGTTTTTCCTTTCTCCTACTTTTATTTCTACTCCTTCATTTTCTTGCTTAATTTAGGGTGTGATAGTGTTGCTTAGTGTTATTTATTCTCGGTCATAACCGTGGCGGTTGCTTTTTGGAGCTGCGTTCCAAGGCCAATCATGTTTTAGAATGAAACCATGTTGTTTGGCCATTTATCACTCAAGTCTGACAGCCACTGTGACCATCTTGCTGATAAAGAACAGGAGTACAAAGAAGAAATGGTGGTAAACTAGATAGCCCTGAGAGTTGTGCTGCTATGGACAGGAACATGAGATCATAGAGAAGTTCTTTACTTTTGTTCATGCGAGTTGCTAAATTCTTTAAATTGTATGTCTAATTGTACTCATTTATTATAGTTTAGTGCGGATAGGTTATAAAATTCTAGAAGCTAATGCACATCGATTTCTTTCACAAGTTCAGAGACAATTGTTGATTCATAAAACATGACAGGAACTTTGGGTAATTGTCAGTAGTCTGACTATTTTTCGTATTTGCATTCCTATTGCTTTGCTATCAGCAGTCATTAAATTGATTCAATTTGAAATCTGAATGACAAATTAGTGTATTCTTATGAATGCGCCTCACATAAATTTTAAATGAAGTATTTGACTTTTTCATCCAAATCAAGTTGGCGAAAGAATTTTGATTATTTCATTGGCTGAGTTATGAGATTCAGTTGAAGTTCAAGATTACTCAAACTGGGCTATAGTAGGAAATAAATATAATCAAATGCTTTTAAATGTGTACATCTTAAACAGGAACTCAGCTATAATAATTATTTAGTTAAGAAACTTCCTATTTTGTTTTGTCGTACACAGTTTTCTTAGTAAATCCCCCTTTTAAAAAAATAGCCTGACCTTTTCGGCAACGACTGTGGGAGCCTCACATGCTATTAGAAAATGAATGGTGGTGCTGTTTCATTTTTACTTTCAACTTTCCAGTTATCCTAACATTTCCATCTCATCATTGGTCACTTTTTAAAATCTTTGGTGTTTTCACCCCTCTCCCCCTCCTTTCCTTTCTGCTCTTCCCTCCTTCCCTCTCTGTCTCCACTCCATTCTCTCAGTGACTACCACAGTGAACCCTATGCAGAGACAAATTCTGTGGACACAATAATTGGGCTTGACCAATTGCAACTGTAGAATACCAAAGTGACTGACTAGCACTGAACTGAAGAGTTTCAGCTTGCATGTATGTTCCTGAGCATCTGTGCAGGAGTGGTAAGAAATATGACTGTTGAGCTCAACAGGTATAGCGCTGTGAGAGGGAAGCCACCACTATGCTCCATCCTTGTTAGTGCCTTGCTTTTCTTTGCCCTCCTTTGAGGTGGGGTGTAATGGGATGATATCAAGTGATCTCACCATCTTCTGATGGCTCAGAATAAGCAGAAAGGAGGTACCCGTGGCTCATGAATGTGTGGAGTCACAACTTTAAGTAAGTTCCGCCGAAGACTGTCTCCTAGGATGACTTCCTCTTTCTTTATTTTATATCCTGTCTTTGGGACCAGAAGTAGCTCAAATGAGATTTCCATAGCTGAACATCAACAGTAAGTTTCATTTGCTTTATATAGCCAGTGTCCCTGAAGAACTTCAGTAAATTGAACTTATTTCTATTTACTTCTATAAGTTACTATTCTAAGAATAAAGCTTATTTTTGTGATAACATTATTATACAAGCATTGTATATTTGATATGTGCAGAAAGTAGAAGGGAAGGAAATCATTTATTAGCCATCTCTGGGAGACAGATGACCAGTGTTGACATTTCCTTGGATTTCTTTCTACCTTTTATCTATTACTTTTTTTCCTTTTTGTCTCTCTCCTTTACCTACATGTGATCATACAGTATATACCATCTTTGTTTCTGTTGTTTTTATTTAGTATCGTATCATGTATTTCCAACTGTTATAAACTTTTGTACACATTTAAAGGCTGCATAGTGTTTTTTGGATAGCATAATTTAATTAACCATTACCCCAGGTTTTAAAAAAATACATGTGTTATTTTCAAGTTTTATGTTTTTAGGAACAGTTCTCTGGCAAACATCTTTGTGCATTACAATTTTTCCACATTTTTCTCCACATTTAAGTGATAGTGACAGAAATTAAGGTTATGAAATTAGAAACACTGCCATGTGTCATTTTAAATTCACTGGGTTGTAATGGAGAGCTGGTTGGTCTTCCTTTTTAAAACTATTTTTTGGAAATAGTTTCAAATTTCCTGAAAAGTTACAGTAATAGTACAAAGAACACCCATATTCCCATTGTACAGATTCACTGTTACTGACCGTGGCTCCATGTGCTTTATCGTTTGTGTGTATGAACAGTCCTTCCCTGGTGTTCTCTTTCCCATCTTTATACACTTTTTTCCAGACCCATTTGAGAGTAAATTGCATACATCATGTTCCTTTGCCTCTAAAAATACTTCAGAGTGTATTTCCAAAGAGTAACAGCATTTCTTATGTAACTGTAGTGCAATTATTCTGGAAATTTAACATTGACATAATGCTTCAATATTCTGTCCATATTTCAGTTTGGTCAATTGATCTAATGTTTTTTTTTTTTTTTTTATAGCGTACCCCCTTGCAGTACAACATTCATTCCAAGATCACATATTGTATTTAGTTGTTATGTCTTCTTTAATGGATTAACCGTCTTTTAGGCTGTATTTGTGTTTTACGACATTGACATTTAAAAAAATACAGCCCTCCCCCTCTATTTTTTTTTTTAAATAAAAAGGTCCTCATTTGGGTCGTTTGATGTTTCCTCATGATGAGATTAAGGCTATGTATGCCCAGCTGGAAAAATACTTAAGCGACATGTCCTTACATGTATTACATCCAGAGGTACCCAATGTCCTTCTTCTCTTCATTGGTGATATTAATTTTGATCATCTAGTTCAGGTGTTGTCTCATTTATTAACTATATAGTTAATGTAGTTTCCCTTACAACGCGTCAGCAATTTGTAGGGATTCACTTTAAGATTATGCAAATATCTGTTCTTCAGAAATTTCTCCTTCAATTTAATTTTTACTAATGATTCTTGCTTGAATCACTCTTTCCTAGGATGAATTTCCAACTATGGCACCAACATTTGCAAGTCAGTCGTCCACATTTTCCTGTACAGAAGAACCCTTCTCTCCATCATGCATCCATCCATCCATCCATCCATTGTCTGTCTGTCTGTCTATCTATCTATCTATCTATCTATCTATCTATCTATCTATCTATCTATCTATATCTATCTATCTATCTATCTATCTATCTATCTATCTATCATCTATCTATCTATATCATCTATCTATCTATATCATCTGTCTATGTCATCTATCTATCTGTCATCTATCTATCTATCTATCTGTCATCTATCTATCTATCTATCTATCTATCTATCTGTCTATCTATATCATCTATCTATCTGTCATCTATCTATCTGTCATCTATCTATCTATCTATCTATCTATCATCTATCTATCTATATCATCTATCTATCTGTCATCTATCTATCATCTATCTATCTATATCATCTATCTATCTGTCATCTTATCTATCTATCTATCTATCTATCATCTATCTATCTATCTATCTATCTATCTATCTATCTATCTATCTATCTAACCTAGCTATTCATCATCTATCATTTGTATTGACTCATAAATTCCCCTTTTTAACGGTTTATTGCTTTTCTTAAATATTTTGTGCTCAGATTATCTTTGATCAGTGGGAGGCCCCTTCAGGTTGTCTTCTATGTTCTTTCGGCATGCTCCCACTGATTTTTTGAGTACTAACTTTTTTTCTGACATAAGATGTTCTAGGCTCATCTTGTAGCTTTCTCTGCTATAGCCCTCTATGCAACCATTTCTGTGAGGACTCCCTTTAGAGGGGAATGGTCATAGAAACCAATATTGGGCTGTTAGGTATGCCACTTACTAATGGAGTTGATTAGCTTCTAGGTCTTTTTAGGAGTCAGAGTTAAGGAAAATAACATGCACCTGCATGTACGTGCACATGTCCGTAATTCATAAATCATGAGTTCACACTAGTATTTGCAGGTCCAAACTGTTTCCACAGAGGATGCTAATCTATTAGGTTGGTGCAAAAGTAATCGTGGTTTAAACGGTAAAAAACAATTGCAAAAACCGCAATTTCTTTTGCACCAACCTAATACATTCTGTATTTGATTCTCCTTCTTTCACAGTGAAAACCCTGGCTCCTGACACATTTACTCCTTTACTCAGTTCTGTAGTACATCTAAAAATAGTTTCAGACTTGCTTCCCCCATACCAGTAGAGAACATAGACCTACCAAAAAAAGTTCAAGATGTGTTCGCTGTTTCCCCTCTATGCCTGCTTTGCATAGTATATGGTAAAATACTGAGGTCATACTTGTGTTAATTCTTTTTCTTCTTTGCTCTGATAGTAGTTATTGTCATTAATTTGAAATACATTTGTGTTCATTTTCTTCAGTTTGCTTTCAATTTTAGGCTTTTATTTTTTCCCCATCCATGTTTATTTAACATTAATTTTTTAATATTAAATTTTTAATATTATTATTTTGCATAGTAAAACACTAACATGCTTTCCAAATTCCAAACTCTGTATAAAGGTATACTGAGACACGTATTACTGCAGGAAGTCAGTCATTTATTTAAAGGAAATGTGGGTCATTCCCTTACTTTATTTAATATTTTTCCCCAAATAAGTATCCTTCTCAGGAATTCAAAGGGAACAAAAACCACCCTTGATTTTTGCAGCTAGCGAAGTTTTTTTGAGTAGTAGAAAATAAGAAACATTTGGTTCACAGATGGGACAAGTACCAGGTACTTCATGACATACCCATTTTTAGCCCCTTTGTGTATGTATTTTGGTGACTATGTTCCCTCATTTCATACAAGGTTAGACTCCCTGTTTGGCTTTTTTCTTTGTCTGACTCACTCCTTTATAAGCTTACCAGTGATAAATTTCACTAGTTTTCACATTGAGTGGTGGGTGTATGAATTTTTTAAGAGTTAAGCTCCTGATTTTTTAAGTACAAGAATGTTTAAAATGTATTTAATATAAAAGGCTGATGTATACTCCATCTCCACATGGGATATAAATGTGTTCCTTCCACTTTGGGTCATTGCGAAATGTATAGGCTTTCTTTGTTAAATACCTGGAATTTGTGGACTTTACCCATGAGATATTCTTATATCCTTTTCTTGTTCTGAATTGCAGTTGGGTTTTGTGGAATGACAGACTCACAATAGTCAATCCTGAATGACTTAATCAACTTCTAGGTACCTGAAGGTGAAATGGTCTTCCAGGACAGGCCTTGATTTATAGAATGAAGGGCACAGCAAACCTCACAATTGCTTCTTTTATTCCAGCAGGTCATTTTTTTAGAGGGAACCCATGTAATCTTAATATCTACATGTGTCCAGTTTTATGCTGTTCTTATATAGGAAAAATCCCAGTGCACAGAAAGAAAGTAGCTTGCACACCAAAGACACTGTAGAATTTGTGTCTGGAGGGCCGTCAGTAAGCTTCATTTGCATTCAGGCAGTTGTGATTCTTGCAAGTCAAAGAAGTTAGAAATGGATACGAAAGGAGGGTGACTTTGTGCAGCCTATTAGCTGCTCTGAGAAGCCTAGTTGATAAGAATTTTCTGACGAACAGATTGTGAAATCTTCTTGATTAAGTTAGCCACTAGTCTAATATGTACCTGAAGTGGGTTTTTTTTTTCTTCAGTCCTTCAAATTTTCCTAACTATAAGGAGTCGATTTGGCTTCATGTTAGATAGACCTCATATGCATTCCAAGACAAACTTAAAATACCATTATTTTGAATGCACATAGAATAACTGAGATAATCATCAAAACTATGGCCCCTACTTGAGTCAAATTAATGGCACTTGATGGCTAGATAATTTAATAGATGGAACCTGTATTAAAAGTACTCACATGTAGGAAAAGCTTGGGAGTATCTATAGCATTTTACTCAGGAGCAGCAAATCTATTTCCACAATTTTATATTTTTTAACATGTCATGTTGTTGAACCTTTTTTCTATATGCATTTAATTTGTTGTTTGTATCATGTTCTTTTGAGGTTTTTAATTGGAAACTTATCTGTTCTTTTAAAAACACATTTTTAAAAATAAATATATGCTGTTCAGCCAAGTGGTTAAAACTAAAATAGTATGAATGTATGCTTTTTGTAAGAGTTCTGAAAGCAATAATGGGATCTCTTTAAGCTCTACTGTATAGGAAGGCTAGCTATCCATCAAAAGCACAGTCTTGGATTTAGGTCTTCTATTTAGATTAGGAATGTTAAGAAAGATGGATGGTAAATGTCTTTTAACTGCATTGTCCCCAAAACAAGAAATGAAATCTAAAGACTCTCAAAGAAGGTTTCAATTACACTAGCAAATGACTTGAACATGGATTGGGTAAGGAGAGGTCATGGGCCAATGGAATGCCAGTTGTGGATTTATATTGTTTAAAATGAAAACATTATTTCCATTAACCCCTTTTCACTAACACCTCCTTCCAGCGTTATTTTCAGATTGTGCGTTTGTAGGTGTTAGTCATACTTGATAGAAATAACCTTGTCGCTAGCGTGAATTGCACAGCCTGTCCATGGGTGTAGTTTTTTCCCTGTCCAATACAAATCCTAAGCTTTCATTTGGCTGATCCTCTAGAGAGATACTGGCATCTCTGTGTTCTCCAGACTTGATTTTTAAAATGTAGCAGTAAGCTACCTGGTTGCAAAGAAGCACTTAGAAATGTTTAAAAATAGAAGGAATGGATTGTGTATTGTGGTTTTCCATGATGACAGCTAATTGACTGCCAGATCACCCCATGTACTTGAGTTTAGGGAGGGAAAATTCTAGGTTTCAGAGTGACTTATTAGATTTGCCCTTAACTGTTGGTATGGATTTGAGTGTGGTTTTTGCCCTCTCAGTGCAAATGGAGAAAAGAGTTGGTAAGCAGAAGACACAGCATCCTTTTAATGAGTCGACTATAGTGTGCGCTCAGGGCAGACACTTTAAAAGAGCACCATTAATTTGAATAAAACGGGGGAAGGTAGGTACTTTGTACATCCATAAAGCACTGAAGGGGATAAATCCAATTATCTGTTCAATATTTAATGGCCATAAAGTTAAAAATTTTAAAGGCAGTACCTCAGAGACTGCTTAGTCAATTCTGTCCATATTATTTTTGACATTCAAAAGTCAAGGTAGAATAGCCATATTGACGGTAGCACTCATCACGTTGGTCCACTAATTTAGTGGCAGTGACCCTGGGATTTGTGTTTCTCTACACAGATGAAGATCAGTTGCATTTTTTTCCTCCCAGGAACTCTTATAGAATCCTTGGGGTTTACTGAGCTTCTGAGTTTTTTTTTTTCTTTTTTTTCCCCAGTTCCTTAGTGTTGGTTCTTGGTATGAAAGATAATTAAGGATGATTGAGTATAAAAGCAGAAAGCCAAAGAACCAGAATAAAGATCAGCTGTTTGGACTAAAATATTACTTTTGAGGAAAACAGAGGATTTATTTCATATATTTCAAAAATTCCTGTCTAAGAAACTCTGTTAGAAACTCTGCTGAATCCCAAACCTATTTTTACAGATTTTTTTTTGCAGTACATATTTCCTAAAAGCAGGTTGTGAAGAAAAATGATAATTTATTAATTCTGCCACCTCTATTCATTCTTTTCTACAGCTGTATTTAGCCATTGATGCAGGTGGGCATTACTCTAACTGTGGTTCAGAGGCAGCTGAATCATAAAGCTTCTGAGAAAATCAATGCACTAGTGACAGTTGGAATGAATGTCAGTATGACAGAGTGATTTTGTGATACGGTGAAGCTTTATTCTTTTTGTCTATTAGCTAATATACGATCCTAATTAGCCATTAATATGCGCTCACCTGCTATGGTACAAACTATAGAACCAGATCTTGTATTTCAGAGAATGTCAATGCTAGTTATCTTTTTACTTATCTGTACTGTTTTCTATATTTCTTTTTGTATGGAACATTCCCCTTTTATACATCTCTATTACAGAACTCTGTGCTACCTGGGCATTAGATCTATTTCAGTGAGGCTTCTATTGCCTGTAGCTTTTAATTTTTTTATTAAAAAAATTTTTAAATTGTGTCATCTTGGAGGTTTACTATTAAAATGGTATAGAAGAATCTAACAGAAAGATAACTTTAAAGAAGCAAAAGTTAACATATTACATGAATTATGAAATTATAATTGGCCGTTTGTTTTGTTTTGTTTTAAGATGTGTAAGAATTTCAAGAAGATATTATTGCCTATTATGAGTGCTTTTAGGAATCTGTGGTTTTCCTTGGGAATACTTACAAAGTCATTTAATTTTTTTTAATTTTGCTACTCACTTCCCTGGAAAAGAAAACTTAGTTTTTTGTTGTTGTTGTTTTTTTTGTTGTTTTTTTTACTCTATTTCCAAATGCAAATTCAGTTTATTCCTGTCCCACAGATGGTCTCTAAGAATGAGACTTGCTGAAATCTAAAACCATTTAGTGTTCTTGGATTTGATCTTACAGTTTTAAGTAGCTTGTTCCTTGTTTTGCTCCAAGTATCTTAAGTGATTAGGCTGTTAAACAGCAGAAACCTTTGTTTTCTCAGTTTTCTACAAAGCAAATAAAAGTGAGAAAATAATGATTTCCTGGATAATTCAAAGATTTAACATACAAATCCCTAACATGCTACTATTATACAAGGACTTTCAAATCAGCTTATGTTACAACTCAGTATGACAATTGTTAAACTCATTTATTTTTAAATAGCTTTTATATGTGATACATGTTAAAAGAGCCAAGAAGAGAGGGACTTTTTTTTTTTTTATTAAATTTATTGGGGTGACAATTGTTAGTATAATTACATAGATTTCAGGTGTACAATTCTGTATTACATCATCTATAAATCCCATTGTGTGTTCACCACCCAGAGTCAGTTCTCCTCCCATCGCCATATATTTGATCCCCCTTACCCTCATCTCCCACCCCCCACCCCCTTACCCTCTGGAGAGGGACTTTTAACACCATTCTTCTTGAATTCGACTCTGAACTTGAAATATATGGGGTAGGTATTTCATTTGTTTGTTCACTGATGATCCACGCAGCCCTTAAATTTTTAACTTTTTGAGGATATTTTATTTCTATATATTCCTAGAACATAGTGTTTCTTGTATGATTTTTTTGCCATATCTTTATATCGCCAGTATTATTATTATTTACATTACATTTCCTTTTAAGTTGATTTTTTAATTTTTTACGCAGCCTCATCCAAATCAATATTTGCCATGAAATGTATAGGTTTGTTAGGCTGTATTTTATTTTACTATATAAAACCTTAAATATTAAAACTGTAAAAGTTTTATTTATATACAACTTAAAATTGTTCCATGTTATCACGCTTGAGAAAAACAGTGTCCTAGCCTGGCACATTCTCAAATTCAGTGACTATTCGTTGAATTTTGTAGGGGAGGGAATAGATTTATTATGCACTTAGTATGTCAAATACAGTTTTCAAGAGTTCACATGTATATGTTTTTTCATTTAATCCCTTTAACTACCCAATGAGGAAGATATCCCCATTTTACAAGTAAGAAAACTGAGTCTCAGAAAGGTTAAGTGACATTTCCAAAGACAAGTAGATAGTGTAAATTAGAACTGAGATATGAACCCAGGTCCATCAGATTCCACAGTCTGTGCTACTTTTGCTACATGTTGCTGACTCCCAATAATCAATAACTTAACTTTGTGCATTCATACAGTGGTCTGCTTTCCCATTGTTACTCCTCTGGGGTTGAAAGAAACTTTCCTCTGAAAGATATTTATACCTTGTGACTTTCCTCTGGAATTGCATTTTCCATGGGCTGCAAAGTTGTCTTTATCACCTACCTTTTAGGGCTTGTGTCAAGGGGATCCTCTCAGCACTTCTGCTCATTTTTTAGTATATTTTTAAATATTACAAATTAAGAGCTTAAAACAAATATTAAGCTCCATATTTAAGTTAAAGCTAGTCTTTCTGTAGTTTTTCTTTTGTTTTTTTAAGATTTTTTTATTGGGGAAGGGGAACAGGACTTTATTGGGGAGCAGTGTGTACTTCCAGGACTTTTTTTCCAAGTCAAGTTGTCCTTTCAGTCTTAGTTGTGGCGGGCGCAGCTCAGCTCCAGGTCCAGTTGCCGTTACTAGTTGCAGGGGGCACAGTGCTCCAACCAATGAGCCATCTGGGAGCTCAGCAGCAGCTCAGCTCAAGGTGCCATGTTCAATCTTAATTGCAGGGGGCACTGCCCACCATCCCTTTCGGGAGTTGAGGAATGAACTGGCAACCTTGTGGTTGAGAGGATGCTCTCCAACCAACTGAGAGCTCAGTGGCAGCTCAGCTCAAGGTGCCGTGTTTAATCTTAGTTGCAGGGGGTGCTGCCTACCATCCCTTGCACGACTAGAGGAATTGAACTGGCAACCTTGTGGTTGAGAGCCCACTGGCCCATGTGGGGATCGAACTGGCAGCCTTCGGAGTTAGGAGCATGGAGCTCTAACCGCCTGAGCCACTGGGACGGCCCTGTAGTTGTTTTTCATTTTATGTGGTCTAAATTATGTTATTTGGAGGAGATAAAGTTTGGAGATGATCTGATCGAATTCACCATCCTTTCCAAAACAAATGCTTGAATCCCCTTTTTGGCATATGAATGTTGTGATCTTCTAACATTTGGTTAATTACCTCCAGTTAGGGAGTCTCACTGACTACTCTGTAACTGTTACTAAAAAAAATGAACGAAGGAGAGCTTAGGCAACCATAGTCCTTCAAGACTAATTTCTCAGTACTTAAAAGTTGCAAGATATAGCCTAATGCTTGCTTATTCGATTTATTTTGGTAGTAGAGAATAGAAAAAATGTTTCAAAATTACTGTTTTCCATTTAATAAATTCAGAAAACATTTTATATTTCCCCTTAAATCATTTGGTTCCCATTTCAGATAATCATTAGGTTTTCATTTTCATTCAACTAGATGGCACACCCAGACATTGTTTAATGGGATCACTTACGTTGATGGATGGTTTAATATTTTGAAGATAGCACACAGTAGCACTTCTAAGAGAACAGTCAGGACTGGCACGTGAGGGATGTGAATTAACTTGAATTCAACAGCGGTGCCAGTGTAAGTGCAGTTTTGTGGAACTTCTCCTCAGGTGCCCACTTCAGCATTTTCTCCTCCTCCCACCCCACCCCACCCCACCCCACATTATACTTTTCTTGGTTTGCTCTCTGACTTATTTACCATATTCACTTTGTGTCCTAAATTGTGGGAACTGGGGAAATAGAGGCACTGCATAACTTTCTTTCTGAGTCTGGAGTCTGGCTGCTCTAGTTTTGAAAGGGATGGGGCTACTGAGCTGTAGGAATCAATGTCTTTGGAGGGTTAGAACTCATTCTTCTTCATAGCCAACTGTAAATGGGTTGTTTCTCCCACTGATTGGGCCTATGTCTGTTGATTTTATTCTATAGTCTATACTGTAGGGGGAGAGAACAGGCTGCTGTTTTATTATTCCCTCGTAAAATTAATTGGTGCCTAAAACAAATATTATTAAAGATACTGTATTTTATAGTATACCAAGATGATTGATGTAGTTTCAGTGTGGAGTTTATCTTCTGTGTATTCATGTTAATGAACTCATAAAATCTGAAATTTGAGATGAGCCAGAATTTCCTTTTTCATCTCAGATGGTTAAATTGATCAGAGGTGGTGATGACAGTTCCCCCAGTGACTCAGATTAGCAAATAATTCAACATGCCCACATAGGATTTTGCTCATTTCAAGAAATTTGATCCCCACTCCTCCCCTACTCAATGTAGAGAATTTTAGCTTTGTTGAAGCTAAAAATCTAGTACAGCATTTTGTCAGAGAATATTTTGAGTTTCTGTGTTTTGCCTGTTGGTTTCCCCCCCACAAATGTGTGAAATGTTGGTAAGAAGAAAACCAGGCTGTTTTTGGTCTTCTTAAATGTAACCCCATGGTCCCATGCTGAACTGAATTTCTTTTTAATGTGCTGTTTTCTTAAACCTAACCTTTCTGTAGGGAGGAGTAATAAGTTTATTGTCAGTATGTGGATATTTTAATTGAAGATAAATGAGTTTTATTTTTAAACGTCTTCAATATTACATATCTTCAGTTTTATTATCCTAATTTCAGTAGATTGGCAAAGCTAGATAAGCTTAACAACCCTAACCTGATTCAGCATTCATTACTGCTGCGAAATCAAATAAGACCTGGCTAATAGAAACATGGCTTATGCAGCCATTCTTCAATTTAATTAGAATATCGTGCATTGTATTGCCCTTATATGAACATACCAGAGATAGAACTGTATAATCAATTTGGACAGTCATGTTGTACCCTCTAGCTAGAGATGTTTATCATTTATTGTGAACTCTCCTCTGTGTGGGGACGTCTTTAAATTATTGAGTGTCTGGACTGCTTGAAGGAATGTGGTTAACTCACTTGATGTGCCATTGGGATTAGGTCCCATTTAATTCTCGCAGAGGTAGGCAGAGTTTTTCTGCAAAGGGCAAGGTGGTAAATATGGTAGACTTCATGGGCCATATGGTGTCTTTCACACCCACCCTGCTGTGCCGCTAGAGTGTGAAAGCTGCCACAGACAAAATGTAAACCAATGAGCATGGCTGTGTTCCAGTAAAACTTTTTTATGGACACTGAATTTTGAATTTCATATTATTTTCATGAGTTGGGATACACTGTTCTTTAAAAAATTCTTTTCAACCATTCAAAAATGTAAACATGGTTCCTTGTTCGTGGGCCATGAAAAAGCAGACAGTGGGCAGTATTTGATTTGTGAGTCGTAGTTTGCTGACCCCTGTGCTACAGGGTCTCGTTGCTTACTATATTTTTATTTTATGTATTTATTTACTTACCTTTGTTAGGTGATTTGCTGTGTACCTTGCTCCGTTGTGCATAATGTGAAAACCATGAGTGAAATGACTTTCTCCTGGCATTCCTTTATCTGCCAGCCTTCACTTGATAGTTGGGGCAAAGGAGAATCGAGTGTTCAGCCTCCACTGAGAGTAATTTCTGTTGTCAGTTTGTAGTTGCTGTTTAATTCTCAAGGTGCAGACAATGCAGCAGAATTTACTTATCTCATTGTCACATTCTGGGATATGATCTCTTAGTCCTAAGCATGCTGTCAGCTTTCTGGTGTGACTGCCTGCATGGCCATCAACAGCGGAATCCATAAAGTGACCCCAAGTTTGAGCTGTAAGTTGTTAGCCCTGCAAACTTGGTGGTCATCCTTGCTGTCAGTGTTTGTATTGATGGGAATAGTCTGAGTTTGGCTTCATTTCTGCCCCCTAACTGTATAATACTTGTGTCAGTAGATTTTTAGGTTGTGTTGTAAAAGGGTTCTTGTTCCAGAAATTTGCTACCAGTCATATTCACCTCAAATTTTTATGAGACAATGATTCATTCAAACTTAAGGTTGGCATTGGCTTTTTAAAAATGGTTTTCACGAAGGACGGGGATAATTTTTAAGATCTAGGTTTTGAGACATTCTTTTCTCTTATAGGGAAAGTTCAATTTGCTAATAAATCAGTGAGAGCTGTCATCTGACATTACGGATGCTTGTCTCTTTATAAATATAGAATTGGTCATTGAAGCCTGCTGTTAGCATCTTTTGCAGGAGTGGACACATTCTTGTCTTTCTAATATAAGATATCTTCCAGATTCATTCTGGAAAAAAAAACTGAGGCTACTAGTTTCTCTCTTGAATAGTAGAACTTAAGGATAGATTTAGGCATGTAAGTTATTGTTGTCCATTGTGAATGACTATCAGCTTTGGTGAATGTAACCAGCTCATTTCTAGAATTATTTATTAAATAAGAAATGTAACTGGTTGTCCCACTGTAAGTTTAGCTTAAGTCCTAATCTGATTGCTCTGTGGTTTCCTGCAAAAATTTTTAGTCCTTTTTTTGCATCATCATGTAAGAAAATTTAACAAAAAGATGAGTGCTTGCTCTAACTCCTGGCATTTTTATTTATTTATTATTTATTTCTTTTTTGTTCTGTGGTCCCTCTTTATAAATTGACTGGAACACAGCAAGCCTCTCCAAAAATGTTCTGCTGTTTCCTTCCCCTCAATAGGCACATTATTTGCAAATGACTTGAAAATAATTCCAAGTATTGGAGGGTTTTCTTTGCAATGACTGCTGGCAGTTTTTTAGGTGGTACACAAAGTTCTGTAGGTCAGCTTGAAATCATAATGCTTGCAAGGAAAAAAATTAAAATTGACTTCAAAGGACAACTCTGACACGGTCAATTAATAATTAAAACAGTTTTTTAATGAGCTATGCAATTACCTGTATGTCCCTGGAGATGATGGTTTATGGTATTATTGCAGTGCCCTTTCTTTAGTCATGGCACATGACATTTGTAATTTAAAGCCAGCTAGACATTAAAGTGACAGAACTTTCATTAACCTTGTCTAAAGTTTGCTGATGACAAATGACTTATAAAACATGCTATTGTCAAACTATACCACATACTTAAGTGCCTTCAAAGTCCTGTGGGTTCTGAAAGGCTGTGGAGCCTCACAGAGAGATCAGGGTTGCCAGTGTCCTCAGGAATTACCTGACGGGGTCCCCAGTGACTGGCACTATTTCTTCATACTCAGGTAAGTGGTACCTGCTGCAGACAAGAGCTAATGGGCTTTCATGGCTCTTTGGTTCAGGTGGGTTTCCCAGGGGTTTTTGTACCACATGATGTGATTATCTCAACCAGTGGTTTATGACTATTGAATAATTTCTTCTAAATCTGCTTTGGCTTGTAAACTTTTACGTCTGACAGCAGTTTTATTTCTTTAGCTTGAAACCATTACAGCAGTTATGTTTTGATTTTAGCTTTTCTGGTGTCTTGCTTTTAAATTCTTAACCATCCAGTTGTGCTATGTCATGCCATATCACCCTTTATTTTTTTATGTTTTCTCCCTCTTGAAATGAAACATTCTCTCTGTTTTTTGTTTTTTGATTTTTTTTTTCAGAACCAGTATAAGAGCATCCTCTATTTTGTAATTTTCTTCATACATTTTTTAGAAGAATATTTTAGAAGTACTAAAAGAGCTAATACAGAGGGATATCCTCTTATGATTGTAACAGTAACAAATATACAGTACTTAACATTTACTGAGCAGGTACCATATGTCAGACACTGAGATGAGAGTTCTATCTCATTTAATCTTCATAGTAACCAGAACTGATAGGACTATGACTCCACTTACAAATGTGGAAACAAAGACACAAAGACACAAAGATGAAGTACTTGCTTACTGCCACACAACTGGCAGGTGAGTGAAAATTTCTGACTGCCTGGTACCAAAGATCTTGCTTGCAGCCATTTACCAACATGTCTTTCAACCTATTTTGGCTTTTTCAAAATAAATTCCATGTTTGTTTGTTATTTTTTTTTTTTTGGTATGGTACAGTAATTGCACCATTGTACTGTAAAACATACCAATACATGTGTACTGGCTAGTATATAAACAAAAATGAACTTACCATTATAAGTGAAAGTTGAATATTTGTATCTAATTTGAAAAGATAGTTGGATAGTTAAAGAATTTATAACTACCTTTTAAGTCAACTAGCAATACTATATGAAGTAACAGTACTTCATAATTATTTGCCATGATTATTATTATTATTATTATTATTATTATTAGCATCCTCCCTACATTTAATATGTCCTGATTCTGTTGTGGGTCTATACCTCATGATTAGTTCCCATAAGATTAAAGGTTACAATACAACATTCACAACATAGGTGTTTTGCTTTTGATCAATGTCTGTAAATTTCTTAAGCACTATGTAAGTATTATATATTACAACATACTAAATACTTCCTACTTCTATCTTATTGAATGCATTTCCTGTTTACATCCCTGAATACTAGGCTTGATTTCTGCATTCTAATTTTAACCATTTTTTGGTCGAAGTATAACACCAGAAAGTTGGCACAAAATATAAATGTACGGTTCAGTAGTTATCACAAAATAAACACCTGTGTAACCATTACTCATGTCAAGAAGTAGAATTTTGCCGATACCCCAGGAGTTTCCTTCATGTCCTTTAAAAAGTGCTACACCCCTGTCCTTCTCAACGATAAGATAGATTTGAACTTTACTGTCATAGTTTTCTATTTTTTAATTTGCTTTTTGACATTTTTTAACTTCTTATTGTGGAAAATGTCAAATATACAAAAACAGAGGGAATAGTGTATTGGACCCTCATGTTCCCGTCACTCAATTTCTACAATTATTAACTCATAGCCAGTGTCATTTTATCTATAATGTCATCCATTTCTGCCTCTGTCCCACGCTGATCGTTTTATAGCAAATTGTAGACATTATATCATCTCATTCATAAAGATTTCAGTATATATCCCTAAAATGCAGAGCCCTTTAAAAATAGACCCACAATACTATTTTCATACCTATCAAAATTAACAGTAAATTCTTTATAGCAACAATATCCAGTCAGTGTTCAAATTCTATAATTGTCTTACTACTTTTTACAAAAATGTTTTGTTGTTTTGACTCAAGAACCAAATAATTTCCATTTATTAGAACTGGATGATAAATACATCAGGTCTCTCTCTAAAGGAGACCTGTAGTTTCTCACTCCATCTCTCTTTTTTTCTCCTTTGAAGTTTATTTGTTGAAGAAACTAGACTATTTGTACTATAGAGGTTCCACAATCTGATTTTGCTTATTACAGCCTCATGATGTTGTTTAATATGTTTATTTATCTTGACTTTCTGTAAATCAAATGAGAAGTATATCTGATTTGGGTTTGATTTTCTTTTTTGGGGGGTGATGGTATGAAGGGCAAGAATACTGCGTAGGAAGGCACATAATGTCTGTACCTTTTTTCATGTGTGTGACATTAGTAACCGTTTGAAGATCATTGCCTACATTCATTCTTTTAATAGGGGCTGCGAGATGGTGATAATCTTACTATGTCATTCCTTCTTCATAAAAAGAAACTTTCTCTCATCATTTACCTTAAGGTGCAGTACATATACCATGTTTCCCCGAAAATAAGACCGCGTCTTACATTGTTTTGCTCCAAAAGACACATTAGGGCTTATGTTCAGAGGATGTCATCCTGAAAAATCATGCTAGGGCTTATTTTCCGGTTAGGTCTTATTTTCGGGGAAACACAGTAGGAAGGGCAAGATAAATGATTGATTCTTCACCTTTATTTACTAATTTTCCAAATAATTATTAGGTTGGTGCAAAAGTAATTGCGGTTTAAAAGGTTAAAAAAAAAAAAATTGCAAAAACCGCAATTACTTTTGCACCAACCTGATAGGTTCTTTAACAGCCTTCAAAAGTAAGTATGAAAGTTTTGTTTTAGTTTTCTTTTGAACTCATTGCTTTAAACATACTTATGCTTCAGTTCATTATTATTATTCTAATAATGCTCAAATGATCCTGTTTTGCCCGTAGGAGCCTCTTATGCTGGTTTCTGACACCTTTTGACATGTCCCCAGAATCTTTGTTAACGTCCTTCATTCCTGTTAATGATAAGATATCCCAGGTTTATTTGATAAGATTTTTTTTTAACACCTGAAATCAGCTATTTCTTGTAGGAGCTTGTTCTTTTTAGAGGGAAATATTATTTAGAAACCACAGTCTGGTCATTAGGAGATGCTTATTACTTTGGGTAGGTCATTGTTTTTACATCATTTTTGAATATAGAGCTATATATCCTTATGCTGTCTTAAGGATAAAATACATAATGACTTCATCTTGACTGTTCCAATGCAAATTCATGACTATATATAGTTTTTGCTTAACATAATACCGTTACTTAAATCACACATTTGTATCTTCATTCATTTATGCCAAAATTCTGGTTCCTAATGACACCAACATTGGAGGTTCTCAGAATGGGGTACATTGGACACAGGCTGTTAAAGTCTCTGGTAGGTAAAGGTTGACATCTGCATTTCTAAGTTCCGTAGGTGATACTGACTCTCACCAAAGTATGAAAAATTGATCTATGTTACGAACTATTTTAAGCTACAGATACTTATACTGTGCCTCCCATTTTCTCCTAAGAATGCCTCTTTTCTTTCTTGATTGACCATCTTCCTGATGAGCCAAGTCTCTACTATCTGAATTCTTTTTTATTGTTTAACTCACTGCTGCATACGTGTGATAGAAAAGACTGCAGTTATTTCACTCCTGTAAAAGCAAGGCTGCGGTTCTCTTAGAGCATTTAGAATGCTAAAATACAGGTGAACCACACAACCAAGGCTCTGCCTGAGGCCAGAGGGACAAGAATCCTCACTGCTTTGAGCAGAATGCCTGGTCCTGGAGTAGATTTGCTTAAGGGCAATTCTGTATTTGATAAAATATCAGAACAGTTTATATCCTTGTACCCTTGTTCCTTTTCTTTCCTCTTATGCAGAAATGTTAATTGACAATCAAAGGAGTAGCAGCAAGTGCATAGCTGACTTCACAAGCATTAGGAGGCCCATCTTTAATACTTCTGCGAATTCCGGCCTGGTTTGGGTTATGCCTTCTTTCATCCCTGCTCACCTGAGAGAGTTACTGTTTTTCTTGTTCTTGTATCTGTATTCAGAGTTTTGAAGTCTGAGTCTAGCTGGTCATTACATTGCTTCTCTCTTAAAACAGACTATGTGTCTCTGGGGGTCCATCTAGCTTTTAATTGATTTAGTATTGATAGCTGGAGGAAAAAGAATTAGTTATTCTGAAAATGAATACATCCTAAAATCAGATTTGGGTGTTAAAAATCTAACCACATCAATTTTGATAATCTTTTAACTTCATTTAATATTAATTTAGCTTTCTTTTGTGCTTGTAAATTTGCAGACTTTCACATTTTATTAATATTCTTGAGAGGGAGGTGAAGTGACCGGTTATTTTTATTTTATGGTATAAAACAAAAGTTTAGAGCAACCTCTCCAGTTTAAGTCACATGTATTATAAGTGGTGGAAAAAATGCTCATGTTTGATTCCTGAGATTCTTTTTGTTATAAAACACAACTCTTAAGAAAAAGAATTTAAAGTAGCTTCCAGTGTTACAGTGCAAGTAAAATAATTTTAGGAGAGTTCAAACAGCGATTAGAAGGAGAGGGTAAGAATCTTGCTAAGTGCCTGGGATGGAATTATTTTTAGGTTTTGGCACTAAATTGAGCTTTGAGCTTTTTGATTATTAGCCAAGACATAAAGGGAAAACTTTGGCTCATATTATACTTATCTGATTCAAGAAAGCTCATGAATTCCCATGGAACTCAGACATTTTCCTGGCACTGAAGTCTGTGAAGAATATGTTGTATGATCCTGCTAAGGGATATTTGTATCAATGAATTACACCTTCACTGATGATTGTGTAAAAGATATAAAAATAAATTCAAATAAACCGTTTTCATACTCCCCTTAACCAAAGTCATGTGAATTTATTGGCAGAGTTTTACACTTGAGTCATGTCAAACACTAGAAGTACTACAGTGCTTCTGGGAAGCATTTATACTGGTTTTAGTATTGACATGATATACCTTTTTCCATCTCTTTATTTTTAACCTATTTGTGCCTTTATATTTAAAGTGCATTTGTTATAGTAAGAATATAGCTGGGGCCTGGTTTTTTTTTTTTTTTTTTTTAAATACAATTTGACAATCTCTGCCTTTTAATATGGGTATTTAGACCGTTTATTTCTAATGTGATTATTAACCTGATTAGGTTAATGTATCTTGCTACTTGTTTTTTATTTGTCCTATCTGTTCTTTGTTCTCCTTTTCTTCTTTTTCTGCTTTTGTGTGTGTGTGTGTGTGTGTGTTAATTGAGTACTTTTTGTGATTCCAGTTTATCTCCTTTGTTGGCTTATTAGCTGTATTTCTCTAAAAAAAACATTTTTATGGTTATTAGGGTTTAGTATACATCTTTAACTTATCAAAGGATATCTGCAAGTAATAGTATATCACTTATGTGTAATGTAAGAACCCTACATCCTTTACTTCTATTTTCCTCTCCGAGAATATGTACAACTTTTGTCATGCATTTTACTTTTACATATACTTAGAAATGTCACAATACCTTATTATTATTTTTGGTTAAAGAGTCAATTAATTAGCTTTTTAAAATAAATAATTTAAATAAATACTTTAAAATATCTTTTAAATAATAATAGAACATTCTTACACATTTACCCATGTAGTTACCATTTTTGGTGTACTTTATTCCTCTCTGTAGACTCATATTTCCGTTTGATATCATTTTCCTTTTGCCTGACAATTTTTCTTAACATTTCTTGCAACGCTGACCTATTGATGGTGAATTCTTTCAGCTTTTGTTTTTGGAAGAGAATTTCAGTGGATATTTAATTCTGTGTTGACAGATTTTTTTTTTTTCTTTATATGCTTTAAAGATGTTGTTCCACTGTTTGTTTGCTTGCATTATTTCTAATGAGAAATCTGATGTTATCCTGTTTGTTTGTTTGTTTGCTTTTCTCTATGTATGTAACATGTTGCTTTTCTTTGGCTCCTTGTAAGGTTTTCTCTTTATTACTAGTTTTGAACAATTTTATAATGACATAATCCAGTATAGGTTTCTTTGTGTTTTTGTGCTTGGAGTTTATTACACTTCTTACATTTGTCGTTATCCCACAGCTTACTGATTACTTTTTAATTTAATTTAATTTTATTTATTTCTGGGCTCTTTCATTTGGGGCAGTTTCTATTGTTTTGTCTTCAAAATAAATCCTTTCTTCTGAAATATCTTACCAGCTGTTAATCTTATCTGGTGTATTTTCCAGTAATCTTACCCAGCATTGATTTAATGCTTGGAAGTCTACCTCTAGAAGTTACATTTGTGCTTTTAAAAAATGTCTTCCATGTCTATTTTTAACATATGGGATACGTTCTATTATGTCTTTTAATGTCTTTGTTAATTCTACCTTTTACATCAGTTTGTGTTGATTTTGATTAATTTTTTTTCTCAGTATGGGTCTTATTTTCCTGCTTCTTCGCATGCCTGCCAATCTTTGATTAGATGGTAGACATTGAAATTTTCCTTGTTTGGTGCTGCATATTTTTGTATGTACTCTGGAGCTTTGTTCTGGTATGCAGTTGTTACTTGGAAATAGTTTGACCCTTTTGCTTTTAAGATTTATTAAGTGGAACTGGAACAATGTTTAGTCTAGAGCTAATTGTTCCCACTACTGAGATGTAGTACTTTTCTGAGTACTCTATCTAATGATCTAATGATTGGGAATTATGAGGTTTGCATTCTGTCTAGTGGAAACAGGTGCTGTTCCCAACCCTGTGTGTGTTGCACACTGTTCCCTCAAACATTTCAGATATTTTTCCCTGAGCCCCAGGTAGTTCATCACATTCATGCGCTGATTAGTGCTCTGCTGGATACTTGTGAGAGACCCTCTGCAGATCTCTGGGGTTTCCTCTCTATACAGCTCTCCTCAACTTGGTGCTTGGTACTGCTAACTCTGCCTTGTTCTCTGTGGGCTCTACCTCAGTGTCCCCTTCCCAGGCTATGTCCTGAAAACTCCAGGAAGTAAGCTAGAGGCAGTAGTAAGACTCATCTAATTTACTTTCTGTCTCTCAGGAATCCCGGTCCTTGTTGCCTTATGTTCAGTGTTTTAAAAACCATGATTTCTTTCACTTTGTCTTTGTTGTTGTTGTTTCGGGTAGGAGGGTAAATCTAGTTCCTGTTACTTCGTATTGGCTGGAAGCTTAAGTCTTCATTAGTTTCAAATGTCAGTTAAATGTCTACTAATTAATGCTGAATTCTTTAATAGCTGGGTTGTGGTGACATTAGGTATTCACTGTGGATGCTTCTGACTCTTCCTTCAGAGGTGAGTATAAAGAGGTCAGAGTGGCCAACTATACAACCCAAATTGGAGGCGCAGCTATATTAGTCAGCTTGAGCTGCTGTAGCAATATACTATATTTCTTTGAAAATAAGACCGGGTCTTATATTAATTTTTGCTCCAAAAGACGCATTAAGGCTCATTTTCAGGGGATGTCTTAATTTTTTCATATACAACAATCTACATTTATTCATGTACAGAAATCTACATTTATCAAATACAGTCATGTCATCTTCTGGAAAGTTGTCATAACTCTCCAGACCCCGAATTCCGGCTTGAATTTCTTGCGACTCCATTTCCTGTAGAACCATTGGCCCCATCTCTCGTGTCCAGCAACAGAGCTCTCCTTAAATGAATACTTCGTGTCCATGTAGGCTGCTCGTAGTGCATTGGCAATACAGCTGCCAGTGATTTTATCCCATGAATTCTTCACCCAGGTCACTGCCTCTTGAAGGCCAGGCGTCACAAAGTTTCCACGCTGATTTCTCTCCATTCTATTTTCAATGTAGTCATTGATTTCCATGAGCAAGTGGTACTTGAATGGCTTGTTTATTGCAATATCAAGAGTCTGGAGATGGGCAGTCATTCCTGCAGGAATCTATTTGATCTATTCTTCTCTCTGCAAGGAAATTCTTCGTGTCTTTAGCACTGTGAGTGCTGGCTGAATCCTACACTAGCAGACCTCTTTGGCCACATTGCAAAACAAGTGGCAGCATTAAATCGACCCACTTCCTTATAACTGCTCGTGTGCACCAGGCTTGTTCATTTCAAGAACATAAATGCCTGAAACACGTTCAACCTTATCTTTCTTGCCTTTAGTGATGATTAGAAGTGGGACTTCCTTTCCATCCAGATGAATTGCCAAAATATAGGTAACACGTGGACTTTCCTAACCAGTGGAGGGAATGTACATTGACAAGGCACTCCTCTGATCAATTGTCATTTGAGATCCTTGGCCCATAAACACTACAGTTTCATCCAGAGCAATCATGTTGGAGAGTTGGTATTTAGAAAAGTCGACGCCATCAACAAAGGACTTGAATGCAAGTGCACGTTTAATAACTTCAGTATCTCCAGCTTGAACAGTGTTGTCGATCTTAGAGACAGTTCATATCACTGAAGGAAGCCATCCAGCCAGTGTTGTGATGCTTTGAATTCTTCTGGGGATGTTTCTAATCCCGAGATGGGGTACCATTAATGGGGTACCATTGAGAGGGCAAATGCTTGAATATCAGCTCTGCGCACAACCAAAGCCTTTGCTCTCCTGTCAGCAATCCTTTCACAGATGATGTCTTCCGGCTCAGGAAATAATGGCTGCCGACTTGATCCATACTTGCGCTTCTTAGCATTTTCCTCGTCCACCTGTTGGCTGAGGTTGTGTACTCCGCTTGTCATTTTCGGACCATTCGGAGATCCAACTTCTTCTCTGCAGAAAGCCGTAAGATTCTTGCCCCCAGGAGTACTCCACGATTCCTTTCTCAATGGAATAGCTCTTCCTTTTTGCACTCATCTTGTATGGGGGTCAAAATGTTATTCCCTTTAAATCTACCGTTAAATCAAGTGTTAATTGAAGACTTACAAGACAGAGTGTCAACAAAAATAATGACAGTTAAGAATGATGGTCCACACAAAAGCGACGAAAAATTGCAGGCACCAAAATTCAGGAAATGTTTCTTTATTTTACACGAGTGCATTAAGTACGTCCTTTAAAACACACAACGTATTGAATTATGAAGATTCACACAACCATGTCAGTTCATTAAAAAGTGCGCACGTTATTCGTGCGTTGTGTCTGTACTCTGATTTTCGGCAATCAGTTCCGAGTTCATCTGTGTCCATAATCATTTATCTTTCGTCCAAAGCGCCCACTTGGGCATTTACAAATACTTATTTATAATTTATATTATCATTTATTTTAAGTATTAATGTCAATAATGTTATTTATATTTAATTATATATTAATATTATTTTATAATTCAGTATGTCTGTCATGTTGCAACGGACATACTAAATGTGTCTATCTGGCTGACAATCTTAAGTGGGGTTTATTTTTGGGGTAGGGCTTATATTACGAGCATTCTGAAAAATCATGCTAGGGCTTATTTTCTGGTTAGGTCTTGTTTTGGGGGAAATACAATAACATAGACTGACTGGGTGGCTTAAACAACAGAAATTTATTCCTCACAGTTCTGGAGCTTAGCAAGTCCAAGATCAGTGTGCCAGCAAAGTAGATTTCATTCTGAGACCTTTTCTTTTGGCTTGTAGGTGGGTGCCATCTTGCTGTGTATTCACATGACCTCTTTGTGTTTGGAGAAAGGGAGCAAGCTCTCTGGTGTCTCCTCTTATAAGGGCACTAATTCCATCAGGAGAGTCCACATTCATGAACTCATCTAACCCTAGTTACCTTCCAAGGGCCCCATCTTTAAATACAATCACATTGGGGGAGTTAGGGCTTCAAATTATAAATTTTGTGAGGATACAAACGTTCAGTTCGTAACAGCCATAAGTGAACCTGAGTCTCTCTGTATCATTTGTGAAGTTTTGATTAAGGCCTCTGAACCATACATCTGCTCTGATCTCTTTTTCACTGCTCCTAGAGGCTCTGTGGCAATCTAAGGAACACTTTACCCATGATAGACTAGAGCCTTACTTGTACTTGTGAGAACATTTTTATTCCCATAATTCTTTTTGAAGTGCCAAGAACTGATTGAGTTCTACTGGATTAATGAGAGCAAAATTATCTGCTTGAATCAGGAGGAACTTGTAGGAAGAGATCAGGAATATGCAGCCTTTTGGGAGATCTGCATTTATAAGGAGATAGCTTCAGCAAGGATAAATCGTATCTTAACATCTTAGTCTTAAATGACAGATTTGTTGGAAAGAAAATGGAAGTTGATGGAATCAGTGCCATGTCTTTTTTCCTGTGGCAGCATTTCAGAATAATGTCTTGTAGCTCGACTTTTGCAAGTGCTTCTCCCTTCAGTTAATATTAGAGTCAGAGAAGCCTGATCAAACACAGTGCTGCTTTTTCTTCCTAATCAATGCTTATGGACAGGTGAAATCTGTAAGATATTAATGAAATCAAAAATCTTCTGTGAGTGATGTGGTTGAATTTTATACCGTGTTTCCCTGAAAATAAGACAGGGTCTTAGTATCAGTTGTTAATGTTGTATGAATGCAGATATACTTCTTTTGTTACAGAGATTCCAGGATGCCAATATGCCCTTAGATTTTGTTCAAAATTTTATGTGGCATCACAATTTTGTGTTAATTTACTCTCTTAACTTGTTAAGCCATTTTTTCTCTGAATATCTGAGAGAGATTTTTCTTCCCAGTTTGCATTTTCTGCTAGGCTTCTCCTAGCAAATGGGATTATAAAATCTTACATGTCCAGTTTATATAATACTTGCTCTGTAACCACTCGTATAAGAATCCTGGGACAGTTTTAAAATAAAATAATGGCCTCTCTAATGTTTTTCAGTTTTGCCCAAAGGTTACAAAGAAGGTGCCATAGGAACTATATGCATGGATTGTGGAAATTGCCTTTCTTTTAGTGACTTTAGTGCTTTGCAATGAGACTGGGTTGTTTGTGGCATTTGAGTCGCTTCACATAGGATAGTCTGCTCCTTACAGTGTTTCCATGGTACCCTTATTAAGGAAGAGAGGCTTCTCTCTCTTCTTAGGATTTATCTAAAAAATTAGTATTTTTAACCAAAACAAATGAAAAACAGTTTTTATTCACTCTGCTAGCCACTCAGGAGCTATAAGAGGGACTGACATACCCCTTCCTACTATCAAATGGGGTAACCACTAGCCACCTGTGGCTATTTAAATTTACAGTTAATCTAAAACTCAAAATTCAGTTCCTCAACACAGTAGCCACCTTACAAGTGCTTAGTAGCCACATGTGTTTATTGGCCACCATGTTGGACAGTACAGAAAAGAACATTCCCATTGCTGCAGAAGGTTCTCCTGGACAGCCCTGCATTAGAGGTTATTTTACACATTTTTTGTAACCCAAAATATGGTTGTTGTAGTGGTGTTTTCTGTCTTAGAATTACAGTAACCAGGGGACAGATGGCAAAACACAAACATGCATGCCACAAGGAAGATTACTGTGGGCTATTGATGTGTTCTTGTCACTGTATGTGCTCCTAATATTAGGACAATTTCCCCCCAAAATATTATCTCTGAAAAAAATAAGTCATATTATAAATAATGAAGTTCTTGCAAAGGATCTCATATTACAGATCAATCTCTCAATTGCATTTTGAACATCAAAATGGCCTTCATTAATGTTTGCGTATGATGATTAAAGAAGTCACTTGGCAGAGTTAGATTTAAAAGAAAAAAGAGAGGGATAGAAATTTAACACAAATTTAGTAATTTAGGTATGACCTCTCACAAGTGTTGGTTGTTATTGTAAACACGCCTTGAAAAAACAGGAAACAGTATCGCAAGTGTTTGCTATGGAGATCACAATTATGTGCCTGCAAGATGTATGAAAAACTGTCCAATTTAGTGAACTGGTGCTTGTGGCAACTGTCATACATGAATTTTAAAAAGTGCTGTGTCTCAAAGAACCTTTAAGGAAACATGATTTACTTAGGAAAGAATCCGTAAAAAAATGGCTCTGGTGATAAAGAAAACACTTTTGTGCCCAGGTAGTTCTTAATGAAATGTGAGAGGAGAGAAAACAAAGACTTTTCTGAAGTTATGTAGGCTCTGTAATATTCCGTGTGATTTTGAACATGTACATTTGAGGTGTGACAATTAAGTTCACAAACTTGTTGCAACGATGTTACTAACCTTTTTCTGTTTCAGAGGGATTATTCATTATGAATTTGTACCAAGTGGATAAACGGTTAACCAGGTTTGGAAGTGCTGAAAAGGCTGCGTGAAAAAGTTAGACGACCTGAACTTTTTGCTAACAATTCATGGCTCTTGCATCACGACAATGCCCCAGCTCACACGGCACTGTCCGTGGGGGTGTTTTTAGCCAGTACACAAATAACTGTATTGGAACACCCTCCCTACTAACCTGATCTGGCCCCCAATGAGTCCTTTCTTTACTCTTTTAAGATAAAGGAAATATTGAAAGGAAGACATTTTGATGACATTCAGGGCATCAAGGGTAATACGACCACAGCTCTGATGGCCATTCCAGGAAAAAAGTTCCAAAATTGCTTTGAAGGGTGGACTAGGCACTGGCATTGGTGCATAACTTCCCAAAGGGAGTACTTCGAAGGTGACCATAGTGATATTCAGCAATGAGGTATGTAGCACTTTTTCTAGGATGAGGTCACGATCTTAATTGTCCTACCTTGTACATAAAACTAAGTGAAGGAAATATACCTAGACAGTCAGCCTTCTCAATCTCAGTCCTAAAAGTTAATAAAGTTGTAAAAAAATGAAACAC
Source organism: Rhinolophus hipposideros (assembly GCF_964194185.1). Classification (NCBI taxonomy): domain Eukaryota; kingdom Metazoa; phylum Chordata; class Mammalia; order Chiroptera; family Rhinolophidae; genus Rhinolophus; species Rhinolophus hipposideros. The sequence goes on along the minus strand of NC_138056.1, from coordinate 82,718,758 downwards.
TTCTTTTTTGAGGGGATCACTTCATATGGAAAACAGGAGATTTTCTTATATTTGGATTCACTTAAATTTGGATATATAAAATGACTACTTTTAGCGATGATCTTACTGTTTTTTATCCAAGAAACCCTTAGAGTTTGCAGAAGATTGACTTAAATTTATTAAAGAAATAATACAGCTGAGTAGTTCCATTCAAATATGTAACATTTATGCTTATATTAATGTGCTAAAAGTGCACAGAAAAAGAAAAACCTGAATGAAACAAAATGTTAACTAACAGTGGTTGACTGAGCAGTGGGATTCCTGTGATCTCTCTTTGCTCCTTTATTGTTTTGTGTTCATTTTCTATGTTAAATATGCATTAGTTTTATAATTAGAATAATAAGGAAACAAATTATCATTTTAAAAAAGAATATATTAAATAGAACTCTTGATTTTATTTATAGGTCCATACTTTATACCTTAACTCAAATAAAGGGCTTCTTTGCACAAAGACTAGTTAGTTCCAAGTGGACACTGGAAGCTTTTGGAAGAGAAAATGTATTGTTTAGCCAGCAGCACCTCTTGTTTGTTTTCATCTTTAACAGCATTGAGAATGTCATACAAAAAATAAGTCTTGGCAGTTCTTAAGTAAATTAGGAAGATTTTGTTTTCTTCATCTATGAGTAACATTGCATGGCCCATCCAAGGTCTGAAATATCCCACCTTTCAACTGCCAGGATGCGTGGTACTCGGAGGAAGGATTGTCTGCATGTAAAGTAGTCAAAAAGTGCTCAGCTCTTTTCAGACCATTTCACATTAATTCCTGGTGAAATAATTTAGAAAGATTACTTTGGAGGTGACGGTGATTTAGGCCTCGTTTTTCTTTTGTCATTGACTTGCTATGACCTTGAGTACGTCAAATTGCATATTTCTAGTTCCCTCTGTATTACTCCTCATCTGATACCTTAAGGAAGTTTTTTTTTTTTTTTTTTTTTTGGAAATTATTTCAATTTATTTGGAAGAAATGCATGTTCTAAGAAACTTGAAATCAAATCTATTCTTGGAATACTATTTCTCTTCTTTTTTCTACTCCAGTTCCACTTGTACATCGCCCAGACTGAGCAACAAAATCACTTATTACTTTGCATGTTTTTGTGATGAGTGGAAGAAAGAAGATGAGAAACTCGCTACATTTAGAAAGGGACTTTCTCCATGATCTCCCAGGGGATGTGAACTCCTAGGTACAAGAAGACTAACCTTCTTGACCCTTTTACAAATTGCAGTACAGATGACCTGCGTGTAAAATGCACTGTCTGTTGCTTTGGACATCACTTGACACTAAAAAGCTATGCATTTTGTATTTTTGCATGTCGGAATCTTAGCCAGAGGAATTAAAAATAAATATTTAAGTAGGTTCCTGACTTTTCCTATCAAGGAGGCACTGAGACAGGCAATGTGCTTAGCAAGTCTTTTTGTTCACCTGTTTTTGTGCTGCAGAGAAGTGTGATGTTTGCTCCTGATGGTTCCGAATGTGCATGCATTATATGATTGGAGCAGAGTAGAGAATATGCCCGTGCTATCTATGGAGAGCTGTGTGATAACATGACCCTAGTGACAGAAATAAAGGTGACTTGGCAAAAATGAGCTCTAAAATCTGGATGAAAATATTACCACACAGTGTGTGGATTAGTCCTGGCACTTCCTGGCAGCAGCCCTCATGTATAAACCTACTGTGTGCTCTCACAAATGCCAGAGCAGTAGACAGCCATGCCCATGTTAACTGTGACTGTTGTGGGGCACTTGGAGAAAATTGCCCCATATCATCAAGACTGAATTTCTAAATGCTTTAGTCCCGAACATTGATTTTTGGTTTAAGCAAGATTAGCAACGTGAGCATTTTAGCCTTTTTGGTTTGCTATTTTAAAAATAAAGAATTATGATTATTTTGCTACATTCAGGATACCTGAGATAATAATACATGAGGTGATTAAAAAGTTAATAGTAGAAATCTTCTCATCCAGTTTGGTTGATGCTAGGAGTTGGCTAATCAAAACATTTCTAACAAATTTTAAATATATTCAACTTTTTAACATTTGTAGTCCTATTTATCATGTCCATATGTATTTTATTTATTTTTTTTTAAATTTGTCAATACTTGATGTTAGATCGAGACATTTTCTTTTCAAAATGTAATTCCCTGTCATCTTTCTTGTATAAACCATACCCCACAGTTCAGTTCCTATGATTTCCAATTCATGTCTGCCTAAATTGGAGTAGTAATTTAAAGAGGCTGTAAAACAATCTCAGTGCATAATCCTTCTAGACTTTTACTAAATTTTACCCCAAAACTTTTCAGTTATTTAACCTACATCTGATTCAATGATAATTTTTAAATGACTCATCTTTATCAAACAAATCCTTTCAAACATTTTGCTGAATTTTGATAGAAATGATGAATCACTTTCTTTTTACACTCATGGTTCATTGACTTACATGTTATAATCTGTTTACATACCATTTAATTACATTTTGAAATTCCATTAACAAACCTAACTGGAATAAACAGGTTTGGAAAGAAACCCAATGAACTCGTGGTAAACATGCAACTCAGGTGGTGGGACGAGTCATGCATAGCAATACTGGAGAAACCCAGATAGATGACTGTTCCGGATATCTGAGCACTTAGCACATTTTACAGAGGGAATGGACATCATTGTTTAATCAAGCCTGTCAAGTTTTTCTGTAAACATATACAAATACGCAGCTACAGCTAAAAACGATAGAGAATTTAATCTTTACCATTGTTTTCCTTTCTCTTTTCCAAATTAAAAGTCAGATATAATTAAGTAATGCTAATGAAACTGTTGTTAAATGAGGTACATGTCATCATGGATATTATAAAGGCTGAATTAGCTATTTTAATACTTTGGGTGTTTATTATATATGTAGTATATTAATTGATTGCTTTGTGATACTATTCAAAATTTTCAAGAGTAGAGAGTGATATGTTCCCAAATGTGACAGAGAACTGGAGAGGTGATATTTTCACTGACTGAAATACTGATGGTGACAGGATTCCAGCGGTGTGCTAGATACCATATACTATGTCAGAAGTATATACTAGAGTGTTCTGGCCCCCACCACACAAGTTAGATAAAAAGACTTTTTCTACTCCTCCTCTGCCTCTTTGCCTTCCTCCTCCCTCCTCCCGCCTGTTCCCCTCATCCCTCCTGCTTTATATTTTACTCCACTACAGAAAATGCAATGGGGGCTTTTTAAATAGTGACATTTATGACCATGATAGATGCGCGCTTCTAGCAGACCAAGTCCAGGTGTTTCCATTGGGAATACGAGGAAGGAGTTGAGTTAAGCAAATGTTTACTTAACAAGAAAAAGGAGTGAAAGAAAGATACAATAGAATGTTAATTGGCAGGGTTTCAAGTGTAAAGGAGACACAATGATGGATGTAAACCTAAATGTTAGGACACTTTTGAAAGGAAAACTTGGCCTGGGAAGAGTTTATAGAAGCAAATATTTCAGGAACTGTTGATTTTGAAACTGACGTAGTCATTGCCAGAATAAGAATGAACATTTAAATTTCACTGAGAAGGATTACAGGTATATTCAAAATTATAAGAAGAAGCAATCCCAAGATCATCTGATTCAGACCCCGTTGAAAACAGTAGACTAGTCCAAGAATTGGAGCCTTTCCTATTAAGGAACAAAGTACATTCTTCAGCCTCTCATTGAAGCAGTTGAACTGATGCAGTGATCGGTGGAGCTTGAATTTAAGGAAACAAATTTCTGTTTATCTTAAAACTCCCGTATTGTGCTTTTGCATGCATTCATCTTATTCTTTCCATTATTCTTAACTTAGTCATCCAGATTGCTGCTGCAAAAGGAAAATTACCCTAAAACAGACTTCGCAAATAAACAAATCTATCACTGTCCAGGGTTTCTGAATCCTTCTTAACACATTTCTTATAAGAAGAGAAGGAACTGTTTTCTTTAATATTGAAAAGTGATTACCTGGAACACTCCTAATCAACCTTGGTCCACAAGTTGAATGATTCAGTAGAATTTAGAGGGTTCTGACATTCAGGAGAACAGCAGCCAACTGTCAAAAACCGGTAGGAGATGGTAATAATGACCTCCATTTAAGGTCACTGGTGCTTGAATGCATGTGGTATTTTGGCACTAGCTAAGCCATAGCCTGCTGATCATGGAACTGGTGCCAGCTTTACTCTATGGGGCCAAAAGAACTTTGAGTATAGTGACAAAAAGCAAAAGAGCCTGAGCTCTAGGCTTGTACGATTGATCCTTAAAGGAACTTTTATCTGGACTGGGTGTCTATCTGATTTTTCTGTTGGTAGGGACTTGATAAAATCAGAGGATGAGGTAAACATGAAGTTCGGATCCCTTAATAGATAATGGCAACTTTACTCTGTGTTTCTGTCACCTAGCACCTAGTAGGTGCTTGATTGATAAAGAAAGATCAGCTGACCTACATTTTCTGGCTAAGAAACATTGTGTGGATGTCTAATAAAATTAATACCTATTGGATTTGGTTAATTAATATCCTATTTGGATTTGTAAAAGTGATGGTGTTACTGGTACACGTTTAAACAATGATGAGTATTTCCTTTGGGGTCATAAGCATAAAAATACTCAGTGACCTCATGACTTTACTGATATTTATTTGTGAAGAAGGATTAAATAGTATCTTTGCCTCTTTTACTTTGCTTTAATCATTTCATTGTTAAATAGAGGCTTAGGCCATGTGTCTCTGCCAAGATCTACGTAGATGTGGGAGACTGTATTATAGAGATACTTAGAAAAAACAACATTCTAATAATTTGTTTATACTATTATTCTCCAGGCATTTTCCTAAAACAGCTTTAAATAAATATCCTACCAAGTAAATTACAAATTTATCTGTTAATTAAAACTATTTTTGTTGACTAGGTCTCAGTGCTCTTGAGGCCTGTGGGAATTGTCCTTAGCAATCTTTTCTCTGGAAGATAAGATAGAAAACAGGAAACCGTGTCAAGTTTAAAAGGAAAAATATAAAACTGTCAGTTTTCTGATATCAAGGTACATTCTTTTGAGCATCAACATTCCAAATGGCTAATCTAGTTAATTCTCAGTGGTACAAGATAAGGCAGAGGGGATTGACCTTGTTTTGGTACTTGATTTCATTTTATTTTATACCAAGTGCTTCTTAGGCAATTCTGCCTCATCACTATTCCATAGGAGTAGGCATCATTAACCTCAGTGAAGAGTTTATTACAAGCCATTGTTAGAACTTGTTTTTGAATAATATTACTCCATTATGTAAATGAGACAAGCTACCTATACCCAAACTGAATCAACAGAGTTTAAAATTTTCATAATATGGAAGGATAAGATTTGGAGATGTGATTTGGACAAGGTTGCTTGTGTTCGTGTGCATGTGTGGGTGTAAGTACACGTGTGCCTACACACGACCACTATCTGAAGATACAGTGTGGATTTCACTTAAAATAAATTTGGTTCCTAGAATTGCTTCCTTCACAATCAGATGCAAAATATGGTGAAGAACCACAAGCAATCATAAATAATGGCTGTATGCACGATTCAGGGTCAACTTCAACAAGACATAGGTCACTCAATATATTCCGAGGTTACAGGACTGAACCTACTCTGGGACTCTTAACATGTGTCAAGTGAGAGCTGGGTGGTCATAGGTAGAACCTGAGTTATGCGTTCTGGTGTCATTTATGGGCCGTAGATCAACGGCAACACTGACTACTACATTATAATCCTACTGAGTTCTCTCTGGCAAGAGAATTACCAGGGACCCAGCTTTGCTTCTCAGGAAACCTGTCAGTAGCTCTTGTTTTAAAAAGATTATTTGTTACTGAGGTGGCAGAGGCAAATACCAGATATCGATGGTGATTCGATGTTGATATTGTATGAATGGTGTTTTTCTTCAAGGTGCCTTTTGTTTTCCATGTCTTTAGCAAACTCTCCTCCCTGCCCCCCACTTTTTAGTGGGATTTGAGATCTAAGAAGTAGGGCATTCTCAATTACATAAAGACATTATAGAGTGTTTAAGGGATTTTTAGTCAAATTTAAATTATAAGTTAAAACATAGTTTGAGTATTCGAATGCCAAGTACTTTGTACTCGGTAAATATTAGTTATCGTCACAAGGACCACAGATGTATCAAAGCAGCTTCATCTTACTGTTGAATGAAAATCTTAAGATAATAAATTCCTGTTGGATAAGACTTTAAAGTCAGAGCACCTTTAGAAGGGGCTCAAGGTCACAGTTATCACTCTGTCTTTGAAAGTGTGTGAATTGCCTCCCAGACACTTTTATTTTGCCTTAAGACTGCAACTGTTTTCCTTGTAGGGCTTCTGCTGACAGCATGACCGCACAAGTACAGTTAGTTGCCTTTCGGTGCATCAGCACAATCAGAGATTGCAATGCTGCTTGTGGCCTTTAGGATTTAGTCATGGAATGTAAGGAATTTGCAACAGGAAATGTATCTGGCTTTGAAATACTTTCATCTGCTGCAGTCGCTTAACCTGCATGCCTTTTGGGTGTCAGCATTTAATTCCAGGATTTCATCTGGAATGTGTGTGTGTATGGTTTTCTCTGTCTAGTTACCCGTTTGATGCTATTCATGTACAATCCTTGTTACCATTAATAATCATGTAAGCATTGTTAGCAGATTTTGGCAAATGCTCCACTTCATCTGTACCTAAGAACATAAAACTTTTATTGGCAGTATAATTTAATTTCACTGTACATTTTTGAGAAGGATGCAAGCCACAGAGTCAGCAAAAAGTACAAATTGTTTTCATGTGGCTCATTTGTATTGTAATTGTACTTATATTGTTTAGCTGCTTTTTGAGTTTTCAATAACAAGTACAATATCAATATCAGTTTTTAGATGAGCGAGTTAAGCAGAAGTCAAAATAGCAGTTATATTCTTTTATTGCCAAAGAAAGGCTTACTTTTGCCTTCCTCTGTGTGATTAGAACTCTCAGCCACTTGCCTGTAGAATTTGATATGGCAGCATCTGGTGCATAGTAGGTGGACAGTGAGTGGATGTAGCCATTACTGTGGTGGTTATTGAAGGCTCTCAAAAATATTTGACTGAAGGACACCCAGGAATTGAAATCTGAAGGCTATTGTGGGATGATTGAGGAACACCAGATGAACCTTATCTAATATTTTAGTGTACACCTTATTATTTTCAAGGGTCTCAAACTTAACTGTACCGGGAGATGAATTGCATCTGGAGCAGTACGGAGACAGTGGGAGTGTGTTTGCATGTGCTATTTTCTTATATTTAAACTAAAGAAATTTAGGACATCCAATAAAGATTGAGTCAGGACCATCTTATCTTACTTACCCTTAAAAATTGTCATGTTCAGTGCTAGGCACATAATAGGCACCCAGTAAATATTTGTTAGCCACCTAGCTCAGGGTTGAATATATAGGAGATGTGCAATTTTGTGCAATGACTGATTGAAAATTTGGGATTCATTGTAATCAAGGAAGGGACCCATTTTCTAAGAAGATTTGTGATATGACTATGTCATAACTTTGCCTCGTGCCTGTCTTCCGCCATGGCTGTTACTCTAATGACCGCTGTATTGAGGTACCTACTATGTATTTGGCAACCGTTGTACTTGGTGCTTGAGATAGATCATCTCATCTTGACATAGTATTAAACTAGTTAGAAATAGAAGAAATTTGACATTGAAAGATAATTTTTAATCCAATTTTTATATCCTGAAATTACCTAATAATCTGGTAAAGGGGCTTGCTTGCTTTGCCATCTGCACGGGTTTTCTATCAGAGCTCATGCCTTTGAGCAATGTACTTGACCACTCAGCTGGAAAATTGTCAGTCTTCGTAGGAACAATATTTTAGATCCTAAAACATCTATGGAATAGTTTCTCAAAAAATCTCACCGTTTTCTGACAAGCTACACAAACGTGTCTCTCATTTTGTAGTTCTTTTTTTTTTTTTTTAATGGGAATGCATATATGTATACAAAGCTATCCTGAGAGTCTGTTTTGCTGGTTGGTTCAAGATTACTCTTCTTCGTTTTGGTTGCTTGATGTGAGAAGAACAAAACATTTATCTTTCTGTTTTGACAATAAAAATAGTCGTCAGTATGAAATACTCAGTGGGCATGTGAAGCATTGAATAATAGGGAAATAGTTTTTGGCATGTTGCATTTGGGAAGCAAACTCTTAGAAAAGTGGTTAATTCTACATTTATTTGTACTCAGAGTTTATAGGAGCGAGTCCAGTGGTAGAGATGAATTTTGAAGCAAAAGGTACAGGTTTGTGCATGGCGGGCTAGATGACATGATCCCTTTGTCCAATAGGTTTTTAAATTATTGAGTTACAAAGGTGAATCTCAAAATAATTATGCTGAGTGACATGAGCCAGATGGAAAGAATACATGTTATCTTACTCTTTTCTATATAAAATTATAGAAAATGCAAAATAAGCTATAGTGAGAAAAAGTGTATCAATGACTGCCTGAGAGGTGGAGCGAGGGTGGTACAGGAAGGAGGGATTTTACCTATGGGTACAAGGAAATTTTGGGGGTGGTGGGTATGTTCGTTACCTTGATTGGGGCGATAGTTTTGCAGCTGTATACATATGTCAGAGCTTACAAAACTGTACACTTTATAAATGTGGAATTTATTGTGAGTTAATTATCCCTCGATGAAGCTGTTAGAAAAAATATAATTTTTATGGCATTTACCACATTATAATCAATTAATTAATTGTTTAGCATCTGTTTCTTACGCAATACTGTAAACTCCAAGAATACAAGCTCTTTCTGTTTTTGTTTTGTTTTTTAATCTGTGTTCTTTATGCCTAACCTTTGAGAACCTACTGAGTACTCATTTCCATATGATAAATGAATACATAGCATGTTATTATTTACCTGCACCACAGACAGCTGTAATTCACTGAGCATTGTTATGTGCCAGGCACTACGCTAAAAGTACATTACTATAGTAATCTTTACAACATGTTTTTTAAGAAAGACAATCTTATTATCCATAATTTATAGAAAAGGAAACAGCAGCTTAGGACAGTTAAATAACATGCCCTAGACCACTGGCTCATAAGTGGGGAGAAAGCTAAAATCAAGCCTGTCTGGTTTAAAGTCTGTGATAACCTCTGCACTGGAGCACTTTGGCACTTCTTTATGGTTTATATGGATTTTTATGAAGCCGTGACAGAGAAATTTGCAAGACTATAAGACTTAGTTCCTAGCATCTCACATTCAACACAGTAGGAACTCAGTAAATATTTAAAAATGAATGAATGAACCTGGTGCTGTGAGGTCTTCTTACTGGAGAATCTTTTTCCTTTTGTTTATTTTCCCAGTAGTAATAGAGCAAAGTTGTCATGTTACTTGGGGCTCTGTTTGTATTGCCTGAAACCTTAATGTCATGCGGGATAGGGCAAGCAGAAGATATGTGTAGTACCTAGGAGGGCGGGAACGTGGGTTCTGCCAGCAGATCTAGCCCAGCTCCCTGGGGGCCTGAGGAACACGCCATTGTCACATTAGAGGTTTTGTGCCAGGAGGCGGAGGGAAACAGCATCTATTTAAATTTTCTTCACAGTAATATTATTTGATAGGTTCCTCTAAAAGCTACTTGGTTTTTGTAGGACAACATTAAAATTTCAGAAAGGGATTATAAAAGTGTTTGTATAAGAATATTATAACATGGTTAGAATATAATTTTTCTCCCCATTCAGTTATAATACAATCTTGTAAGAATTGTAGAATATAAGAAGGTTACATTTCTGAAAATGTATACTTTGTTGTAGGTAATTGTGTTTTAATTTTTTAAAAAAATCTCGTAACGTCAATTTACCTCCAGGTGTGTGTGTGTATTTAATGGTAGTGCATTAAACTTGCCAAACACTACCAAATTCTTTTGAATTTAGCGTAAAAGTTCCGAAACAGTGCTGTTCTCATGTTCTCATGAGACTAGGTAGAGGTCTCATTGCGATTTATGTGGACTGCTATTTGTCCTGTAAGTGCTACTTTAAAAAAATACTTGGAATGTTTTATAGCCCGATTTAAAAAACAAAAAAAATCCCTGTAGAGAAGTGGGATTATACCACTGACTTCATTAGATTCATCATTCATTGAGAGTCTCTAATTTCTTTGTTTATTCATTCAAAGTGATTTATCAAGGCTACACTACTATGGTGCCAGGGTCTGTGTTAGGTGTTGAAGGTAAATGGGGAACATTCATAAATGCCTTCTGCCTTTCTTGGAGGGAATTTGTCCTCTCTTCCTGTAGTTTTGCTTTTGCAGGTATTATAAGTACCAGAATTGTTAATACTTTTATATAGACATACTTCAGAAATATTGTAGGTTTGGTTCCAGACCACTACAGTAAAGCAAATATTGCAACAATTTTTTTGGTTTCTGAGTGCATATAAAAGTTATGTTTATACTATACCGTAGTCTGTTAACTGTACAATAACATTATGTCTAAAAATACAAATGACATACCTTAATTAAAAATCATGCTATTGCAAAAAAAACCTCACTATTGCTAAGAAATACTAACCACCCTTTTCCCCCGAAAATAAGACCTAGCCGGAGAATCAGGTCTAATGCGTCTTTTGGAGCAAAAATTAATATAAGACCCGGTCTTGTTTTACTATAAGACCGGGTCCTAAACAAATATAATATATAAGATATAATTAATAATAATATAATATAATATAATATAATATAATATAATATAATATAATATAATATAATATAATATAATCAATGCCAGTTCTTATATTAAGTTTTCCTCCAAAAGATGCATTAGAGCTGATTGTTTAGCTATGTCTTATTTTCGGGGAAACACAGCATCATCTGAGACATCAGCGAGTCTTAGTATTTTTGCTGGTGGAAATCCTTACCTTCAATTTGTGTAAAAATGCAATATCTGTGAAGTTCAATAAAGAGAAGCACAATAAAATGAGGTATGCCTGTATTTACTTGTCAGCTCTGCAAAAATCATAGGTCGTTCAGTTCAAGTTGCTTGACCTTATTGTCCTTATTTTCTATTTTATAAAATGGGCATAATAACTGCTTCTCCCATATGAATTTCATAACAAGTAATGTACTTTAGGAAGAGAGTTATAAAAATGCATAAAGCAAAAAAGTTAGAAAAAAGAAAAATAAAAAAAATAACACCCTGAAAGCAAAGTCAAAAAAGATTTAGATCAAAAAAATAAAGTCAAATCCGTTAAAAAAATTCATAAAGTACAAGAATAATTCAATGATCAACCCACTTTCTGAGTTTGTGCGTGTGTGTGTGTGTGTGTGTGTGTGTGTGTGTGTGTGTGGTGTGAGAGAGAGAGAGACAGAGAGACAGAGAGAGAGATTGAAATTTGAAGTTGAACTAAATCTAGGAAGGTAAATGGGGTACCTTCCTAGATGGGGTAAATGGGGTTTTTGATTTCTAGGTATTTTGCCTATAACAATTTCTCTTGAGATGAGTTTTGATAATTATTTTCTTATCTTTGTGTTCTGGGTTGAAAATGCTGAAAGTTTTGGGTTTTAGAGTTTGATACAATTTCGATTAGTGTAATTCTAAGAAATTAAACTTCTCCAGATGCACAGGAGTATTTTTGTTCCTGTAGAAGGGAAATGGGCACGGACAGGATTTCTTTTAACTGGCATAGTTCGCTACATTAGAGATGTTTAGGGAAATCCTCTCTGCACTCTACTGGTGGTGAATAAAATGAATGCATAATATCTTATAATTAAGTTAATGATCACTAATTTGTAGAGAGTCCTTCTTTTTAATGATAATGAGGAACACTCTGGAGACTCTGTGGTGGTTATCCTTAATTTCAATATTATTTCATAACTTCTAGTTATTCCAGGACTATAGTTTCCAGGGAAATTTGTTATGCACATAAACTTGTCTTTTCTCATGACCTCCCTGTTGCTATTTAGGGTTTAATTTATTTTAGACCGTAATTATCTGACCACTTGCAGATCCCTTCAAGGCAAAGACCATGTCACACTGAAGTTTGTGTCTCCAGCACTTTGATCAGGGCCTGCTACACAGTAAGCTTTAGAGATTGCTAGCTCACTTCGCTAAGTTAGGTCCATCACCAAGGCTCAGAAACCTCCTCGGATTTCTTGACTCTCTCCCTCGCCCACTTCATCCAGTTGATTTTCAAGTCTTGAGAATCAGGGCTGTGTTGGTAGAAAGAGTTTGCTTGGTCTGTGACTGCAGAGGATCCAAGCTTATGTACCTCTTACCAGTTATGTGACCTTGTGTAAGTTACACATTCTCTGTGCCTTAGTTTCTAAATTTGAAAATGTGAATAATCATGCTTAACTTATAGAATTGTGAAGACTGATTAAAATAATGACTAGCATAATGATTGGCACATGGTGTGTCCTCAGTAAATGATAGTTTCCCTTTATCTTTTTATCAGTTAACTCTCTTCAATGATTTTAAAAATATTCATACTACGTTATTGTAATAGCCTCTTAACTGTTTTTCCCTTGCGTTTTTCAGTCTCTCCTACTTCCAGGTCAGTTTAGATATTTCTGCCAGATTAAATATTTAATAATTATTTACTGTATGCTGGACACTAGACTTTTTTCGTCCTGTCCATGATTTAAAACAAACCAACAAAGAACCTATGACTGCTTTGTCTCTAGAAATAAAATTTACTCAGATTGCTAATCTGACCATAGCCTAGTTTTCTAGCCTTATCTACCACCACTTCCCTTCACATATTTTACAATCCTTACAAATCGAATACTCTGTTCTTCCTAGTTGTTAGGAATTGGGATGAGGTATCCAAGGACCCAGGAAGGCTCAAACCCTGTCCTGCCAGTCACTCTCCCCACTTACCACCCTCTCCTCCCGGTGCAAGAAATTACAAAAGGGGAATTGAAGTTGCTGCCCCCAAGCCTCTGATGCAGAGCTATGACAGAAGCTGGATTGGATAATGGGTTTCGGCTAGAACCCAACTCATGCCTCCTCTGTCTGTTTCAAATCTTTTTTTTAATGAGGTGAAAATTGATATATAACATTATGTAAGTTTCAGGTGTACAGCATTATATAATTCAACATCTGTGTACGCCACAACGTGATCACCACCAAAAGTCTCCTTACCATCCATGACCATACTGTTGATCCCCTTCATGCGTTTTGCCCACTCCCTAACCCACTTCCCCTCTGGTAACCACCAGTCTATTCTCTGTGTCTATGAGTTTCCTTTTGTTTTGTTTGTTTGTTTTGTTTACTTCAGATTTCACATATGAATGAAATCATGCAGTCTTTCTCCGTCTGATTTATTTAACTCAGCATAATATCCTTTAGGTCCGTCCATCCATGTTGTTGCAAATGGCAAGATTTCATTCTTTTTTATGGCTGAGTAATGTGTGTGTGTGTGTATTCTTCTTTATCCAGTAATCCATCGATGGACACTTAAGATTGTTTCCATATGAACATAGAGGAGCATGTATGTACCTTTCAAGTTATTGTTCTTGTATTGTTTGGATAAATACTCAGAAATGGAATAGCTGGATCATATGGTAGTTCTAGTCTTAATTTTTTGAGGAATCTCCATATTGTTTTCCATAGTGTCTGCATCAATTTACATTCCCACCAACAGTACATGAGGGTTCCCTTTTCTCCACATCTTCTCCAAGACAAAAACACTAGTTATTTCTTGTCTTTTTGATAATAGCTATTCTAACAGGTGAGAGGTGATGTCTCATTGTGGTTTGGATCTATAGTCCTCCAATAATTAGTGACGTTGAACATCTTTTCATGTGCCTGTTGGCCATCTGTAGGTGTACTTTGCAAACCTGTCTATTCAGGTTCTTTGCCCATTCTTAAATTGGGTGATTTTCTGCTGTCGAGTTGTATGAGTTCTTTATATATTTTGGATATTGACCCTTTACTGGATAAATGATTTGCAAATATCATTCAGTAGGTTGCCTTTTCATTTTGTTGATGGTTTCCTTTGCTGTGCAGAAGCTATTTAGTTTGATGCAATCCCTTTTGTTTAGTTTTGCTTTTGTTTCCCTTGCCTTTTGAGTCAGATCTTCAAAAACATGGTTAAGACTGATGTCAAGGATCTTACCACCTGTGTTTTCTTCTGGGAATTTTATGGTTTCAGGTTTTATGTTCAGGTTTTAATCCATTTTGAGTTAATTTTTGTGTATGGTGTCAAGTAGTGGTCTAATTTTATTCTTTTGTGTGTGACTGTCCTGTTTTCTCAGCACCATTTATTGAAGAGACTGTTCTTTCTTCATTGTACGTTCTTGGCTCCTTTGGTTCTTGGCTCCATATATGTGTGGGCTTATTTCTGGGCTCTCAGTTCTGCTCCATTAATCTGTACGTGTTTTTATGCCAATACCATGCTGTTTTGATTACTATGACTTTGTAGTATAATTTGAAATCAGGGAGTGTAATACCTCCAGCTTTGTTCTTCTTCCTCAAGATTGCTTTGGTTAGTTGAATTCTTTTGTGATTCCATAATTTTGTTCTAGTTCTATGAAAAATGCCACTGGAATTTTGATAGGGATTGCACTGAATCTGTAGATTGCTTTGGATGGTATGGGCATTTTAACAATATTAATTCTTCCAATCTGTGAGCACAGAGTATCTTTCCATTTGTGTCTTCTTTAATTTCTTTCATAGTGTCTTACAGTTTTCAGTATACAGGTCTTTTACCTCATTGGTTAGATTTATTCCTGGGTATTTCATTCTTGATGCAGTTGAAAATGTGATTATTTTCTTAAGTTCTCTTTCTGATAGTTCATTAATAGTGCATAGAAACACTGCAGATTTCTATATCTTGATTTTGTACCCTGCAACTTTACTGAATTAATTTGTTAGTTCTAACAGTTTGTGGGTGGAGTCTTTAGGTTTTTCTATATCTAGTACCATGTCATCTGCAAATAGTGGCAGTTTTACTTTTTCCTTTCCAATTTCAATGTTTTTTTATTTTGTGTGTGTGTGTGTGCCCAATTGCTGTGGCTAGGATTTCCAGTACTATGTTGAATAAAAGTGGAAAGAGTGGGCATTTTTGTCTTTCCTGAGCTCTTGAGTATGATGTTAGCTGGGGTTTGTCATATATGGCCTTTGTTAAGTTGAGGTACATTCTTTCTGTACCCACTTTGTTGAAAGTTTTTGTCATAAATAGATGTTGAATTTTATCAAATGTTTATTTCTGTATCTATTGAGATGATCATATGATTTTCATTCTTCATTTGTTAATGTGATGTATCACGTTGATTGATTTGTGGATGTTGAATCTCTTCTAAATCCTAATCTTGGAATCTTACTGCCTTTTGACCAACCACACTAAAGACAAACTGAGAAGACAGAAGGAACAGACAGAGCTTACGAGAGCAAGTCTGATTCTGCTTACTACAGGAAGCCAGGATGCAAGAAGTTCAAAAGTATGCAAAGCATTGGTGCCGAACCTTTAATACTCAGTGATCCTGCCCCCTTGTAGCCCTCAGTGACATAGACTCTGTGTTAGCATGACAGGTTAAAAGAATCCGTTTTTTCTTGAAGATGAGTTGAACAGTAGCCAGGAAGGCAGTGAGCAAACATGAATGGCAAGGAGAAAATGAGATAAAAGTTCCATCCTTCCTATGCCTGTTACATGACCTGAGATGATGATTGCTAATATTTGTGATATTCCCTTTACTTAAAATCTACTGTATGTCATATGTCTTTATTTATTTATTTTTTTATTTTCCCTCACACCGTGAACCCCCCTCCCCCCATCCACCACCACCCCGACCTCACACCGAGCCATCACATTATACACATAAAATTATAGTTGGCATTCATTAATGTCCAGCCTCTGGTGTACAATGCCATGACCAGGCATCCACAGCATCCCTGAGGTGGTCTCCCAAACAGGACACATGTCCATCGGACACCCAACAAAATCCCCAAACACTATTGAATAAGTTCCCCAAAGTAATTCTCAAAAAACCCTGAGGCCATCTTGTGGTTACCAGCTGCTTCCTAATCCCTTCACCTTTCCCCTTATCCCCAACCCCCTCCCCCCCGCCCATCTAACAACTCTCGGTTTTTTGTGTCCCCAAAACTGTTTCTGATTAGTTCATACACATATTCTTTTCTTTATATTCCGCATATAAGTGAGAGCATATGGTACTTGTCTTTCTCTTTCTGACTTATTTCACTTAACATAATGTTCTCTAGATCCATCCATGTTGTTGCAAATGATAAGATTTCTTTTTTCTTTATGGCTGCGTAGTACTCCATTGTATAAATGTACCACAGCTTCTTAATTCAGTCATCTACCGATGGGCATTTCGGTTGTTTCCATATCTTGGCTATTGTGTAAAGTGCTGCAATAAACATAGGAGTGCATACAGATTTTTGAATTGGAGTTTTGGATTTCTCCGGGTAGATGCCTAGGAGTGGAATTACTGGATCATAGGGTAGTTCTATCTTCAGATTCCTGAGATACCTCCATACTATTTTCCATAGTGGCTGCACTAATCTGCAATCCCACCAACAGTGCACTAGCGTTCCCTTTTCTCCACATCCGCGCCAGCATTTGTTGTTTGTTGATTTATTGATGATAGCCATTCTGTCTGCAGTGAGGTGGTATCTCATTGTGGTTTTTATTTGCATTTCTCTGATGGTTAGTGAGGTTGAGCATTTCTTCATATGTCTTCTTGCCTTCTGTATGTCCTTTTTAGAAAAGTGTCTCCTCAAGTCCTCTGCCCGTTTTTTAATTGGGTTGTTTGTTTTTTTGGAGTTGAGTTGAGTAAGTTTTTTATAGATTTGTGATATTAATCCCTTATCAGATATATCATTGGCAAGTATCTTTTCCCATTCAGTAGGATTCCTTTTTGATTTATTGATGGTTTCCTTTGCTGTGAAAAAACTTTTTAGTTTGATGTAATCCTACATGTTTATTTTTTCTCTTGTCATATGTCCTTTAGAGTGCCTTCCCAGTGTATGCTTTATTCCTTTTCCTATCAGCCCAAAGCAGTTTTTAAGTTATTTGTGTAAATTATGGCAAATATTGTTTCCATCTTTCATATTGTTTTTCTCATATTTTAGTTCAGTAAGCATCTAGGCAATGCCTACTGCATGTGAAAGTACTGTACTCAATACTGAAGGTATACAGTAGGAGGCTGGATTTTCAGTCCTTGAAGGAAATGAAGGTCTACCAATGTGTGAGTATGAACAGAACTCTACAAGGAGTTTGCTGTTTCCAAAAAAAGTAAAGTGAGTGATGAGGCTAGAACGATTATCTTGGCCACCTTATTGTGGCCATGGTGTACCATATTAAGGAGCTTGGATTTTATCTTATGAGATTGAGAACCCCGTAAAGGATTTTAACCAGATATGTGCCCAGGTCTGACTTGCATTTTAAGAAGGTCACTCTGGGAGTTTTGTGGAAGATGGATTTAAATCAGTCAATATTGGAGGAAGGAAGACCAGGACAGAGATTGTTACAAGGATCCAAGTGAAATGGGGCCAAACTGGAGCAGTGAGAGTGAGGACCAAGTATATAGAACGGTCCGAGAAACAGAAAGGAGACAAACTCAGCATAATTGGAAGATGACTTTCAATTTTTGACTTGTTTGAATGGATGCTGCTTTTAAAGGAATTGTGGAACAGGTTTATGAGGGAAAATGATAAGTTTTATTGTGTCTTCTTTCCTTGATTGTAAGTTTCTTGAGAATAAGACCCCAGCCTTTGCCCATTGGTTTGTCCAACATTTAGTAGGTACATACTATGTGTCAAATGCTGGACAAAAACGTTGTATAGCGAGTGTGTGTTTTTGTTGTACTGTATCTGTTTATCTTCACCATAGCCTATGGTAGATGGCCAGTAATATTTGTTGAATGGATTATGTGAAAGGATCCCTGAAAATTGTTTGAGAAATATGACTTAGAGTGAGAATATTTGCTATTACCTCCATCTTCTCTCACTCCCTTACCCTGTATACTTACAGGGAAATATGGATGAGGAGATCTAATATGGTACGTTGAGTAGTTATTAAACTTTGACTTCTGAACTCATAGACAGAAAATTGAAGAGTTGATTTCCCAAAGGGTGACATACATGTATAACAGATCTTACATTACATTAAACAGAACAAATTGTCTATGTTATAGAATTAAACATAAGAGTAAATAGCAACATGTGGCTATTTGCATTTAAATTTAGTTAAGTAAAATTAAAACTTCAGTTCTACAGTTGCACTAGTCACATTCTGAACTCCCAGTAGTTACCTGTGGCTAGTGGTTTCTGTATTGGATAATGCAGATGTAGACATTCTCAGCATCACAGAAAGTTCTTTTGAACAGTACTATTACAAGTAGGTTAGTATAGGTAAAAAGCATAAACTCTGGAGCTAGACTGCCTGGCCTTGAAATCTGCCAGGCACTAGTTGAATGAAACTTACCTCTGTCTTAACTCAACTGCAAGAGAGGGAGAAAAATAATTCCTATTTCATATGACAGTTGTGAGGATTAAACTAGTTAATTTACATAAGATACTTAGAAGAGCGCCCAGCACTGAACAAATGCTAGGTGTTTGCCACTACCACCTGTCATCATCTGTCTTCTTATTGAGAAACATGTTCCTTAATGTGGAAGAGAAAGGAATTTACTTTGCTCACTCTAATGTTTTTTCCTGGAGATGAGCTTGTAGGTGGTTTTTGGAGAAAAAAAAAATGTTTCCTCTATTTTAGCCAGCCCTTTACACAGCCTGTGACAGTTAAATAAAAATGTCAGTTTACTGTGTTTCCCCAAAAATAAGACCTAGCTGGACAGTCAGCTCTAATGCATCTTTTGGAGCAAAAATTAATATAGGACTCGGTATTATATTACATTAGACCCGGTCTTATAGTAAAATAAGGCAGGTTCTTATATTAATTTTTGCTCCAAAGGACGTATTAGAGCTGATTATCCGGCTAGGTCTTATTTTTGGGGAAACATGGTAGATGTTTTAGAGGCTGCTTTGGAAGATGGTTCCATATAAATCATTCATTCGTTCATTCATTCAACAAGTATGCAGGATTGCTTCCTAAGCACAGCACACTCTCTGCATGAGCTGGGGACCAAGGAGCATCATCATTCAATGCTGGGAAGCTCTGTCCTGAAGGGATGACTACCTTTGTATAAAGACAGGATAGACTTTTTTTTCCACAGGTTTGTTGTGAGCCTGTCAGCCGAGATGTTGCACTAAATTTCCTTCTGTAGATTTATACTCTTGGATATTTTGTTATGGTAACTTGGGGGGCTTTAACTTGTATTTATTATGTTCTTTTTTGGACTCTTAAGGCAGTGGACTTTTATCACTGCACATGTACAATTTGTTATTGGTGTTACTGGGAATTGCTGATGTAAAGCATTCTCTGACTTTTGGGAATATTAATAAGCCTCTTAAAATACTTGTTCAATTAAATTCTTTGACCTGCTGTCCAGAGGTTGAGCTATCATTATCTGAGGAAGCTTTCTATGGTTTCAGTGGTGGTGGGGAAAACGACTGTCCTTCTCAATCTTTGTCTTGCCTATCTCATTGGCTGTTTCCCTAGGAGCTGTGGCAGAACCCCATTCTAGAGCTCCAGAGGAGCTTTCATGCCCTAGAGAATGAGAAAGAGAGACAGTGAGGTTTTATATTAAGATTGTGTCTACTTTTTATTTAAGAAATGTTTGCTATATCCAAAGGTTTTATAGATTAATAGTTTGTTTTACTTATGGAGAGAATTGCTTCTTTCTACCTCAAGCATCAGGGTCAGATGCCATATTTTATTTGCATCAAGTTTGAAGTGTTTTCTTTTAGGTCTTGTAGGAGTGAATTCCGAGACTTTAATTGTTCACTGGTTTCAGCCTTACTGATGTGTTGGGCCTTTAGATTAACTTGCGGAGTATTGAAACACCATTCTTTTTTAATGACAACATATACTGTTCTTTGGGACTCCAAGTGGCTGTGAAATACTTGGATTTGGTACCTCATGCTATCAACCATATCTGACCTGTTGTGAAATTCTTTTGTTGTCAGATTTGTAGTTTCCTTTTCATACACTAGATCATCTGATTTAGAGCATGAAGGTACAACCTTCCTAATCTCTATTACAGAAACACATTAAAGAAGAGGGAGAATAGCCAAATAACAGAGACCCAACAGAGACCCAACAAATAACAGAGAATTGCAAACATGGTGGAATTTCCAGTGCTTTCCATTTTTTGAAGTCATGGATAATTTAAAAAGTACTCGCTTTTACTTTTGTTTGTTTCTTTGCTTGTAACCACGTCTATCTGCCAACCTTTCTAAAATGTCATGATGTAATTATTTTAACAGGCACTGTATGCTCCTTTATTTGGGGGATATTAACCTTTCTAAACAAAAGGAATGTTAATATACACTGGAGACACAACTAATGGGATTTCATTTTTCTTGTTAGGCAAGAAGCTAGATTTTTTTTTTAACTTCTTGTAAAAGAATGAGGCAAGTGAAATAATTGCCTTAAGCTAATCCATGATAGCGATTTTAAACGTGACTTTCCAGATCACTTTTATATGGCTTAGAAAGAATAATGTGATTTTCTTGTTTTTGTTTGCTTTAGCTAAACAGTGTTGAAGGATGATATAAATTCAGTGAATTCAAAACAAAGCAAATGCTAATTGCTAATGTACTGTTCTTCTAAGGCATGGACTATAGTGTTTAATTCATAAGCATGGTTTAATTTTATGTATGTATACCTAGCTAATTTTTTGAAAGTTTGTTCGGGACAAAACTCAGAATATATTAGCTAGCTTGCCATTTCTTAATCACTGTATAGTCCTATTTGAGTTTCAATATATATTACCTGACTATGTTGTCCTTTTAATAAAAAGATAGTGGTCATAGGCTCTCAAACAGTAAGGCACTTTTAGGATTTTAGGATTTTTAGGAGCACTTTTAGGATTTTTATCAGGTCTTTCCTCTCTCCCTGGTTCTCTCCCTTTTCTCCTCTCTTCCTTCTTTCTTCCCTCTCTTTCATGATAAGTATTCACTGAACCATTCTCATGCACTTCATGAATCACCCTTTGACCAATAGCATGCATTTGTGATGGGATGGCTAGTGTTAGAGATGATTAAGGCAGTGAAACAGATGAAAACTAATTCATCCATGTGGGTGTCAAGCCCATGACTTTGGCCTTGTTATTAAAGACTCTCAGTCACTGAACTGCCCAGCCCCATAGTTCTATAGACATGTGCCATCTGAATGAAATATGCATCATTAATCTCTTTGCTGATGGGGAGACCAAGAACAATGGGGTAGGAAGGAGAATGCTCTTGAATTGAACTGTGATCTTCTCTGCCAGGCCCTTGAACAGCTTTCCCTTTAAGCAACAAAGATGACAAGGTTTTGCTCTTTTGGATTAGTGAGACAGTATAAAATGGTTTCCTTTTCCTTCCAGGCAAAAATACCAACAGAATCTGCTTGGGAATGAAAGTGCTAATTTCATTTGGTGACTTTCAGACTTGAAATATGGGCTTGAACAGGAATTGTGCATTAGTCAGCTGAAGCAGTAGAGGTTACTTTTACAATGCTAATTATCATTTCATGACAGTGATTTACTTTATGTTGTCTGCCGTTTACACCCCCAAACTAGCCATTGTTTTGGGAACAGAATTGGTGGGGTTGTCATGCTGTTTTTCAAAGACAAATCTTACTATTTTGTGGGTATGAATACTTTTCTGCAATAAAGAAGAGAGCTTTATAGAAGAGAATGTTGCATATGAAATGTAATCTGGATAAATATTCAAAACTAATAGGTTTATTTTAGCCTTGATTTTTAAAGTATATTTTTTCTGACACCCTAATCGCCTTTCTTTATCTGCATTAAAGTTAATCTGTTTTACTAGGATTCAGCTAAATTTTTGTTACTCACATTGAGCTTAGAAAGGAGCAACACATATAGTTAACAAATAAATACAAAATGAAATTTAATACAATGCCTTGATGCGTAAAGGAAGATGAGTTGAAGACAGAGTTGATCGCATGTCTGAAAGCATATCTGCCTGATTTATGCTCTAATTTTAGTACTGAGTTTTCTTTGTAATAGTAAAATGTCACATTAGCATGTCCTTTTTAATAATCTAATATGCTACCAGTGACAATAAATACATGCACTGAGTTTAGCTCAGGGTTTCTCAAACTTCATAGGCCTGTGACCCTTCCTGATGTAGTTAAATTGCCCAGATGACCCTCCTGTCATATATTTTTAATTGTAAAGCACTTGAAATTAATCATGTTTTATTTCTTTTT
The DNA here is from genome assembly GCF_964194185.1 of Rhinolophus hipposideros. Taxonomy (NCBI): domain Eukaryota; kingdom Metazoa; phylum Chordata; class Mammalia; order Chiroptera; family Rhinolophidae; genus Rhinolophus; species Rhinolophus hipposideros. The sequence continues at coordinate 82,696,433 of NC_138056.1, read as the reverse complement.
AAATAAGCACCTCAAGAGCAGTGGTGAGCAGTTTTGCTCATGGCACTTATCCACTCTTAAAGAAAATTAAAGATTGGAAAGAGCCTTGCGTCTCAGTGGCAGCAAAGCTATCTATGTGGGGGGAAACAGAGCTGTGTGGAATACTTCTCCACACAGTCTCTTGCCTGCACACTAGTGAAAATTGGCATTGGGGAACATAACAAAGTGAATTCATTTTGAATTATTACCACAGATCTTCAAGTGGTCAGTCATAATCCAGGATTTCAAGCACCTCAGTGAAGGCTGAGGTTTTTCACAATTTGTATGGTAGCTGAGTGCCTTTAATTTAAACTACGCTGAGCTAATCTTTAGGAGAATTGGAACTTGCCTCTGAACTAATTAGGATTTATAGAAATTGATAATTTGTCTTCTGCATGTGTCTGCAGGAAGAAATTACTATTAAATTAGATTAACAAATGACAGGTTTCAGCCCAGTAATTTACCATCTTTATTAGCAAACTTAGAAAACTTCTAATAGTATTCTTTTCACTCACATCAACTCTATCCTGGTAAAGTTTATCTAGAAATAAAAGATAGGTGTGGAGTTAGTTTGACCTACCTTACCTCTAACAAATAAATCTTGGCATGGTCTGTCTTTTCAATCCTCAAGTATAACGTAAGTGCTCAAACTGATTTCCCATGATACTTGGAACATAATGATATGTAATTAACTTACAAAAATGAATGCTCTATTCTTTTGAATATATTCCTGAAGAATTCCCTCAAAATGTATGAAATAGTGTAAAAGGAAGCAGAGCATCGTGCTAACCTTATTTATTTTTTTTAATTAAAGTTTTTTGGGGTGACAATGGTTAGGAAAATTACATGGATTTCAGGTGTACAATTCTGTAATACATCCCATTGTGTGTTCACCACCCAGAGTCAGTTCTCCTTCCATCACCATATATTTGATCCCCCTTACCCTCATCTCCCTCCCCCCACCCCCCTTACCCTCTGGTAAACACTAAACTATTGTCTGTGTCTATGAGTTCTTGTTTCTTCATTTGTTTGTCTTGTTCTTTTGTTGTTTTCAGTTTTATATACCACATGTCAGTGAAATCATATGGTTCTTGACTTTTTCTGTCTGACTTGTTTCACTTAGCCTAATAATCTCAAGATCCATTCATGTTGTCGCAAACAGTACTATTTCATCTTTTCTTACCGCCGAATAGTATTCCATTGTGTATGTATACCACACATTTTTTATTCAATCATCTATTGAAGGACACTTTGGTTGTTTCCATGTCTTGGCAACCATAAATAAAGCTGCAGTGAACTTTGGAGCACATATATCTTTATGGATAAATGTTTTCAGATTTTTTGTGTAGATACCCAGGAGAGAGATTGCTGGGTCATATGGTAATTCTATTCTTAATTTTTTTGAGGAACCTCCACACTGCCTTCCATAACGGCTGCACCAGTCTGCATTCCCACCAACAGTGTATGAGGGTTCCTTTTTCTCCACAGCCTCTCCAACACTTGTTATTTGTCTTGTTGATGATAGCCATTCTGACTGGGGTGAGATCTTATTGTGCTTTAACTTTATTTTTTATGCACTACTTTACCATATGTTTTTCTTTCTCTTCAAACAGGTGGTAGTTGTGTGCGATGGACGATACTATTGGTGAAAGCTGAATCATAATATATGATTGACATTGTAAATGAATCTGAAACTTTGGATGTACATAACTGAGATATAAAAGTGTTGTAGCATGTCAGGAAAGTGAGGGCATTAAACTTCCTTTACAGAGTAACATGGTGTGGTTTTTAAAAGTATATTACTATACATGTTTTCATACAGTTGGAAAAAAATAATGTGTTGTACTAAGCAGCCTAGTAGATTTGTCACAGTGGTTAAAAATGGACTTTCATATTTTCCTGTCAGGAGAATCTTATTTTCTTGCATGTCAAAGAGGGAAGTTGAACTGTTAGTCTTTTAAAAGCCCAGCGGTAAAGTTTAATTTTATAATGACATGGAATAAATGTTCTACTATGTAAGTAATAGTTCACTAGAAAAGTCTAAAATGGCCTCTTTTCTCATGGATACAGCTTGTGTGTGATGCTAATATTAAAATGGACCTGCCAAATTGAGTGATGGGAGGTGCTAATAACTCCAAGTGGGGAGATGAAAACAACATATTGCACACACCTGCTCTCAGCTTTCTGTCAGTCTCATTAAGTTATTGAATGGGTGAGCGTAATGGTGAAGGAGGGGAGTGAGACGTATGCCAAGAAGAAGCTGTGTATGGGGCTAGTGCCTTATAGCAGTATGAGTCGCCGGGGTGGCCTTTGCTTAGGAAGTCTGGGTATCCCGGAGGTGAATCCTTAACCTTTGCCTTGAGAATGCAAAAGAAGGGTAGATTGTTAATAGCAGTCTCTCCTGGGTGGTTGTACTGGAAGTGAGGGTTCTTTTATTCACCTGTGCTCTCTACCTTAGTACATTGGTGCTGCATTGAAAATGTATGTTCTTATATTCGTTTTGTTTAGGTGCCCTCAATTTTGATCTATCTTTGATTTTTAAAATAAACCAGTAGGTATTTTTTCCTGACAATCCATGGTATTACTATTCTTTTTTTTTTTTAGAGGGGGGGGCTATACATACTCTGATCAGGTGGAAGGAATTGTTTCAGGCAGTTTGTTAGCACTTGTTGCTAGTAATTGTCACTATTATAAGCTGGAACAAATTAACAACAAAGAAAACAAAATCCTAGGAACTGAAATATAGGCAAGGCCTCATAAGGTATGATGGATTCCGGAGGACTCCTGAGTCTAATCCATCTCCCTTTGGCCCAATCTAGGCCTCTCCCTGTCAGCTCCTATTCACCTCCGAGAAGCCAGAGAAAAGTTGAGTTCCAGAAAGAATGTTGGTCAGCTCTTCATTATTCACCCCAGCAGAAAAGGAGCTTCATGAAATGTCTTTCAACAATGGATTCCTAAAATTATTTAGAGTTGATTTTGTAATGTTTATAAATTTAACCCCTGTAGGTTAATCTAATTCTGTTTTTGCTTATTCTCACATTGACATTCATTCACAGTTCCTAAGCACATAACTTTAGAATACAAATTAAGCCATGTAGTGGGTGGCAAGTCCAGTTAATGCGGGATTAAAAAGATGTCAGGGATAATGCTCAACCACATGTGGGTATTTGAGAGGGGACTGTCTGCTGTGCCCCCATCCAGCCTGCAAACCAAGGATCTCTGGGAATAGGAACTTTTTAAGACAACAGGATTCTGGTGAACGGAAGGGTCCATTAAAGGTTGTCTGGTTTCAATGGTGATGATCAACAGATAGCGTACTGAATGGTTAGGCGTAATGTGGGACAAAAAGAAAGGACATCTGGAAAATCTAAAGAAGATGATTTCAGCTTCTGTCTTCAGGGAAACAGTTTGGTGTATGTACATTTTCCCTTTTTAATTTAGAATTTAAAAAATCAAATTGAACTGCAAACAAAAATAATTGCATGAAGAAGTACTTGAACATCTGGGAGATGAAGTCAGAGGGTTCTTGGTTCCTGGTAGGGTAAGGAGCACTGTGGTTAAGCTCTGACACATGGCAGCCCTGCCACCGGCCTCTGTCAACAAGAAGTGCTTCTTGGAAATGAACAATAAAACAAGCAGGATGTAAACATCAGCAACTTAAGTACTTGCCAGCTCAGTTGTTAGCAATGGAGGTAAAGCTAAAGATTAAAGACAGCTTGACAAAATCCTACACACCATCCAGCTGGGCTTTACACATTAGGAGATGTGGTAGGACAGAATGAGGGTGTTTAAAAAAATTATTGCTATTATGCAGCTGGAGGGCAATGGGCTGAGTTGGGAATATGCCAGAACTTGTGCTGCTTGTGTAGATAAACTTGCAGGACTTCAGCTTTCAACTCCATCCAGTCCTTCCTGTCGGATTCTCTTAACCTTGTCCTGTCCCTCACTGAGCACTGACATTTTCAGCGCAGAAAAAAATGGTGTTAAATTTATGTATGAGGAGGGGGATGTCTGTATTGCTGGACTCCGGTTTTAAGTGGGCTCCTTTGATTAGTTCTGCCCTTGGTTTGTTTTGTAGTCTCAGAAGAGCTTATAAACCAACCCTGGTTAGGAGTCTCATAGAGACTCTCATGTTCTCTGGTCAGCATGGTGGCAGGCAGTTCTTCCCGGTGGTTCTGCTAGGGAGCCTCAGCCCCTACTGATGAGCTGAAGGGGACCCCCGAGCAGTGCAGTGCCACTAGACCACTCAGGCCACTCAGACACTGCTGTTTCTGTCAGTTTAATTTACTGGGATTTTTGCCTGAGATTTCATTTGATGCAAGAGTTTTAAAACAGAAAAGTTTGAAGAGCTCCGAAGTTGGAGGATTGTGTAAAACAGACCTGGAAAGGAAGATTTGGGCCACGCTGTAGAGGATCTTGAATTTCTGACCAAGGAGGATATATTGTTATTTTACCTGTAGACAGGTAATGGGGAACCACTGAGGATGACTAAGCTAGAGAGAGACTTGTAGAGCACTATTGTAGTAATCCAACTGTGGTATGATAAACAGTTTGTATTAGCGTGGTAGGAGTAGTCATGGTTAACAACATGTAGACCAGGAATGAGAGCTAGGTTTTATCTTATATCCCAACCCCAGTCAATGGCTGGAGTGCTGTGATACGGATTGTGTAGTTATGTCTGGCCTTAGTAGGGAGACTTATGATCAGTTAGTGGTATCTGTCATGGTGAAAGAATAGGGGACGTTGGCACCTCTTCTGTGCATAAATTGCCCCTGGTAGACGTAATCCACAGAACAGTAGGAGAAGAATTAGAAATCAGTGACAAACTGAAGGTGGAGAATCAGGGTGTTGGATGAATAAGGGATGACTGATATTTAAGGCTGGTTGACCTGACTTAGAAAAGTGTGAACTAAGAGAAATAGCCAATAAACAGAGATATGGTGTTGAAGTTTGGGATTGAGATCGTGCCAGAGATGTGGACTAGAGATGATTTGCATAGAAGTGATAGTTGATTTTACTTCTGCGCTCTGGCTGGAGGTAGGTTACAGGAGAAGACTGGGGATATGTTAGTAGCGAGTTCATATGTTCCTATTGGTGCTGAACTCTGAATGTGGACATTTTTACATCTTGAGCCATATTACAAGGAGGAGACCAAGAAGTGAATGTGGCATAAAGAACGTTTGGAAGTAGGTGAGTGTTTAGGGTGGTCTATCTGGACAACATGTAAATTTTATCAAAACTCCATTGGAACTTTTTGTTTATTTTAAACTCTGTCTGGTTTGTTCATTGGAAAATTTTAGTGTTTGCTCCAGTAGGAGCAAAATGTCTCTTTTCTGCTATCTTAAGATTAGATTGAATATTGATGCTAAGAAGGTACTCAATCTGAACTTCTGTTATAGAAGAAAAAACAAGGCCTCAGGTTTTGCCTAACATCACAGAGATAAGTTGTATGGTTGGGTCTGAGATTCAGGTGGCGATTTTCCTTCTAAGTGCCTTTTCTGTTATTCTGTGCTATCATTTCTAGAATATATATGATTGTGGTATGATAAAAAAATACGGTGAATGTTCAAAAAAAATTATTACAATGCCATTTGTCCCCCTCAAAATACTCCCCCTCGCTTCAAACACACTTGTGCCATCGTTCTTGCCACTTTCTGAAGCAGTTCTGAAAGTCCTCTCTCATGAGTGTCTTTAGTTGAGCTGTTGTGGCTGCCTTGATGTGCTGAATCAATTCAAAACGTTTACCTTTCACGGTCATTTTGACTTTGGGGAAGAGCCAGAAGTCACGTGGTGCCAAATCTGGTGAATAAGGTGGATGAGGACACACCGTCATGTTTTTATTTGACAGAAATTGCCATACCAGAAGTGATGTGTGACACAGAGCGTTGTCATGATGGAGGATGAAATAAAGACACTCATGAAAGAGGACTTCCAGGACTGCTTCAGAAAGTGGCAAGAACAACGGGATAAGTGTCTTTGAAGTGAGGGAAGTATTGTGAGGGGGATTAATGGCAATGTGTCTTTTACTGTAATAAATTTTTTAAATTTAAACATTTACTGTATAACTTTATGTATCAAATAAGGGTAAATGATGTATATAATCTGCTGGAATAATTTGGAGAAATGGAGATATTGGCAGTCCCCAGCTTTTTGCTCTTTTACATTTTGATGCTTCTTTCAGATATTCATAAATATATTTTAACCAGTCTTTGAATATTTAGGTCATTTCTAGTCATTTGTTCTTATAAATAGGAAGAGACAGTATAAGGTAGCCTAACTGCCTAGATTTAAACCCAAGGTTTACCACTTCTTACCTATGAGATCTTTGATCAGTTTCTTAGCCTTTGTATCCCAGTTTCCTTATCTGTAAAATGAGGATGGTAATGGTGCTTACTTCATAGGGTTGCTGTGAGGGTTAAGTGAGGATGGATACGTAGAGTAGTTAGAACAATCTTTGGTACATGGCAAGCTCTATATAGTAAGAGCACAGACTTTGGAGTCAGACCTTTCGGGTTCAAATTCTAGCTTCATCTTTTACTAGTTGTTTGACCTTGGACAATTACTTTAACTTCGCTAAGCTTACATATTATCTACCTTTACAGGGCAGCTTTGAGAACTAAGTGAGGTAATATAAAATGCTTTCATGGTACTTGACTTAAAATGAGAACACAATACATGATAATTGTTTTCATTATTACCATCATAATCATTAGAATTATGAATAATGCTATAATGAACATCCATACCCATAAACCTTTGTATGTCTTCGCTGAATGTTTCCTTAGGATAAATTCTTAGACGTGGAATTGCTGTGTTCCTCATAACTTTCTAAAATGTCTTTAATTTTAAAAAGGTCTTTAAAAAAGCTTTATATATATATTTTAAAAATGACAAACTTTTATTAAGCACATAGTAGGCACAATTTACCAATCTAGGCACAGTAGGTTGTACAAGAATGAATAGTTCCTTACCTGTAATAATTTTATAATCTAGTGTGAGAATTAAGGGATGAAACTAAATAACTGTGATAAAGAGTGCAACATGATACATGTCTTTGAAAAGGGACAAAATATTGTGGAAACACATCAATTGGAAGGATTAATTTTGGCTGAGGGAAATCAGGAAAGGCTTCATGAAAGAGATGACAAATTGGACATTGATGATGAATAGTAATTTAATACATGGAAATAGGGAAGGTTGTTCTTGGCATAGCAAGACCTGCCATATGGCCGTTTCTGTCTTTGGGGCCTCAGGTTTTAAGCACAAATACTAGCCATTGACTTTGGAGACTTAGAGACTGGTAAGGAGCTTATCTTCTCTCCACTCACTGTTCCTCCACCTCACTTCTCTTTATCTTCCCTCCATCTGTTTGAGGACACAGGCAATTTTTGGATTTCCTAGTTTCCACGTTTCCTAGAAACATGATACTGTATGAGGTATTACTTAAGACTGATTCAGGCCAGAGTACACATACAGCTCTTCAGTTCGTCAGATTGGAATTCAGTGTCTGGTTTCTCTATGATTACTTCAATCTGATTTCTCTGAAGAAAAGTTAATCTCTTGTTATAGTGTGATGACAGGACTTTGCAAATATAGGTACTCTAATGTAGTCACAATTCTTAGGGTAAGTTAAAGCCTTTTCACTTGTTACTTATTTTTCAGTGACAGTTATGACAAATGGCTGGAATAATTTATTTTTGCTTTATAGGTGGATATAACTGGAGAGCTTATGTATTAGGTATTCATTTTTTTATGAATTCATAAAATTTAAGCCTAGAATATTGGATTAGATGTTAAAGCATTTATGTTGACAAGCAAGAAGTAAATTGTATTCTGATCCAGTTTGTGTAATAATGTGCAACCCAGTTCACTAAGTTTACATTGGTAATTTTGCATTGCTGTGAGACTTAAGTTACATATATAAGAGTTGACAGTCATTTCAGCATGTGTTAGACTTGAACTCCAGAAGTAAAGGAGAAGTTCTGCTGCTTAATTTCTGTTCAAAAAGCAGTCAAAAACAATTGAAAAAAGATTCTGATATAATTCTCTGCCACACAGTCTACCCAAACCCAACATTAACCAATGTGCTGTGAGCTACTTAGGTTGCTTGTTTCCTTAAAGCTTTCATATGACAGATTTATAATTTTATGTATTATTTCTAGGTCAACAGTTAGATTAATGTTTTATCTCCTAAGCAAAATCACAGTGCTTCTTTGTAAGCTTTGTTATCTTACTCAAACTGAAAATTGCAAAACAAAGAATTTTCTAGTTTTCGTATTCCTTGGTGAAGAGCTTTCTTTATTAGAGGTTATCTTGTGTTTTATTTTATATTCTACTTACTGCTTAACTCCGAATTTTCTGCATGTGGAATGAATATTCTATTTAAGGTTTTCAGATCTTCTTAAAGCTAGTTAGTTGTCACTACTGATCATTTACTAACATTTGTAAAAAATTTTGGTTTGTTATAGCCCAACAGGAGGCCACTTAAATTGATCAGAATGTATGCCTGTGCTGCTCACTAAAATATACCTAGTGCCTGGCCACAGAAAAATGCTCAAGAAATATTTGTTGAATGAGTAAACTGATTATGTCTCTGACCTAGCGGGGTATAAATCTAAAAAAGTAGTTTGGAATATGCAAATCTCTCCATCAGTCTGAGAGCTAGTAACTTTGGACATTTTCTTCTTCTATTTGAGCTAGTATGAAGTTAATGTTTTTTGAAATGTGGTATGTCATGGGTTCTTAAGTAGACAAGGGAACTCATTGAAATTGTTTTTCAAACATATTACATTTTAGAGACTTTATACCAATATTTTCTTTCATTTACATGGATCAAAATTTTATTTTATTATGTGACTCTCAGACAATGGGAAATTTGATTTTAAATATATCCTGTTATACCCACATGTATTAATGATCTGACTTTTTTTTTTCTTTTTGCAACACCACCCTAAAACTGATATATTTCAGCAAGTACATACTCTTCATCATCAAAAACTCGTTTTAGTACAGCCAATTCTAGTTGTTCATCAGAGAGTTCCTAGAAAGAAAACATAAAAGGGATTGTCGTAAAAGGTTTACATCTCCTCACAGGAACAATGGAGCTTGCATCTGTTACCAAAGATGAAACATAGACCTGACGCAAATGATGTAAAAGCAAAAATGCAACTGTAAATCTATACATTATTTTACCTTGATTTTTATTTAATGAACATTTGACATATGTCAGATATGAATCTTAAGTAGTCACTATGCTCAAAGAATTTTTCAGTTATTGAGGGAAAAAGACATGATCAGCGTGGACTGTGGAAGGATCACATATGAAGTCAGCCAGGGATTGGCATGCACGCTGCAACACTGGTTTTATGGCACCTGGGTAAGTTGGAATCCCTTCCTTATAATGTGGATGCCCTAATTTGGAGTGACAGAGCAGACCTGATAAATAGACTGATTTTAAATTTGATTCCAGGTAGTTTGGTGATCTTACTGGAAATACAGATAAAATTTAAAATACCTAGTGGGATCAATATTTTTTCCCCTCTACTTCTTTTTAACTAAAATATGAATCTCAGTTCGACTTGAGAGGTAGCAAACTGAAGAGGATTCAATGCCAGCGTTCTCTGGTAAAAGCTTTGATGCACTTGTGTTATAGATTGAAAGGAAATTCGTTGTCTTAGATGATGTTGAGACTTGCCCAAGTGAAAGTTGCCCAACTGGTAATTAACTTTGGATCCAATGCTCTTACCTCCATTTCCTGTATTCTGATATTAGATAGTTGCTTGTATGGCCACACATCATTGAATTAATTTTAAAATGTGAAAAATGAAAACTAAATTCTGAATTAAGAAAAATTAGTGAAGAGACGGAAGGTAAGAGCAGCTTTTACGAAATAGGTGTGACTAAAGCTCCATGAAATTATGAGTAGCTTTGGTTGCTTTTTTTAATCACAAGATGTTTACATGGTAAAAGATGGAACAACATGCTTTAGAATAGAAGGACCAGATCTTTTAACGTATAGCACTTGCCATCTCCTTCCCCATGTTTATCAGTTTTAGTGCAGGAAAGATTGAGGAATCTGGACTTTGAGAGAAAGCACAGTAAGTTGTAATGGTCCAGTATTTAAGGAGAGTTGAGCCGTAGCATAGACCAACGTAGGGATGCTGGGATCAATTATAGCAGCAGACAGGGACGTGATTCCTGCGTGAAAGCACCTGCCATTGGTCACTGGGAGCCTTCGAAAGGCTTAAGTGATTATGATACTTAAAAGCATGTTGGGTTCAAGGATTTATAATATTCTTTAAAAAGACAATAAATTCAAGGTTAAATAGAGAGAAGGATACCAGTGTGTGCCTGGATGTTAGCAGTTCTTTAAATCTTTCTCCAAATGGTAATTTCTCTCAAATTTGAGACATAAACACTGGGTAATTTAGTGATAGGCAAGTATTTAAGTAGTTTAAATGAATTTATTACATCCTGTTTCTACTACTTACTAGCTGTGTAACCCTTGACAATTACTTAAATTTTTTGTGCTTTAATTTGCTTGTATAAATGCAGTTAACAATGGTTCCTACTTCTTAGGGTTTTCGTGAGTATTAAATGAGTTAATATATGTCAAGTGCTTAGACTACTGTCCAGCTAATAGTAACACTGTACATGTATTATCTATGATGATGGTGGTGGTGTCGTTCTCCTCCTCCTTCTCTTCCTTATCCTCCTTCTCCTTCACCCATTAGCATTTGTAGAAGTGTGAGCCTTCTCCCAATTCAGTGAGTCACCATTTCAGAAGAACCAATCTTTCAGACCAGTATTATATGACCCAAGTTATTACAATCCACTCAGGACCAATCAGTATGCCTCCATCTTTGTGCTTAGGTTATTCCCAACCAATGTCTTAGAAGCAAGACTTAGAAATTTAACCTCAGTTCATTAGTGGCCACTGTTTTTCTCTGGTTATCTCTGAGGGATTTATTACTAGAAGTACCAGTATGATCCTCTTATAACGCGTGTATCTATTGTAAGTTCCTTAAGAAATGGGTTTTTAATAAATCATTATCACAGCTCCATGCAGTATTAATTTAACAACATTTGTGGGCCTTTGTTTATATATTGCATTGCGGTAGAAGTTGTGGGCAATACAAAGAGGGCTGAAAAATTACATCTTAGTTGCAAAGATACAACAAATACATATCAAAGGTTAAGTAGCCTTGACACTAGTAGTAAAGAGCCAAGAAAGATTCAAGTAAGGAGAGACAGAATACCGACCTTCAGTCTTGGGGAAGACTTCACAGAAGTTTAAAAGATAGAGTTTCAGTAAGCAGAAAGGAGGAGTGCAGGTCGAATGAAAGAGGAAGGCTATCTCTGGTGTATTCGAAAATATCACGAGCAACATAGTTTTACTGGACAAGATAGTTTATGTGGAGGAAAACTAAATAGCAAGTTGGTACACTATAAAGATAATACAGTTATGTGATAAGAGTGAAATTCGTGTTAAATGTGATACTTAATGTCTTCAGCACATCAAATCAACACACATATTAAGCATTGATTCTACCAGTTAAATCTCAATAGGGAACTAAGTAACTGGAGAACATCAAGGGCCTAGTTGCTGGTGCATATCAGAGCTGCTGGCCCTGGAAACCCCTGAAAAGAGGTAGTCAGTCAAGTTAAAACCAAATTAGGCTTGGTTTTAAACTCAGCTCATCTACTTACTAATTGTATTAGTGGGCAAATTAATTCTCTGAATCTCAGTGGCCTCATCTGTAAAATGGCTATAATATTAATATGAAGGTTATACCTTGAAATATGCGAGGATTAAATGAGATGCATAATATTTGTAAAGTTCTTACAAATTCAAACATGTAGCAAGTACTTAATAATGATAACTAATAATAACAACAACACAATGTTTCACAGATAGACTAACTTTGATTTTATTTTTTTACTGTGAAATGACAGTGTTTCTAATTACAGCTGTGTGATATAATAATCCTTTCAAAAGGACTAAGTTATGAATATACACATTAGGAAAGGACTTAAATTTAGTGTTTACTGAGTTCATGTTTTCGTCACAATAAATCTGTTTAAAAAATCTTAAGAAGGATAAAAACCGAAAGAATAGGGATAATTGAAGAGTTAACAAGAAAATTAAATAAGGTTTCCCCTTAATCAAGTGTTTTAGTAATAGAAGTTTTTCTATACTGGGAGTCTCTGCTTCTTTTTCCCTAAAGTTGTCCCTCAGTTTTATTTTTAAATGCTGATGTAAATCCATTTTAGTTTTCTATGCAGTGTAATGTATAGAAAGAATATGGACTGAATGAAACCTCAAGTTAAACTTCTTCTGTGCCATTTTCTGCCCTGTGTGATCGTGAGTAAGTAATTTCAGATTCTTGGGCCTCACTTTCTATAAAGTGGGGATAGTCAGGATACCTAAACTACATATTTCACAAAGTATTTAGGGTTGAATAAAATAATATATTTGAAAGTCTTCTTTCTGACCGGTTATGAAAGTCTGGTGCATGGATCTTTGGGGGTCCCTGAGATCCTTTCAGCAGATCCATGAGCTAGAAACTGTTCTCATAATACTCCGATGTCATTTGCTTTTTTCAGTATGTTGACATTTGCACTGACTGATGGCACAAAAACAGTGATGAGTAAAATTGCTGGCACCTTACCCTGAATCAAGTCAGTGGCACCAAAATGTCCTAGAAGTCATTGTATTTTCCACCTCCACATAACTCAATAAAAAATAATGTCCCTGATCTAGCAGGAGAAATTACTAAATTTATTAAATGTTGACCGGAGGACAAGTATTTTTAATAATAATCTGTGATGAAAGGGGAAGCACACATACAGTACTTCTGCTACATACCAAAGTCTGATGATTGTCTCAAGGAAAAGTACTTCTGAGATTGAGTTGCAAGCTGAGCTAGAGGAATGTTTCATGGAATACCATTTTTATTTGACAGATTAGTTTACTTAACAAACTATGGTTATTCAGACTTGGGTACTAGGCAGACATTTTCTCAAAAATAAAGTGAACCTGGAGTCTGTCATTTTAAGGGAAAAAAAGGACGTATTTGTTGTTAATGATAAAATTATTTCAAATGAAAATAATAATCTTAGAAAAGTTGTGTTCTCCACTGTGAACTTGACAACTTCTAATACTCAAAAGACTTTTCTGATGATATTGATGGTGATACTAATGAATGTGATTTTTTTTATAATAATGAAATGTATCAACACATTGAAGATATGTATAACTCAGTGAAGTATTTTCCAAATGACCAATGCGTGATATTTAAAAAAATAAATAAACAAAAAAATCAGGCATGGGTAAAAGAGTCATTCAAAGTATGGCATAGACCAATGGATTTTAATGTAGTAGCGTATAAAAAATGTTTGATAATGGTTTTTGATTCCACATTCTAACTTAGCATTAAGGAACCACCACTTGTTGAGTTTTGGTATAATATCAAAGAAGAATATCCATAATTATCTGAAAAGACTATTAAAATTCTCTTTCCTTCCTACTACATATCTGCACATGGCTGGATTTTCTTCATATACTTCAATCAAAACAACATACTGAATGAAAAAGCACATGTAAGAATCCAGGTGTCTTCTATTAAGCTAAATATTAACAGGATTTGCAAAAATCTCTCACTAATGATTTTGCTTTGGAAATGTAGTTACTTTTACAAAGATATGCTATTTATGTTAACATGTAATGGATTTATTATTTTAAGTGGATTAATAAAAATCTTTAAAATATTTTTAAAAATTTAACTTCTAATATGGTAAAATTCGATAGCTATAACCTTCATAAACAGAAGAAACTCCTTAGGGTCCTCAATAATTCTTAAGAGTGCTAAAAGGTCCTGACATCATGAAGTCTGAGAACTGCATTTCTAATGTGATAAATTAAGATTTAGGATTTTTATGGTTTACCAATGCATGATATTGCCATCTCGTGACAAAATAGGGAAATGCAGGTATTTTTGAAAAGCTCAGCTTTAAGGCCCTTGGAATGATTTACAATGACTGCTTCTTGGAAATTTATCAAGAGAAAAGGAAGACATAAGTTCATATTTCCCAGGGATATGTCTTAAGATATATGTGCCAAAAATATTAATTTTCAGAAAGCAAGCAAAGAATATTAAGTGGTTATTTTTGAAAGCTCAATTGGTTTTAGGCCAATTTTATGGTAAGAACACTTGTATTTTTTGCGTTCATTATGTATACTTCATAGTACACAGAACCCCTTGTATGTGATGTCATAGGCTACGGAACATGTGTTTACTGTTTGAAATACCGATAAATGTTTATGATGGTATTTTACTTTGCTGGCATATCATCGTCACCTGTGATTGACTTAAGGTTCAATCATAGGTCATTAGCACAAACTTTGTTCATATTTTTCTGAAGGGGAATGTGATCTGTTTTTCATGTTGATGATTTTAGGCCCACACTATGGGGAAGAATTTGGATTTGTTGCCCTTAGATATTATGTCCTGCCAGTTCTGTGTCATCTGTCCTGTACAAATACGCAGAGTAAGCATTGTTCTTGCCTTCTGGTTTCTTGAGAACTAAAATATACAATGTAAATATCCATAAACATGTAGAAGGACATATAGACAAATAGAGTCTAAGCCAAATTGTGGAAGATGCAGCTGCAAGAATGAGGCTCATGAATAATGGACATTTATGCTATGGAATAGCTTCACTGTGCCTGTTTTTGCATCGATGAGCTATGTGAAAAGGAAGGAACCTCACTTCATTTTCATTCAGTTAGAGGAGGGCCCACTGGCCAGGTTTCTTACTCAATTCAGCTGATTGTTTTCAAAATATCCTGTTCTTTTCCAACAGTTGTATGTGTGGGGACAGCTGCACACAGATGAAATGACTGTGAGCCCTACACTCTACTGTACTAATTTTCTGCCTGTATTCACTATGTGCCCAGTGACCCCGCTGATGAATATTTTAGACATCTGCATGAATAATCAGACTGCCCACAGGAGAGCCACTAGCTTGTTTGTGAGACTGGAAATGCTGTCAAGATGATTCTGACTCTAATTCTGTGTACCAACATGAAAATAATAAATACCTAAATTCTTAATCTTCATTGTCTTTGAGCATCCACGGATGCTCTGAAACTTGAAGCCAAATTTTATATGAGGAGCTGTGTATGTTTGTTTTTGAGAAAATTCTAGAGCTTTTGTCAGACTCTCCAAAGGGACTGTGACCCAATAAAGGTTAAGAACTGGCCCTGCTTTATAGTTTTCAAAGTGCTTTTACCGTGTTTCCCCGAAAATAAGACCTAGCCAGACAATCAGCTCTACTGCGTAATTTGGAGCAAAAATTAATATAAGACCGGGTATTATATTAAATAAGACCCGGTCTTATTTTACTATAATTTTATTTTACTATAATTATATTAATTTTTGCTCCAAAAGATGCATTAGAGCTGATTGTCTGGCTAGGTCTTATGGTCTTTTATTTTCAGGGAAACACGGTTTGTACATATTTATTTGATCCTCCCAACATTTCTGAGGGACACATGGCAGATTCTCTCTCTCTCTCTCTCTCTCTCTCTCTCTCTCTCTCTCTCTCTCTCTCTCTCTCTCTCTCTCTCTCAGCATAACTGGGAGCTTAAATAAGGTTCTGAGTGTCATCCTGTAGGCACAGGAAGCCATTGAAGGTTTTAAGTGAGGAAGTGATCTGAGTAGATTGTTGTTTAGACAGATCGCCCCAGTGATGGTGTAGAGCATCAGCAGAGGAGTGGGAAGCTGGTTAGGAGGCCGTATGGGAGAGCAGATAAGAAAAGATGGTTTGCCCGACTAACTTTGTGGCAGTCAGATTGGAAAAGAGCCAATGGATTTGCAAAATAATTGAAATCCTTTAGATTTATTTACCAGTTGGTGGTGGAGGGAGGGGAAAGATAAAGGGGGAAAAAATCACATTTTTGAAAATGACTTTCTGGCTTGGTTGACTAAATGAATTAAAGCAGGTGAAGCAGGTAGATTGTAAACTTAGTTTTAAACATGTCGATTTTGAAGAACTCTTGGGACATCCAGAGAGAAAGACCAGGAAGCAATTTGAAGTGCTGGCCTGGGACTGGTGAGCTGAGGCTGACACTGCCTAGCCTGTGCAGGGTGAGGAGTGAGGAGTGCTGGGGATGGAACAGTGAGAGCACGGTTCTAGGGAAGCACGGAAATCCGGCAGTGGCCTTTAAGAAAGGCCACTCTTCTGAGTAGAGAAGTAGGGATTAGATAGTTCTTGACTCTCTTTATTTATTATTAGATTACTCTCTCATTTCTGAATGACCTTAAATTCATGAAATTTACATAAATCAGATACCACTGTAACTGCCTTCAAGTCAGTGGGGTGTAGGTATCAAGCCAAGGATGGGTTGAGGGTACAGCTTTATAATCTCTATAATCTTCCCCATTCTTAGATATGGAAATTGCTACTATCAAACATATGTAAATGTCATAGTAATCCAACTTTAAATACCTCCCCACTACACCTCCCTCCCCTCCCCTCCCCTCCCCTCCCCTCCCCTCCCCTCCCCTCCCCTCCCCTCCCCTCAGGAACAATGAGCCACAATTGCTTCAAGATAGTGTCACAAGATTCTAGGCAGGATCCTCATTAAGTATATAACATTCTTTTGATGATTTCGCTGATACCCAGATCTCATAGTTCTCCTTCCTCAACTAAAATGACCTTCATCTTTCTACTTCAGCTGTGAACAGACATGCCACACCTAATAGATCCTCTCCACTTTGAATATTTCAAACTCTGTTAGTGTCCTCTTTGAAATAGCCTTCTCATTTCTATCTGCCCCGTCTCCCCCTTTCCTCCTGAGCCTGCCATTTTCTCTCCTCCTCCTTTCCATCTCTTGTTCACATCCCTTGTTCACATCCTATAGTCTGTCCTTGTTTTCCATTGGGGTGCAGATGGATGGGAGGAGGCTAGCTACTCTCTTTGAATATCCTGCTTTGGTACCCAGCTCAGAAATAATCAGATGGTTCAGTAGTGATTGCGCTTGCCCTATTTTTCTCTCCTACTGTTCTTTTATAATTTCCAACCCTGGATGGTTCCGTATCATCTCCCCCCTACCTCCTCCCCTCCACTTTTAGGCAGCTGGACATTGTTAGAAAACCTCACAAAAACTGGGACAATTGGATCAATAAATATATGTTGAGTAAAAAAGAAAAATCTATCAAATACCTCGCCCCCCACACACACATCTAGAGAGGGGAACCTTAGAACTGTGCTAAAGAAAAATGGAACCAAATTTCATTTTAGTTTCATTTTATTGTTTCAACTGGCTTTGCCTATGTTTTTGTATGTGTGTGTGAATATTTGTATATGTGTCAGCTGATAGCTCAGAAATTTGGGGTCTTTGTATGTTTTTATTAGAAAATTAGCCTTTGTACCCATTTTTTTCCTTCCTGGTATAGACTGGATAAAGATCTTGATAAAAATTTTCCCCAGATATATACTCTTTGTAAGTTAGGAATTGGACTATGCATATGCCTTTTCTTCCTTCTAAGCTATGAGTGATATTTATTTTATTTTTGTCAGTTGTTTCTATGGTTCATGAATTCTTTGTTATAGTAGGAGTGAGTCATCAACTGGATGGAGAATCGTTGAAATTGTAAGTTTAGGACATTAGTTGGAATAACCTGAACAATGTGCTTACCTTTTGGGCCCCTAATTTAATTTAAAATTAAATGAGTCTTATGATGGCAAGCTTCACAGATATGCGTGCAGGCTCTCAGGATGGGCGTGTGTGTTTAGGATGGGTGTAGGGAGATCTTTTAGTTTTGTTTAGCTGGATAGGCTAAAAAGAAATCTTGGCCTAAAAACACTCATTGTTTAGAGTGCTTAAATAACTGAACATAATGTTAGCGAGAAGTTTCATTTGAGATTGAACAACCGGTTTCCAAGAATATAGTAAAGTAAGTGGAAGTGCTGTGAACAATGTCTTCCTTATTTCCTTTAAAATACCCATGAAATTGTCTGAAGTGGAAGCAAATCCCCAGAAGTAACCACAACGAATATCAGGCATTGAGCCCATTCTAGTTTCTGGAAGGAATTTTTATTATTCCTTCTGGAAGAAGCCAGGTTAAAAGCTGCCCCTTCTTCAGCAGCCCCGCATCCGGAGCTGGTCCCCTTCCCCTCTCCTCCAGCATTTTCTGTCTTTCGTCATGGAATCCTGCTCTCTTTGTATTGGCCTGTCTTTCTTTTTGTGCACCTCTATGCTGTTAATTGCTTCCGTTGATATGGTAAATAGTTGCTACCTGCACATCTCTGACTTAACTCAGCTTTTTTGTGGGATGTAAGGAGGGGGGGAGAGACAGCTCCCACTGAACTGACTCTTGGCTCCCTCCCAGGTTCTGACTTGGTCTGTGACCTTTGTTGCTTAGAAGTCAAGCATCAGGCTTTGCACCTGCCACCAATCGTCCTTTGTCCCCGCCCCTTTGGTGTGGGTTTTGTTTGTTTCCTCCATTAGTGAGCCTCAGAAGGGCGCAAATGAAGACGGGGTGGCAGTGAATTTCTCTCATTGAATCCCAGCACCGTGTTCAGTTCCTGGCACATGGTAAGCATTAAAGAGATCTGTCAATTCATTAATGAAGCTCAAGTATTGGGAAGGGCTTTAAAGCAGTCCTCAAGTGTGGGAAGCGTTGGAGACCAAGGTCAACAAACCAAACTCAAGGATGTAAAAAAGGAACCAACCACATATTCGAGATGAATAATTAAAACAAAAATTAACAGCTTCAAAGCAAAGTTGTAGGAATCTGCAGCAAAATCTTTCTGAAACATTTGCTTTATGAAACAAGAAACTACTGCAAAAGCTCTGGTCTGTAAACTCAATGAGATATATAAAGAGGTTAATCTAATGAATGAGAATTGTAAAAGAGCAAAATGAAATGAAAACTCTAATAGGTAAAATAAATCTTCATTGCAAATAATAAAAAGCAGACTTTACTAAGAAAACCCAACCAGCAACAGAGGATTAACTGAAGGAAAATGCCAGAATACAACAGAGAAGCATAGAAAGACAGATCCAACCTTGAAATGAGAGAGATTATTGAGGAAGAACAAAACAATTGGATCAAGTGTGATGATTATTGGAGGGACATTATTCATATCTGAAAGAGACCTGATCTTAGGTATTGATATGCATACCATGTTCCAGGCAGAGTTTCTAATTACGAATCAACACTGAAAAATATTCTGATGATTTTTTTTTTCTTTTTTAACTGGAAAACTGGTAGGTAGAGTAAGAAAAGTGAATGTGTTAAATTATTAGTCTTTCGTTAAGAGGAGACTAACATCATCTTTTGGGATCACATTGAGAGTAGATACGTAGCGTTTTGAGTTTGATTAAAAGTTTTTATAACTCGTAGGAGTAAAGAGACAGGATGCCTATAAAAATCAATATGGAAAACAGAATCAAACAGACACCATAATCCCAACTAGCTACAGAAAAACAAAATAGTTCCACATTCCTTTCCTTTTTTTTAAATCTGCAGGCTCACATTTGTATCTTCATTTTCAAAGAGAGGTTGAATTTGGAAATATATGATATGTACTTCCAAATAATAATAATATATAATTAATTTGACTCTTAAAAATCTTAAATACTCCTGTTAAGCAACTTGTGTGATCTAGGCAGACAATAGAATTTAGCACCTAAGACACCATCTTGTTGCAAAAACATATGACCCACCAGCTATGGTGCATAGTAGGCACTGAAGAAGTATTTGTTGAAGGAATGAAAGAAGACATATATAAATTAACAACTTTATACTTGGAAAATGTAATTTTATCTACAAACAACAACTTTATAAGTAATTGCACTGTTTCTCCCTTGTTGTACGAGAGAAAGATAAAAAAAAAAATTTTACTTTGAAACCTGCACAGCGCATCATCATGATGTAAGACGTGGAGGAAATGTTAAGAATTGCATGCAGTAATGGACATGTTGGTTAAGTGCTGGGGAAGGCAGAAATCAGAACTTAAATAAGTCCTAATTTTTAGGCTCTCAAAAGGTTAATTCAGATTGTTCTGGATGTCGTCATACCAGAAAGATTTGACCAATCTGATAGAAAATCAGAGGTCAACAGAAGTGATTAAGCAGCTAGAGAAATCAACTCAAATGGTATCTTAGTATATAATTTGGAGAAAGAACTTGAATCTCTAAGCCCAGGAAAACAGAAAGATAATTTAGAATGATTTAGAGAGCTGTGGAGCTGATGGCATAAAATTGAGTAGAAAAAATACTTACTGAGTGTAAGACAGTTTTTAATGGACAAATTAAAGCACCATATAGTATCCAAGGAAAGGAATAAAGGTGTTTTGACACAATCTGACACCCTAAAGAAAGACAACAGCTAACATTTGTTCAGCACATGCCACGTGCCTGGTACTCTGTATGCATCGTTTCATTTAATCTCCTCAGCAACCTACGAACTAGGTACTGAAATCTTCACTTTTCCAGGTGAAGATGGTAAGGCTTGTTTAGGTATCTTGTAGGAAGTAGCCCTGGATTTTGAACTCAGGCTGCAGAACCTGATCTCAGTCACTATCCATCTTATCTGCTCTTATCTTCTAGGCTAAGCAGTTGGGTACGAAACAGGTGTGTTGTGTGGAGAGCGTTGACAGAGTAAAGCAGCTGATCTTCCATACACTAAATATGATCCCAAGAAGCTGTTTTTAATTAAGTAAAAACAATAATAATCTCTTTGGTATTCCGATCAAAGGTGTACTTTTGTTCATTCTTCTGGATGAATGAGTCCTTGCAGAAATAAGATTTGTATTTGAGAAAGCTTTCTTAATGCAAATGTAAAATAAATAGGTATTAAACTCCCGAACCCAACAGAGTAAGCAATAGCCAGCAAATATCAGCCCTTTCGGAGGTTTTATATGCCAGAAAGTTGGATGCGTAGTAGTAGTGTATAGGGGCATTGGAGGGAGAAACCTGAGTTGAAATTCCTGTTCTGTCTTTCATTTGCCTATGACTTATAAGTTGTCTAACCTCTCTGGGGATAACAATGCCACTTACCTCATGGGGTAGAAAATTATATATGATGAAGTGTATAGGGAAAGATAGCATGCATGTATGCAAATAAGATGGTATATGTGTAAAGATGGCATGGAGATAAGATAGCCGGTATATAAAATAGCATGTATGTATGTAAAATTCTTGGCTCAGTGCCAAACACATAATGACTATTCAATTAATAGTAGCTGGCATTATTATTATTCATTGTTCAGTGCACTCCTCAAGTAAATACATTAGAAAGTGCAGTCAAATAGTGCTGTAAGGTGGAAAGTTTTATAAAAGATTTTAATTTTGTGCATTCCTCTTCAGCTGATGTACTTAATAGTAAAGCTTCACCCTCTGTGTACCCTTTTCACAATTTGGGAGTTTACAGAAGGCTTTGGTGTTTTAAAGCAGTAGTTTGTTCACTGAAAACGTAGCTTATGACAAATTCAATCGTTGCCAACCTCTAATATGGTAGCAGACTGAAGCATGCTTTTAATATTCATCATCTTTAAGTGCTACCAACTGACATTCAGTACGAAATGCTCAGATATGGGTGCTGAGCAAAACAGAGCTAGGAAGGGAACTTGCTAATTTGTATGCTAGATGGAAATCTTAAATTAGTTTCCAAGATTTTTAAATGGATTTTTAAATGCTGGGCACATAGGAGATTGAGTTCATATTAATATTTATAAGGTTTGAGAAGATATTTAGTGAAATATTTGTATAATTTAATTTTGGTGATAATCAAGTAGGAAACTAGGAAACCATAACATGAGGGACATTGCATTTGAGTTTGGTGACTGTTTTGTGACTTGTAGTTAACAATACCCCTCTGGGAAGGCCCCAGACAACATATGCATTCTTAAAATGCCCTTCTTTATTAGAACACAGAAGTCAGAGGTAATTTGTGTATAAATTCTTTGGCTTGGATTGTTTTATGTTAATTTCATTTACATTAATTAATTTAGAAATCAGTATTGATAATGATTTTCAAAAAAAGCATTTATTGCCATTTATGCAGAACTCTAATCTAGCTGTTTTTATATTCTTTATTATACAGAACAGCTTCGTTGGTTCACAGAAAACCTGCTTCCTGTAGTTTTGCTTAGGGCTAATTGAGTTTAATGTAGTTTTGTGTGCAGAAGGTATTGACTTGTGCATACTATTTAATTTGTGTAAATATGTGTGTATGTACTGTTTTGCCCCTCTGAGTTTTATTTTAAATGTAACCCTTGAAACTGGGATAATAGAAATTCTTAGCTTAGGCCTGCTAGCGATTGCAGGTGCCAACGGTTTAAACTGCTGTAGAAATACAATTATGAGCAGCCAAGAGCAAATCTTGTTTTAAGGTCCATGTGTAATGAATGCCTGTTAGTTTCATAGAATACAATTAAAAAGAGGTTTACCTCTCCTAAGCTGTGATTGGTTCTTTCTGATGGAAGTGTGGAGTCCCATGAGTAGAATGTGTATTCAGCTCTCGGTGATTTAGACACCAGTGAGCCTGGCATACTGCAGGCTTGGATAAATTCAGGGCAGTTATAGTCAGGCAGAGATGGGAAAAGACTGAAAGATTAATGAGGGAGCTTAAAACAAAGCTCCAAAAATGAGAGCAATGCACTGCTCAGTCTTATGTAATTGTGCCGAATGGAAGTCAGTGTTGGCTGCCGTTACTTAAAAATTTTAGGAAGTTGGCAGGAAATGTTTGTTTGTTATAAAAATTGGATCTAGAGAATGCTAGTGAAAACCTGGGACAAAATTCTCACTTGCCCATGTATGCCCTCGGGGACACACGCTTCAATTCATGCTCTTTTTATTCCAACTTGACCAGCCCTCCTGTTTCCCCACTGCCTCCTACTGCCTCCTGCCTTTTGGCAAGGACCTTTACTGAGGACTCATTGAAATCTGATCCACGGCTGCCTCCCAGAGCAGGGCCACCAGGAGATGCATGTCTGACATGCTTTACTGAAAGCTGATGCCTTTTACCCCAAAGCTTGAAAGATTGGGAGCATACAGGAGTGTGCAAGCCCCCTGAGAAGGTAATCCAAGTTATTGTTGGTTACCTGTGGCTATTGCGAGTACCAGAAACAGGGTTCTTTCTGGTTGGTGGTTGCAAACAGCAGTTTTGTAACATTTCTTCTTACAGAATTTAACATATCCTAATGGCTTTAAAATGCTATTTTCCCTTTAAAACTCTTTTAAATGCTGTTACGAACCTTCCATTATGTAGGGAAGCTGGTCATACTTTTAATGTGAGGCTGGGCAGTTAGAGGGGAGAACAGAAGCTCATAAATAACGTGGTAAAGGTGAATAACTTCTGAAATTTAAAGCTTGCCAATACCGGCGAGGAAAAGCTGCCCTGAAAGAGAAATTGCCAACTCACAAGCAGATTCTTTAGTGCTTCACTGGAGACACCACCCTTGAGCTGGCTTTCGGTCTCCTCTTTAAGGAGTTTGGCGCCACCTGCAGGAAGCAGGAGGCACAGAAACCAGGTGAGCCTCTCTCCGTAGCACCTTGGTTCTCCCGGTGATCATTCCTCATCTTTAGTTTTTATAAATGTGATCACTTGCTCATCATATAGTATTTATCAAGCTTCTTCTTGGCCATGGAATGAAGCTAAGCTCCGTGGAAAAAAAAGGTTACGGCTGTACTAGCTGTTTGGCAGGAGATTCCTCACCCTTAATTGCTTTTTAAGGTCTCTGTCTATTTCTGCTGTCATGCACCTTTTCCACCGACACACCAACAAGAGAGAACAGAGTTATCGATTGGAGGCCCAGAGCATATTGCATGTAAAGGTGCTGCTGACTCCTTCACAGTTTTGCCCTCTTTGGTTTCTCATAGAAAATGTGGCATCCAAATCATCATGTTTACTGTGGATGTTGTTTGTTTTGTTTTTATTTGTCCTATTTGGAGAGAAACGGTACTAAGTTTAAAAACATGCGCAACAAAGAAAGTTTTAAGATGCATGATTCAGTTCAGAGAAGTCTAAAGGGAGACTCGTGATTACGTTTATGGGCACCGTAAGAGGGATCAGTTATTTTTATTTATCAGTATCTCATAACTGTATCACTGAATTAAGTTCCCCATTGTTTCAAACTAGAATCATTTGGCTTGAAAGGAGTTAAGAACATTGTAGGGCTTTTCTCTTTGTTGTGTGAACAGACTGCAGCTCTTTCTTTTCCCAGGAGCATCTGTAACCCAGAACCTCTTCTGAGCTCTTATCCTGCCGGGTTCTATGCACGGCTCGCCCCTCTTCTACCCTGGAACACCAACTCACATATCCCAGACCAAATGCACTGTGGTCCAGATTGGATTAATACCATCATTTTTTTTCCTTTGTCATATTGCTTCCCTTAAAAGAGTAACAAAACCCACCAGCACATGACTAGTCCTCCTTTAGTGGCTGTGCATTTTTGTTGGTTCTCCATCTCCCCTTCCTCTTTTCTTCTTAGCTAATGACACCATAATTCATTCATTTACCTCTCCATTACTGAAGTCAAAATCAGTCAAGTCGTGTTGCTTTATGTCTATAACATTTTTTGAATTTCCTTGTTCTAAAGATGAATTTGTACTTCATTCTTTTTACCATCATTTCATCCGCTTGAATTTTGCGTAACTCATCCACTTCCAAGTCACTTATCTTTTTCAGAAATTTTTGTTAGTTTATTTCCAATAGATTTGGGAAATGGGTATTGACTAGAAAGAAATAATACGTCAAGTAAAAATTTACCCCCCGCCACAGACACACACACACACACACACACACGCACACATACACACACACACCCCCTCCCCTGTTAAATTATGCTATAGAATTTCAAATCTTTTCTGTATTTGAATATTTGTGTTAATGTTGTCATTTAAACATCAAAAGGAACATTAGGGTAAGAAAATACCTTAGAGTAAGAAATAAATTGATGGAAAGTGTCACACATTGGTACTGGAAGATCGCAAATATAATACTTCATATATTTCTACGAAATGGTTGATTCAGAGTTGCTCAGAATATGTTATGCATCTCTCCAAAGAAGGTACATGAATGCCCATTATTAGTCACTAGATAAATGCAAATCAAAACCAAAATGAGATATTACTTCATATCCACTAGGATGACTAAAATAAAAAAAGACAATAATAAGTGTTGGCAAGGATATGAAGATATAGAGAAATTCGAATCTTCATGCCTTCGTGCCTTGCTGGTGGGAAAACAGCTTGGCAGTTTCTCGAAAAGGTAAATACAGAGTTACCATGCAACCCAGCAATTATACTCCTAAATACGAGAATTAAAGCATATGTCCACACAAAAACATGAACATCAATGTTTACAGCAGCATTATTCATAGTAACCAAAAAATGGAAACAACTCAAATGTCCAAGGACAGATGAATGGGTAAAACCAAATAGTATATTCTACAATGGAATATTATTAGGCAACAACAGCAAAAAAGAATGAAGTACTGATACATACTATAACAGGGATG
This sequence comes from Rhinolophus hipposideros, assembly GCF_964194185.1. Taxonomy (NCBI): domain Eukaryota; kingdom Metazoa; phylum Chordata; class Mammalia; order Chiroptera; family Rhinolophidae; genus Rhinolophus; species Rhinolophus hipposideros. The sequence goes on along the minus strand of NC_138056.1, from coordinate 82,670,879 downwards.
AACCTTGAAAACGTTATGCTGAGTGAAAGAAGCCCCAAGTCCACGTGTTATTTAATTCCATTTATATGAAATATCCAGAATAGGCAGAGCTATAGAGACAGAAAGTAGATTAGTGGTTTGCTAGGGGCGGTGGTGGGGGGGGGGGCGGGGAAGGCGAGTAGGATTGGCTGCTAATGGGTGTAAAATTATTTTTGGATTGAAGGCAATGTTCTGAAATTAGATAGTGGTGATGGTTGCACAACTCTGTGAGTATACTAAAAACCATTGAACTGCATACTTTGAGTGAACTGTATGATATTTGAGTTATAGTTCAATAAAACTATTATACACACATACATACACGTATGTATATACAAGAGCTGACAATTAAGTTCGTGAACTTGTTGCAACAATGTTGCTAACCTTTTTTGATATCGGATGGATTATTCACTTTGAATTTGTACCAACTGGACAAACAGTTAACCGAGCTTGCTATTTGGAAGTGCTGAAAAGGCTGCGTGAAAACGTTAGACGACCTGAACTTTTCACCAACAGTTCATGGTTCTTGCATCACGACAATGCACCAGCTCACACGGCACTGTCTGTGAGGGAGTTTTTAGCCAGTAAACAAATAACTGTATTGGAACACCCTCCCTACTCACCTGAGCTGGCCCCCAATGACTTCTTTCTTTACTCAAAGATAAGGGAAGTATCAAAAGGAAGACATTTTGATGACATTCAGGACATCAAGTGTAATACGACCACGGCTCTGATGGCCATTCCAGAAAAAGAGTTCCAAAATTACTTTGAAGGGTGGACTACGTGCTGGCGTCGGTGCATAGCTTCCCAAGGGGAGGACTTGAAAGGTGACCATAGTGATATTCAGCAATGAGGTGTGTAGCACTTTTTCTAGGATGAGTCATGAACTTAATTATCTGACCTCTTATATACAGAGGGTGCCAAAAAATGTATACACTTTTTAAGAAGGAAAAAAAAACTATTTAAATTGTAATACTCATTATATACTGATAACAAAAGATGAACACAAGTCATGTGTATACATTTTTTGTCACCCCTGGTATAATATATATACCGTATACGTCATTAGCAGCGGTACATACTGACAGTCTGCATTTGATTCATCTTTGTATCTTCCAAAGTATTATGTAACACAATGCCTTACATAAGTAAGTCCTTGAAAAATGGTTGAATAATGAATGAATGAATGAATGAAAAACAAACCAGTTTATGAGCGGTCTTATAATGTGTGTAAATTTTTTTTGGCACATGCTATAGGAGAGAGGTAAAACACAATGGCCAAGAGTTGGATACCACTGTCCTGTCATTGATCTGATATCAGACTGATAGAATCATGCTATGCCTTGACGTCAGTTAGATAATGTATTTCCTTTTTCTTTTGGGTGATAGGTTGGCAAAATATACTTTAGCAACTGTATGTTATGTGGATGATGCATGATGCTAATACTCTGTTGTGACCTTTATTTTTATGAGCTGTGAGAATTAAGAACCTACCAGTTTTAGTTTAATTAAGCAGTAAGACACAACAGATGGTGTGTTTGTGGGTGATGATTGCATTCCTCTGGTTCCCTCAAGCAGTGCTCTAACCCTATGGAATGCTTTGCCTGGAGTGTTGCACCACTGTTGCAAAATTACTAGGAAGACAAGTACGCGGTATTAATGTAGTCAGAAAATCTTAGAGGACAATTTACAGCAGGACTTGAATACCACAGGAAGTTCTAGTAGTCAGCAGCAATTGCAACTAGGGCATTAGGAAGAGAAATCCATGGCATTATATGGTTGTAGTAGTTTACTGTCTATCTATACTCTCCAATATTTACAAGTAAAGCATATGAAGATTTTTATTACCCTGGTATTTGTGTAATCTGGGTCAAACATTAAGAATGCATTGGAATATGATTTGCATGTTTAAAGTACTCAGCGAAGAATAGAGAAATGGAGAAACACTGAATTTATGGCAGGTTGCTTTATTATGTTTGCTTTTAGTCACTACGAGAGCCTAGAGAGTGTCCTACAATATGCATTTTCTCCCAAGTACTGTGTGCTTACCGCCAGCATATTTGCTCCAGAGAACGTTAAAAACATACATAAGCAGAGAGAATGTGGAATCTATCCAGTGTTTCTCACTGATCATGCAGCTCTTCGGGGAGAAAACCAAATTGTTAAGTTGAATTACTTTCTCTCATTGTTAAGGGAGAGACTGTCTGTCTAGCTCAGATCCCTTTCCCTTTACTATCTTTGAAAAACTGAATTACTTGAAAGCTGGCATAAAACTTGTAATTACACAATATTTTAGATCCTAAGATAATATGCCTCAATTTTTCTCATTACTGCAATATATGAAATCATCAAAATGAAATACATTCACTTACTGGCTGTAATGTTGTTAAAAGTATGAACTATGTGGATATTTTAAAATATAGCTATCTTTGCTTTAGACAGAAGAATCCATTTGTCTTATGTCTTTGCTACAAAGACTACATTTGGAATTACAGTTAAATCATGAACTTCAAAAATAATATTTTAACAAAAAAGATATAATTTCTCTTTGGGAAAACCCATATTTTATATTGATTTTTTTCCCCTAAATTATATGAAGACACTGTTTCCTCTGATTTTTAAGGGTGTTGTCACCACAAAACCTGTAACTATGTCATCCTACCAGATATTCTTTTTGGAGACCTTTTATAATTAGTTAAATGAAGCATTTCTTTTCTGGATTCCTACCAACTCCAATACACTCAAGCATTGAAGATATAAAACTGAAGGTGTGAAGACTAATTTTGCAATCCCTCTTGTAGGAATAAAAGATGACTAACCTTTTAGTTAATACTCACTAGTGTGTATTATAGGGAAATATCTATAAACATCTAACTGCACAGAAAATCAAACATATAACTAATTTTAGCCTATAAATTATTAATGATTTTGACAGGAGACATTGCAAAGTTTTTAAAATATGGAACACATTTTATTGCAAAATCATTGGCGTTTCATTTCTTTACAGAACTAGATTTTCCCCTAATTAAATTTTAGAAAAGAAGGAACTAGATTATTTCCCATTTACTCAGTAGATACGTAGGTAATTTTCTAATTCTTTTGTAACTCTGCCTAATAAAAACATTCTAATGGATGCCAAAATGAAAGCTGACCGTGAAGGTAAAATTATGCCTGAGAACTTTAGGAATGTTAGAATGATTTCAGTTCTCTAAAATCAGTAACACGTTAATTATCATCCATATTGCTTATCTAATGATAAGACTTCCCTTTTACAATGATGCTGGATATTTTGCCTTATTTTCATATTAGAGGAAATAAGGAAGTTCTGTCAAGATGTGCATACACCAGTAACTGACAGTCTGCAACCCTGTAGCCTCAATCTCTCCTGAGTAGTCTAGCCCTTTTGTTAAGAGTATAGGATTTAGGATCCCAAAGACTTGCCTTCAAATCCTTACTGTGCTACTTAGTAGCTGTGTGACTGTATCATTTAGAAATTCCTTTTGGCTCTAAAAGAAACCCCCCAAATAATGATTTAAATACTAGTTTATTTTGTCATCTAAAAGAAGTCTGGAGATGGACAACTGAAGGCCTCCACCCAGTGTTCAGGAACTCAGCCTCCACCTTTCTGCTTCGCCATCCCCGGTGGGTGACTTTTATCCCAGAGGTCATCTCCTAGTCCAACATAACTGCTGGAGTTTTAGCGAGAGCAGCTGGCTCTTACGCAGCAGAGAAGACAAAGAGCTCCTGCCGGCAGAACCAGTTTCTTTTCCAACCCATACAACACTTCTACTTACAGCACATGACCTAGATGTAAAGGGGGTAGGAAATGTTATCTTTACCGTAGACAGCTTAAAAAGAAGGGTTCAGTTACCAAGGAGGAAGGGAAGAATGGATATTTGCTAAGCAACCAGCATTCTCAGCCTTAGTGAATGGGGGCAATTTAATATCATTGAACCTCAGCTTCCTGGTCTCTAAAAGTGGTTGTAAAAATAGGATCTAATTCATAGATCCTATTGTTTTGAGTATCGAGTGAGTTTTTATATCTAATGCTTTCAGTACAGTGCCTGGCATATACGAGATAAGCAATAAATGTTAATGATTTATTCTGTCTACTTCCTTAATATCTCTAGGTTAATATCCTATAGATACTTCAAACTTAACATGTTTATGTGTGTTACATCCTTATTGCATTCCCAAGCTCACCACTTGCCTGTTTTCACAAGCTAGAAACCTCAGAGCAATCTCTGAACAAGTATAATATTACCTGCGCAACTTGTTCGTGTTCATTGCCACTATTTGAAGTCAAGCTGTCTTCACCCCTTGCTTTCCACAGGACTTTGCTTTCTCCCAGACAGCATTCTTTAGGATAGTATTCAAGTCTTTATAGAATCTGACTGCAGTATTAGCAGCTTTACCTTGATTCAGCCACACCTCCCTAGCTTCTCCAAACCGTACTTTTTTCCCCCCTTAATTTCATTGAAAATTCACTATTCTTCAAATAGGACATTGTGACTCTAGTTTTATCTTCAGGATAAATGTTATATAATTCTCAAGCTGAAACATGAGGAAACTACACAGAGATGTATTTCACTTTATAGTTTTGAACATCAAGGTGTGATTTCTGGAAACCCCTTTATGATTTTGTTTATGAGGCCAACAGATAGATAGGTATACCAGCATTCCTTATCCTACCTGGGCGTCTAAGTGTATGAATATAAAAGAACAAAGGGCTCTTAAGTGAAAGGAATGGGTGGGAGGAAGTTGGTATCTCTCTAATGGATGGGTTAGTTTGTTCAGCAATTCTCAAAGTATAGGTCGAAATCTAGAAACTCATTATTTTTACTTTGCTAGACAATAGCATTAGTTTAGCTACTTAATGTGAATGTTATGCATTTTGCTTTCAAATTAAAATAAAGAAGTAGAGAAGGTTAGCTTTATTGGTGTGTGTGTGTGTGTGTACTTGTATGTGTATCGAACGCTTAATGTGATGTATAATTTCAAAGCCTCTGATGCAATATTTTGAAACTAAGTTTGTAGTACAATTAAAACATATCTTTGGTCATAGATTACTTGGCCTTTTGCCATTTTCATAGGCAATGTCCTACTTAAATAGCCTGGATTGGCTGAGAAAAATAATTGCTGCTATGAAATAATTTTGCAATTACCGCTGTAATTAAGGGCAGTTTGTTAATGAAAGTGCTTGGTGAATAATGACTGCAGGGCACTCCATCTTGCAGCTTCATGCCAGATGATTGGCTCATGTGGTGGAGGCAGTTAGGGAATTAGTGACACAGCTGTCATGGTTACGGGATGGATGTAAATATCCTTTGCAGTTGGTGATGAAGAACAGTCATTAGCCTCCTGCCCCTTGGGAACTGGTCAGAAGAACAAAAATAAACTTAACACATGATTTTAAAAGCCATTCCTTATGTCTCCTTTTCTTCAGTTTGAACAATTAACATTCTAACAGAAACTGCAGAGAGCATGTGGATGAGCCCGCTCCACTTTGCAGGCGTGTTAGTGTGATGAATGTTCTCCTGGTAGGGCATTGGTTGTTCACAGTTTATAACTGCTCTTATTAGCTTATGGGCCAGTTAAAAACTGCTCTTTAGAGACCCATGGGCCCCATTTAAATTTCTCTTGTTCATCTCCAGGTGTTGCGTATTCAGTTCGACCCTTTGTAGAGTGCCCACGGATGGATTTTTGCATGCTGTCTGCATGGCTGAAGGGGCAATTGAAGATCAATTTTCTGTGGTTGGGCTTCTGTGCCTGTGTAAAATGTATACTGTTAGGAAGATGACCTGGATGCTTCTCCGATCTTGCTTCGTAGTTTGAAAAAGTCATTGTTGGAGGTTGAAGATCCATTTTTTTCTCTTCTTAAAATAAGTTATCTCAGGTGTTGCTTCATATTTATATTCATTCCACTTCCTTGGTGTTTTGATGTTGTTTTTCATTGTAAATTTGCTTAAGCAGTCTTTTGTAGAGTAATTTCATAACATGCACACACCGTGGTTTTACATTGGCATGCCCGTGATCTGCAACTCATTACCTTTTGCTGACTGAGAAGTCGGGATAGCATGTGGCATGTTCTCTCGCTTTATGTTGCTATATAGTCAAGTTTTATTCCTTGTAAAAGATTTCAGCAGGACATTTCCAAGGAACTTAATCACGGCTTCTCTTGATGTCCAGTATGCTAAATCTTCTCTTCAGGATCTTAGGGATGGACATCACTGGAGTGTGTGTCATTCCATCACAGTGGAGCAAATAACCTCACTAAAGCGAAATAACAGTTTTCTGGGGTTTTGCCCAAATGACTGTTTATGGCAACACTACATTTTAAGGATGAGTTTATTGTTCCACATGTCTGGGTAAAATTCCCTGCATTGCTTTTTGCTGCTTTTGATGCCTGAGTATCTTCTTGGCTGGAGCAGGAGGAGGTGCCAGATGGAGGGGATCGGCATTCTGTCGTAGAGCTATCACACACTGTGGCCCAAACCTCTGCTTCTTCCTTTTCCCTTCTTCGGCTGTCACAAAGAGAATGAAAAATGTCAAGCAGCTTTGGTGTGAACAGAGCCTTGTTCTGATGTTGAAATGCTTCCCTTGGCTGCTGAGTCATTCACTCCTCCAAGGTGAACTCCTTCTCACATTATCCCTAGAGAAGTCACTGTGACTTTTCTAGTTAGCTTAATTGTGAGCAGACATTCTAAGAGATCAGTTAGGTTGCTTGTCCCAAATGGTAGGGGTGACTCGCCAAAAGCCAAATAACTTGAAAAACCTCACAGACTGAGCATTAATATAATACTAGATATAGATATAGATGATCTCAGTTCAATGAATGACAGCTTCCCTTTGGATGATGAAGGTTATTCTCAGGCATGGCCATGGCTGGCAAACTTACTTGGGTTCTGGTGGGATGTGACTTTCTAGGCATTCTCTTCACAGATGTCTGACTACAAGAGGAGCTGATATGGCTTTGCATTAAATCAACACTGGGAAGCAGGGAGAGAGACTTGTGCTAGAAAACAGTCTCCTGGCCTAACAAAAATTGCATTGTATTATTGTTCATTCTGTTTTTAGCTAGAGTATGGGTTTTTGTGGTAGATCAGGATAACTAAAACAGGAAAGAAAAAAAAACACACCACAACGGTTGTGTTTTTAATTGGTGTTGCTCCAGAAAAGAGACTGGGGAACTTTTTTTCTCCCTCAGGAGAGATGTGACACGCTGTAGTATTTAGATATTCAGTGTGTGTTCCCATTTCTGTTTTGTTTGGTGGCGTCTTGATTTTTTCTTTTTTTTTTTCCTTTTTTTTTTAGCTAAACATGAGACTTGAGTTTAATTGAATTTCCAAGCCAACTCCACAGGCAGCCTTCATAATGTATATTTAAGGATGCACTGCAGATTCTTAGGAGAGGTGGCCATGTGAATTTAACAATCTACAGGGGGCGGGGGGAATAGTTTCTGAGTTTGGATAAGTCGTTGAAATTCCTAAGTAAAAGTAGAATCTGTTCTCCTGCAGTTTCCTGGGCTAGTTGTGACAAGAGTTGCAGTCTCACGTTTTCACATAACATATCTTGTTGGCTTTCTCTCGGTTCTCCAGGACAAGTCAAAAACTTTATAGTTCTTCACAGTGAAAACGGACCATGTCCCATCCTGTCCTGTTGCCATCTTTTCTATCAAAGCAACACTAATTATAAAAATTGAACATAAATTTGTACTGTTTAATAGGTTTGGGTTTAGTTTTGCCTCAGTGGGAAGACAGTCGATTAAAAGAATCCTTTTTTTCCTCCTCCTCCCCCCTTTTTCTTTTGATAGAACAGTTAGTAAAGGTGTAGGAAATTGATTTTAGTGTCACAAAGGACATTTCTGACAGGAATGTACTTTGAAATGAGTCAAGGCATCTGTTTCTCTTGCATATGCCCAGCACAGCTGAGAGCTGTACCTAAATTAAACTGTTTAACATGTCATCTCTGAATCAGATCACAATTTACATTTCAGTTGCTTCATTGGAATTTTTAACATTTTATGAACTTCCTCCCCTAATTTACTAAACAAGTTCTCACTCAAAGTGACCATTTGTTCTAGATGCCAATATGTCATGGTCAAAATTGATTTAGCTTAGAGTTATTGTTTTTATATGGTCACTTTGCCTTTGAAACGAAACCTTATTTGCAGTCTGCATTTCTCCTGACACGGTTTGTGGATGATTGCTTGGTGGGTGTTTTTGTTACTGTTTTGTCTTTCCCTGGTGCTGTGTCTGTTATACAAGCTGGCTGCAGGAATTCCACTGTTCACAGTTCCCAAGCACAGGAATTATGTGCACTCTGTTTACTACCACATCCACGGCACCCCACATAGAACCTGGGAGGCACTTAAAATAAATCTTTCATAAATGCATGGGGAGTGAACACGCTCCACAGGATTATCCTATAGTCTTAGACTCATGACTTCGAGGGCTCACTTGTCTACCCTGCTCATGTTTCCTAGAAATTAGTAAGGCTCACTTGTATCAATTATAGTGAGGCATGTCCTTTGAAGTTGAAGGGCAGGGACAATTATTTTGCGTGTATGAACTTTTTACATTCATTTTTACTGGGGATGAAAAGAAAAAGTGACTATGTTGATGCGTAATAGGGACCTGAGCTCCTTAACTTAATTACTGTGTGGTTCCTGACAATTTTTTTCTCTCTGGGTGCTCACCCACTTACCCTTACATACTATTTACTAGTGAGCCTTGATTAGAGAAGCCTGAGGAGAATGGCTTCTGCTCTTGGCCTTCCCTAGGCTTACAAGTTGCTAACCAACCGAGGCAATGATGGTATTTGTGCAGGGTACCCTGGGGCACTGGTGGTCCAGTGGACTCACTTGGTTGACCTTGAAGGTTTACTGGTCACTCGGGATAAGTCAGTTGAGAACATTATCCATAATATTGTTAATCAGTACTCTTGCATCTCTGTTAGCAGTTCTCTGAGACTGTATTAGTGAGGATAGAAAACTGCACATTTGCAGTAAATGAATATTTAGAAATTTTATTGTTTTAACTTAATATTGTTCCAGGTCTGCAGATAGCCTGGCTTCACCGAACCATTCATTGACCTAGGCTAATGATAGCTCTGCCCCTATCCACATGTAGGTTCTGAAATCATTCTGGTAGCTTCTGAATCATACCAGTTCAGCTTCCTGGCATGGAGAAAGAAAGGAAAGGAGGAGCAGCCTACTTTTTAGGCACCAGGATAGAAATGGTACAGGTCACTTCTCTGCTCACATTGGAAAGAACTTAGTCACCTGGCTGATCTAGCTGCAGGGAATGATGGGAAATACAGAGTAGCAGTTCAGACACGTGCTGGGCTGCATGGAAGAAGGGAGAATGGATTAGTGGCCAGTTAGCAATCTCTTGGACCTTAGGCTTTTTCTAACCAATTAGCTGTCCCTCTGCTTTGTTTTGCAAAGTCCCACAGTTGATGATCTTAGACTTAAACAATAGCTAATACAATCTACGCCCTGCTAGTTTCTTGGGGCCCAAGTTATTTATAAAGATGATTGTAATAACTGGTAGAGCATCTAGTTCACCTCCTTCTAGTTAATATCAAGAGTCAGTACTTTGCACACAATATTTTTACACTTTGAAAGAAAGCACAATGTAAATCTATCTGACAAATACGCTATTTTACAACATTTGAGCAACATTTGCTTCATTTCTTTCCACTTTTTTTGTTTCTGAGAAGCATGTTATTAATAGGATAGGGACATTTTGATAGACTTTGATAGTTCCTTTTTCTTCATTTGGGAAGATATAGTATGTACTGTCTGTATGCTAATCATTATTCAGCAAAACCTAGAAGGCATAATCACTGTTTACAAATATTATTGTCAAGTATATACAGATGATCACTGCCTAATATAAAATTAGGTTTCCATTCAGGATCTTTGTTCAGAAATAGTTCTTGATTTGACATGAGAAATTGTTGCCAATATCATTGCTTTTGACTTTTCTAGTATATTTTCTGCAAGGATCTACACAAAATTTTCCCTGCCTTCATTAGGTTTGAGAAACAGTGTGATTTTTCTACTCACATTGTTTAGAGAAATTATACTCCCAACCATCTCCTGATGCTTTAGGATGAAATATGTCAAGATCTTCGTGACATTTAAACCTGTGTTGAGATTGACTTTAGTCTAAATGTACTGTTCCACAAACATGGGATTGTCCGAGTTCTTGCTGTGCAATAAAAGTTATTTTCAGGTAGGATTTAGATGACAGTCATTTATTTGACTTTTTAAATATTTTGATCTTTGTGCAGACACAAATCACCTTGAGTTTTGTTTTATTTTTGATGAGGGAGGGGCAAGAAATGTCAGGTGTATTCTAAGGCAAGGTCAATATATGCTCTTTATTTGATGTAGGAAGGTAGTTTCATTGTAAATATACGGTCCTTTGATAGCTCTTGTTGCTCTAGTATTGATACTGCGGACAGTAGTAGATATTTTTTGAAGTATTTTCTGAGTATGATTCACTATAAGCTCATAGTCCTGTGATTTCAGCTATATTGTGGCTACTGTTAATGGCTTAGTACATTTCAGCAGCGTATTTATATAGTGTCCTAGGTGATTGACTCATGAGATTCAGTTTAGAACTGCTTGTTAAAGGTGATGGGGAGAAAAGACACCTATCTAGTGGTGATATTGTTTTCAGTGTCTTGGGAATGTGCTTAATGTCTAAGGCATGTGAAATTGAGATTTTCCAGATATAGAGTCCCTAAAATTTAAATGAAGTACGGTAGCATAGGAGTCAGAAACAAATCATGTCTTTTCCTGATGGTTAACCAATTGCCACCTTACCTCGCTCACTTATTGTGACGTCTCACACGGCTGTCGCTGCACTGTCACATTGTTCTATAATTCTGCATTTATGTTTCTGTCCCCCATACTAGACTGTGAGCTTCTTGCAGGAAGGGCATTTATTCTGTTCGGGTTTGCGTGGCACTTCTACTCAATGAATGGTTGATGAATGAATTAAAGGAGGAATAAAGATCTTAAAGTAGGACAATCTTATTCCCTATACCGGTAGGTGGAAGCTAATCTAAAGACACTCCCTCAAAATTTGGAAAAACTGGTATTTTTTGTTGTTGCCCATCTCTGCCTATCTGGTTACTTTGTCTTTTCTTTAAAACATAAGAAAAAATACACACCAGGTATGTTGGTCAAAAATGATAAAATTGTTTTCTTTACCTCATTGTAAAAACAAAAGCTTTCCGTGAAAAAAGGGCATTTTCTCCTATTCCCTGTCTGACCTCACCAGCAAGCTCCTTGCTACCCTAAGCCTATTTACTTACTCATCTGTGAAACTGGCGTGATCACTGGGCTACATCATCAGGCCGCTGAGGAATGAGTGGGAGGCATTAGCCCAGTGGCTCCATGCAGTAAGTAAGCTCCCAAACAAGGGTTAGCCATGAAGATAATGGTAACTGTTATTATGGCTTGTTCTTTCCCTCAGGTCTTCCTGGATTAAATATTTAAAATTCCTATTAGTTATTGTTGTTTTACTTCATTATGCTCTTAAGTGGAACTGTTTTCACAGAATTCATCAAGTGACACCCTCCATCACTATGAATAGTGAAAGGAAAAGCTTAGGGAAAGTTAGCTATAGTGAGTTCTACATAGTCATGGAAAACAGGATATAAGATTGTCTTTTTCCGTATTTTAGAGATGTCATATCATGAATTGGTTGAACTATGTAAAGTGGAATTTGTTTGTTTTTCCAGCATATAATGCATGAACCTAATAGAATCCCTTGCTATCAGATGGGTTTGAAAGCTTGCTCAAAGCACAGGGAAATGATAAGATGCCAAAGTTTTGTGTTCCCTACAAACAGTACTCTTCTTTTTCTTTCATTTTAAACAGTGGAGTTCAGGTCAGAAACTGAAATATGTTCAAGGAACCCCCTCTGCCCCCAGCCCCCCCCCCACACACACACCTTTCATTGAAAATAATATTTTTTATTCTTTCCAGGATCTAGTGATAATAGTACAGTACCACTCACTTATCTGGTGGTCACATATGAGATAATTTCAGCTGTCTACAGCGCAGGTGAGGGGTAGAGAGTAAACCGGAAATGCCTCTGGAACTGCCATTAAAGATGGCACAAAGCATTTGCATTAAAATGTATGTCGATTTCTCAAAGAATACTCTCCCTTCCCCTCCGCATTTCACCAAGACCAAATTATTATTAATTTTACAATTCTATAGAACTTGTACAAAATCTTACCTATCTTAGTTATCTTTTTCCAAATCCCTATACTTTAGAGCCAGAAGATTTGAAGTTTGAGAGGTACAAAGTGGGGGGATGCTGCTAGATCTAAGTAGCCTCAAGTAGCACTAAAAGTTCGTCAATTACACGATGCCAATGTGACTTGAGTCAGCAATGAAGTGAGTTCTTGTTTTACTGTTTAAGAAGGCAGGTACTATATAAGCTTGAAAACATTGTCATCAATATAATTAAGAAAGAAACTGATTATATGGAAAGTGTCACAATTATCCCAGAGAAATTGGAAATTCCCCCTTTTCCTGGCCATTTTCTGCTAGGCATGGAGTTCCTGGGCCATAAATCTTGGCCTTTTATTTTTTTGCCTTTCGCCATTGTGCATATGTGATTCTCCCCAACTTTGTTTTCCCCCTTAAAAATTTTAAAACAAACGTTTAGGGATAGTAGAGAAACCTAAGGTGTGTTGAATATTGAATTTCCAAAGTTTGTTTTGTTTTGTTTTTCCAGTTTTAAACATCCCGCCCTACATTAACTCTCTCACCCCAAATACTAGACAGTAACAACAGCCACAAAAAAACAAGTGTATGCACATCTGCTTCCCCTCCATAACTACATTTATAAGCTTGAGGCTAGGGATGGCTCTCCAGAGTATCACTAGGATTTAGCACCATGCCATGCACATAGAAAGTGCTTGGTAATCCTCAAGCAAGGATTGTTTGAGATAGATCCTATTTTTATCCCCATTTACAGATGAGGATGTGACAGTTGACAGAGATTGAGTGGCTTGCCTCCAGTCACACTGCCAGACAGAGCAGGGGGCTGTAGTCTATGTTGCCAACTTTTATTAGCTGTTAGCTGCAATGCTCACTGCTCAGCTTCAAGAGAAACTTGGTATTGCTGGACTTGCCATTTTAATTCTCCATAACTTGTAAGATCCTGTTTCCTAATTGACAAAAAGTAAGAAGAAAAAAAAGGACTGATTGAAATGCATTATTAAACTTCTCTGAGTGATTGAATAGCCTGGCTCAAAGAAAACGAACTATTTTAAAAGCACTGATATTTCGTGACCCCTTCCCCACTCACCTACACTTTTATTTTCTTTTTTACTTTGACAGAATTCTTGGGTTGTATACCGAAAAGCCCATAGGTTAAAGCTAATCTGTATGTTTAAAAATTATGCATTGACAATCCTTCTTTTGGTTTTCCTTTGTTCACATTTTTAGAGGGTTGACAACTTTAACAGAAATGGCATGCTCCTTTAACCCCAAGAACATTTTATTTAAATTTAGTCACTGGTTCGGAGACAGAATAAACAGAACCTTCACTTAAATGTTCCCATGTCTTAGGAGAATGAATGGGAAGTGATATGAGTTATAGCTGGTATAAGAATAAAGAAGATAAAAGAAAATTGGAACCCAAAATTATTGGTTTCAGCAGAGCATTTCTGATTTAATTCTAAATTGTGAATAAGGTTTACGCCTTGCTTAAATTTTTCTTGCCAGGTTGTAGAAGCAAGTCTCTACCTTTTGTGTAACGTGTAGCTTAATTCAATGCTCATTGTCTATGTAGGTAATTTAAATTGAAGAGAGGTAAATCATCATCCATATTTATATCTAGCATAGTGCCTCAATAAATATTTGTTGATTAAATAAATAGTAGAAGAATGAATGAATGAGTGAATTTTATTCAAAAGTAACAGAATGATGTATTAGCATTTATACTATGTGTAACGGTTATGCTTTATGAAAGTTAATGGTAAAAGGAATAGTGCAGACTATAAAAAAAGGTTTTGGGTACCATGCTACAAGAAAACCCAGGTGTGAAAAGTGGAATAGCTTTGCTAAAGAATTCACTCTAAGATTGTAATTTTCCATAGGTTCCCCAAAGGTCAGCTTTGTACTAAATGGAAATTATTTTTTCTGGTCTTTATTTAAATGTTTTCTAATACATTTAGTGAATGAAAACAGATTTAGAGTATTGGTTACAATTTCTACATATATGAGAGCACCTAGTGCTGTCTATGATTTATCTCTCCTTAAGTCTGAACCTCAACCATGGCTTTCCCAAAATTGACTTCGAAAAAACAGTGTCAGATTTCTTGAGCTTATAGTAGAATGCTTTGCTCCAGTGTACTGAAACCTTGTAGGTAAAAAGTGCATATATACATATATGGCGTCTTTTACAGTAATCGTTTTAGAAAGTCACAGATTTATTTCATTGAGGCTGCCATTGAGCAAAATCCTTCTTCTTTTTTTTTTCTTTCTCTTTATGAATTTTATTTGGATTGTATGAACAGTCTCAGCGATAACCGATCTTCATCCTCTGGCGTAATTTCATTTGTCTGGAACCAGCCCACTGTCATTTGGAATCATGTTATTAAGGTCAACATGGCTGCTGTGCCTTAAAAAAAGGGAAAGCTTCCATTGGTGTGATTATAAAACAGCAGGACTTAAGAATGACACCATGACTGTCGTGGAAGGAAGGGTGAATGGAAGGGCGAACACAGCAATTCAAACAATGTGGGGGCCTTTCTAGGCAACTATTCTGAAGAACAGTGCATTTAAAATTTTAAGTCTGTAAGGTCCAGTGATTTCTCTTGAAAGTTTTAACCTCATTAAGTAAAGTCTCACCATATGCAGACTTGAAGATTGATGTGCAGCGCTAGGGTCCCTGGGACTGGCTTGCTTGGCCCCAAAGGAGCCATGACCTCCGCCTGAGCCTTGGCACTAGATGATGGCAGTAACTGGGCCACAGCATTTTTTTTTTGTTTTTGGTTTAAATAGTTGAAAATCCATTTTGGAATGTTCTTCTGACCTTATTCTTTAGTGTTTATACTTTTTGCCTTCTTGTCTCATTGGAAACAGAGTAACTGCTTGTTTGGCCTTCCTGCAGATGGAAAGTAAGGCCCTTTGAGGAACATATTTTCTGATTTGCAGAATCTGGTCACCTGGGATATTTTTATCATCTCAAATTGCTATTTGCAAAGGAAATCATGTTGTCCAAAAATTATTTAGGTTCTAGTCTCACACCGTGTTTCCCCGAAAATAAGACCTAGCTGGACAGTCATCTCTAATGTGTCTTTTGGAGCAAAAATTAATGTAAGACCCAGTCTTATTAAGACTGGGAATATAATATAACATAACATAACAAACATAACATAACATAACATAACATAACATAACATAACATAACATAACATAACATAATGATATAAACCGGGTTTTATTTTACTATAAGACTGGGTCTTGTGTAATATAATGTAAGACCGGATCTTATATTAATTTTTGCTCCAAAAGATGCATTAGAGCTGATTGTCACACTAGGTCTTATTTTCGGGGAAACATGGTACATGCTTGCTTCTGCTTGAAGTTTTTACCAAGCAAGCATGACCAACAAATACTTATAATGGGTTGAAGGCGTATCTATAACAAATATCTCTGCAATGTGGGAAATTAAATTTGCCCTCAAGTATGGAAATCCAGATCAACAGAAATGAAAGCATTTAAAATGTATGTTATAAATATCTTGTAATGAGCGTGTGATTGGCCTGAAATAGTTTCTTTAACTGTTTTAATGCAACAGCGTGATGCCAACTCCGACATTCTGACTCAGACTTCACTCCCTCACTCACCCACTCACTCCCTCACTCACTCAGTTGATCCTGGTCTCTGCTCTATGTGAAGTATTGATGGACAACTTAAATCCTTCTCATTTTGAAAAGTGAAGCATGAGTAATTAAGCGATGCATCCACAAGTTGGATACTAGGTTTTTTACTGAAGCCCAATAATGAATAAAAAGTGCATTAACCAAATTAAAAGCGTGTCTATATATTGGCTACTGATGTGTCCTTGTGAATTTCATTATAGCATAATGGAGTCTTGTTTATTAAAGAGCTTCCCAGAAATGTCCCTTATATTAAAGCTTTTTGTTTACTTCTAAACTGGTTAAGGGAGATAATCCTGTGACAGTTTATTTTGCTCAGTAATTTACGTAAGATAATCCTAATTCTTAATGACTCGGAAATCTAGGAAACATAAACAGGTCTTTTCCCTTGAACTGTGTTCAGTAGACAAATGTTTTCTCAAATTCTGTTGTATCAATGACTTACAAATAGTATACTGCTAAAATGAATGGATGACTTAATCTTAGTAAGTGATTGTGTGTGTGTATTTCCCCCACAAATATACCTTAAATAAAGTTGAGGTTAAATGATGCTTATTGCTGATAGTTTCTGTGCTGATAGTGCACAGAAACATGTGTTAGAATTGTATGTAATCGAAATTAGATATTACACTGCCCAAAAGTTTACATTGCATATTATTTTCCTTGCAATAGAATTTGATCAGAACTAAATATCCTGAAGTGAACAGTCTATTTCCAGCTCTAACGTGAGGACACCGTTGGTGCTTCACCTCTTTAAATGCTTTAGAATTAGGCTGTTGCCCATCCAAAAACTAAAAAATCTGAAGTCAAGATGCCAGTTTCCTATTAGCTGAGGAGAATACAAAAGGGAGGGAGCTGGTGGTGGTGGAAGGAACTAGGTTTTAATAGAACTTTAAAGAATCCCTCTTCCATTGTGGCCAGCCAGTGCTCTATTTATCCTTTATCTCATTGTGCTGTGACTCTCCAAGCTAGAGAGGAGAGAAAAGATTGAGAATCAAAGTGTGGATAAGAAGCAGAGACCAAAAGAACAAAAGAGCAAAAACTGACTAGAGGAAGCAGAGGACCGCAAATGAGAAAATGAGAGGAATTTCAAAGGCAGAATTGGATGGATACATGTTGAAACCAGTAAGGGAGGAAAGTTCTGATAATGCAAACTGGGTTGAGGTTTGTGTACATAATCAGAGACTTGTCTGAGCTGGAAGGAACCCATAAGCGGAAGTCTAGATAATCTTCTAGCCCTTCTGGGGGTTGGATGGCAAGTGAGGCTAGAGCTTCATTTTATTTAATTTTTTTTTTCTCTCTGGACATCATCTCCGTTAAGCATTTGTCAAGCAGTGACTTGAGGGCTCCAAGTGATTTGCATTTCAGTGAGTCTCAAAAGTCAGTTTCTCACTTAGTTGAATGAGTTCTCCTTTCACCATCAGGCATCTGTGTCTCCTTTGTAAGTTTCTGTTTCTTGCATGGTGAGGCAGTCTACGAGTCTTGGCCTAGAGTATTAACTAACAGGAATAGTCGTTCCTTTACTCTCCATTCTCTGACCAGAGATGGTAGGTTGATAGGCTTTTTCCCCATTGTTCACATAATAATTGTGCACAACTATAAACACAGTCAGTAATCCCATATACCAGATAATTTGACTACTACAAAAACAAGGGAGAAAACTGACAAAAATTTAATAAAGTGAAGCTTGTTGTTTGTTTTCCCTATTTGAGTTGTGAATTTAAATATATTTGCTTGTTATCCATTATTAATATTTATATATGTATGTAACAAGGTTTTATCGTAGGCAGTTTTAATTCTTTGTCTGTATACCTGTTTGAAGTGTAATATCTAATCATATTACTTCTTTGATAATTCTAAGATGAAATGCATAGGTAGTGGATGTGTCATTTTTAGCACAATGTCTCTATTTAAAGTTTTCTTTGAAGCCAGGAAGTTTGGACGTAAGCTGTTTATTATGCCATAGTTATATCTCTTCCTAAAGAAAACCACATTGAATTAACTTTTGCATAGTGTATTTCTATCAAAGCATTTGATCCTTGTTTCTGCAAGATAATCCTAAGAACTTTTTATTTTGAGAATAGAAAACCATGATGGATTTAATTCATAAAGGGAAGCTGCTGCAAGGAATGTAAATGTAAGCGCTTGATAAGGTAGGATTTCCTAGTTGCTATGGCAACCTTTGGGTCATGAGCCTGAGAAAATATAAAGTAAGTCCTGAAGCTGTGAAGATGATTATAAAATTTAACTGTCATTCTTCATTTAGAGTTGATGGCAAACATTATTTACTTAAGTTTATCTCAAGGCAAGTGAGGATCTGTTTTTAAAAATCTGAGACTCAGATCACAAATGAATCCATGTTGCACATGTCTAACATTATAAAGCACATGCAGCGTTTATTATTCTAACCAGACTATTTGTACATAATATCCCTGTAGATTTGGTCACCTTCCTATGGAAGCCAACAGTTTTTGTCTCTTGAATTCTTAATGAAAACTGCAGAATGCAGCTGTATACATTGAGTAATTTTGCAAAAATGTGTGTGCTTTCCATGCCAAAAAGCAGGCCTATGGGATTGTGTAGTAGGAAGGAGGCTTTCGTGCCTTCTTTTCAGGTTCAAATATAAATAAACTGTTTAAGGTGGACAAGTGCCAGAAAAGGATGCTAATATTTTCAAAACATATCACAACCTGGAAGTTAAAGAAGTGGGTTAGAATCTTTTTCATTAGTGCTTCAGCCCTCCCTGCCAGGGGGTGGTGGTGGTGAAACCCACTTATACCATGGAAGAATGAATATAAAGTGTCAGATTCCTAAGTTGAAATATGATGCTTAACTGTACACTTTGACAGAATATCAGTTTTTCTTGCTTCATCTTTTACAGAATGCTGTTAATTTGCACTAATAACCTATAAGACCCATTGCAAATTACCCAATCTTGCAAATTAGTGACTATGTGAACAAACACTATAAAGCTATCAGAGATACTGCATCAAAGAAATGTAGTTTATTGCAGGAAGAAAAATAGACTTGCACATTGAGAGGGAACACATTTTTACAACCAGATAAGTGATTTCCTGTCGTCTGCTTGCCCATCGGGGAGCGTCAACACATTATATGGTCTGTGGCAGCCAATGGCTTACTGGCTCTTGAGCAAAAACATCATTTTTTAAAATGCAGGCATAGAAAATCTCAGTGATTACATGCATACTGATATCTGGTATTGAATTTTTTCCCCCATATCTTTTGCCTACTTAAAAACATCCTCTTTCCAATGTTGTATGCTGAACCTTTACATTAAAAAGGAGAACAGAATTTAAGGTTATTAAGAATAAAATATATACTTGGCCAGCTTTTCTTACCGCACCCATTCGAGTCTGAACCTGTGGGATTATTCATCCCCTTCCTTTTGGAAGATGAGGTAGAGTCCTGCCTACACACCCAGCAGCATACACTCTGCTCATCAAAGCACTTTTCTCACTTGGTTTGTTTTCATGTCTAGCAGCAGAAATAGCTGCTCTTTTTCTTTTCTTTTTTCTTCTGGCATCTTGTAATTGCAACTGGTAATGCCGTGTTTCCCCGAAAATAAGACCTAGCCGGACAATCAGATCTAATGTGTCTTTTGGAGTGAAATTTAATATAAGACCTGGTCTTATTTTACTATAAGACTGGCTCTTAAATAATATAAGAACGCGTATAATATAAGATAATGCCAAGTCTTTATAATACGATATGATATGATACGATACGATACGATACGATACGATATGATATAATAATGCCGGGTCTTATATAATATAATACAATATAATATAATACCCGGTCTTATATTAATTTTTGTTCCAAAGGACGCATTAGAGCTGATTGTCTGGCTAGGTCTTATTTTCGGGGAAACACGGTGTGTCTTCTTCCTAACCTGGGAGATGGCAGCATTCTCCCACTCACACACAGCCTAGCTCACAGCTGGAACCCAGGGATGAGTTGGGGCAGCACCATTTCCCTTTCCATCATTCCATCCCCCTTCATCAGCCAAGCTTACCTGGGTCTACCAGTTGGCCCCTTTATTTTTTGCCACCCTCATTACATGTATTCTACCTGGCTCATTAATAACCATAGCAACAGCCTCAGCAACAACCACCACATTGGTAATGAGCATTTCTAAATGCTTATTATGTGCTCGATACTGTGATAAGTTCTGTATTGTTTATTTGTGTCTATTGAATGCTTTACCTAACGTAGTTTATATACATACATACATATATTTTAAATTTCATTTTTAAATTACAGTAAAATTTTCATTTTTTTCTTTTTGTACACAGTTATGTAAATTTTAATAAATGTGTATATGTTATTAAGATAGAGAACAGTTCCATCACCCTAAAAAATTCCCTCATATTATAGGATAAGCATTTTGAATGCATTTGTTATTTAATCCTTATAATGTTATGGGGTATGTACTATTATCTCTCTTTTTTGCTTTTGATTTTATTTTTTGATGAGAAAAGTGAGACTCAGAGAAATTAATTAACCTAGTCAAGGTTGTACACCTAATAAACAGTGAAACCAGAATTGGACTAGGTCCAAAACTCAAGCTTTTGTGCACTATTCTGTATTGCCACTCACAAAAAAAGTGGCACGGAGCTATATTATCAGTATAGCACGAAGGCCTACGTGTGAGTTTTAAATGATACAATGTGATGTTTCATCTTGTAAAGGATCACAGATATTTTCATGTGATGCACTCTTGAAAGATCATAGTAGACGAGGGTTTTTTTATTTGTTTGTTTTGTTTTGTTTTGACTTCAGGTAAGACTGGTAAGAGGACTGAATTGAACATCTTCTTGGTTCAGCTAGGAACCATTAAAGCTTTTTGGGCTAAACTTCCAACACTCACATCTCATTACTGTCACATGCTTATTTCTCCCCTAGGCTATGTCATACCACTACACACAGAAACCAAAGCTGGGCTTTTCCATTAGCCTTGGTCAGCTCACACTATCCTATCTCTCTTTTCAAAAATAAAACCCATTTCGGTAGCTGTGGGCTCTTCTGTGAGGGTGAGTCAGCTTTAGGAATAATAACTAGAATCTTTCATCCACGCTTTCACTCTAATGTGCTGATGCTCAAATCATCCTAAATATCAATACAGAATTTTGCTTTAGACGAGGGATTCTTCTGCCATCATTCAGTATAAATCCCCTGAAGTGCAAAAGAAACTATGAGCAATAAAGTAAGTGCTAACGTTCTATCTGGAGAAAAGGGAGTGGGGTGGACTGGGCAAAATGCTTTGTTCAGGGAAAGGCCAAAGTTTCATAGATGGTTAGAGAAGCTCCCTTCTCAAAACTTTTGCAGTCTAGAGTGCCACCTTAAATCAAGCTTGATGGAGATAAAGATGATTTTATGACCAGAGCCTACTTGCATGTTTAACAGTTTTAAATAATGTATTCACCTCTTCAAGGTGGTCAATAATCAAAGATGAACATGGAGAAACTGTGAGGAAGCAGACCTACGTATCCTCATTTCCTTCTCACATTTTTCTAATAGGATCAGATCTAGGCTGTTAAGACACATTTCGAAGAAAAGGTGTGAGCATTCCCTTTGTACAGGTTCAGGAATGTTACTCCTGAAAATTTTGAAGAGTTCTTCTTCAGGACAGATTTTGGATAGTACTTGTTTTGTATGACATACTGATAGATGCTTAAGAAATAAGATCCACCTTGTATTGGGATTAAAAAAGGAAGGAAGCCAGATACCAACGTGAAATTTTATTTTGGATTCTTTGATCCTTTAATTTGATCCTTCTCAAAGCAGCATCTTAGACTTTCCCTCCTGTTTGAAAACACATTCCTGTCTTAAGACAGATGACAGATTCATTTTTAAAGTGAGGATCTGAGTATTAAAAGTCAGGAAAAGAGTTTCTTCTGTTTATAACACCATTCTTGAGAAGGTAGCAGTTATTGCCACAATTTAGCTGAGGGAACCCTCTGAAAATGCTTATCTTGCAGTAACTTGTCTCTAGGAATGTTATTTGTGATTATCACATGAATATGTATCTAGTTAGGCAGGCTTTGTTGTTCTTTTTTTTTTTTTTAATTTTTACTACTGTACTTCCCTATTTGTAGCCTAATTTAGGCTGGATCACCTGAAAAATCTGTTGCACTTGCCTTTAATAATACATTTAGAGTAGCTAATCTGAAATAAGTTTTCAATCAGAAAGGAATATTGGATGCCTTTATAGAACGATTACTATAAACTAAATTTTCTTAACCTTTTTTCTGATTTAGATTCTTTCAGTGCACTTTGTTAATCTTTGAACATTGAATCAAATAAGGTATTTCTTTCATTTTTAAACATTGCAAATTCAAGGCAGGGGCCTCTGCTTCTGTCTTCAAATGAAGGAGAATACCATTTTAAGAGAAAATGGCGGCTAAAGTGTCAGTGCTCTGTATCACCTCTATCAAAGAGACTGATTACTATGTTGATGGTGATTTTCAAGGCCATCTCCATCTTGCTTCTCCTTCTTAAGAATGTATAATGCAGTCCAACCTTAAGACAAATAGGTCAAACTGCAGAACTCTGCAGGAATATAAGAATGAATTTCAAAATAATAAAGCAGTCCAATTTTGAGCTCCTGTATACTCGATACCCGTTTCTTAGCTTAGAGGAAACACCTTTTAAATGGCTCTTCTATGATGATGATCCATATTGGTGTGTAGGCTTGCCATTCTCATTCATTTTCAGCCCTTGTTTCTAGAATTTATTAAGAGTTACTGATGTTTAATTTTTAAGGATGGTTCAAGGGCAAAAAAGTACATACACATTGTTCACCAGTTTTTACTGCTAATGAACTCTGGGAAAATATTTGTTCTCCTGTGGGGCAGGAAACAATATTTTTGAGAATATCCCATCTGCAGATATAAAGTAAGTGGCCAATTCTGGACCTGTCCAAGATAAAAATAAATGCAGTGTTCAACTGTATTAAATACCGTACTTGAGCATACAGGAGAGTGTATTTGTCTTTTTTCATTTGTCTTCCCAGCCTGTGCCCATTTTAGCACTGCAATGGCAGTGAACTTCGCAGGCAGGCAAGCCTGCTCTTTCATGTTTCCTTCCAGTTCCAAATTGAAAATATTTTTTTTTGTGTGAAAAGGACTATGACAAAAGCAATTTGAGTTAGCGATAACTTGAAAGAGAACCCAATTTAAGATTACCTTTATGGCTGGTCATTGTTACCTACAGTAGGCAGATGTCATGGTGATCTTCTTAATATTAGTATTCTGAGAGAGTCTGACCTGACAGTGTTCAGGTAACGCCACAGATTAGGCTGTAATATTGAGATTTCAACTGGTGGTGCAAAGGGCTGCTGCTCACGGAAATCTAGGGCGGAGAGAACCACTCTCAGCTGAGAAGGAGTACAGCTACTCTGATTTGGCTTGTGCTCTGTGCATGCTTCTATATTTAGCCAAAGCCATGTGATATTGAGGGGCTAATTAAAGTGTGTTGAGAATGACTTTGTGACTGTAACATGTAGAGAAGGAAATGTGGAAACACCAGTGTCTTAGCTGATTTTCCGACCTGTAACTTAAAACGTTGCTCTCTCTCCATTTCCTCATCAGAGGCCCACCATGCTGGTACAGTGCAATTAGATCTTTCAGAGTTGTGCCATTACAGCTGTAACAGAATCAATGATTCATGAACATATGAAGCTAAAGTCTTTTACAAGATGAAGTGATGACTCTAGGAGGAGAAATTGTTGTTAAAGAGGACCGTCTGTCTTTGAAAGTGTGATTTACTGGGGCATTCACCTCTGCCCCAAGCCATAAAAATAAGTTTAGGACTATATGTCTTTCTCATTCTCTCTCTGCCTTCTTCCCTTCCTCTTTCTTCTCCTCTCCTCCTCCTCACCCTAATCCTAGAGCTAGAATCAATCAACAGACTCTGTAAAAAATGATGCCATCATGAGTCTGATAGCGTCTTCTAAACAGAGGAATGAAATATACTGGCATGTTATTTGTACTCCTAAAATCCCTCCCAGACACATTAACAAGTGTCACAATCATCTTTGTATGTCAAAGGGTGAACCCAAGACAAGGAGATGAATTGGTATCCCTAACACAGAAGGGTGTCAATAAAAGTGCTGATGCTTGTGCTCAAGTTTCTACTATGTCAGTTATTCACAGCAACTATTATTCCCCAAAGAGTCCCTAATGACCACCTACATCCCTGTAAGTTAGTGTGTGATCAGGGAATCTACTCTCATTTTAAACTATGTCGTAATTAAAGGGGAAGCCAGTGGTATTTGTAAGGGACCATGGCATTTTGGCTGGTACACATCAGTGCAACTCTCCATTCTTCTAAGTAACCAAGAATTAGTTATTCTTAAGCCCTAGTGTCCTGCCTACTAATTCACAATTTACCTTCACTTTCCCAGTTTTTCATCCTGTAGTTTGGCTTTCAAATCCATTTTGGTACTTACAGTTTGTGTCATGTTCTTGGCCCTTGGGGATGTTTTGGATCACAGGATACTCTATTGAATATATATATATATATATATATATATATATATATATATATATATATATATATATATATAAAGTTTCTTGATCTCAGCAGAGTAACGGATGCTGAAATATTTCAGAAAGATGTATTCTGTAAAGATTCACGAACTGCATACTCTGCCTGTGTCAGAAGTACAACATGTATGATTTTATTTGTGGCTTAATCAACATGAAGAAATGCCAAGTAGCTTTGACTAGCTAGCAGTGGATCTGTTTGTGTTTGCCTTATTTTCTCTATAAGACACCTGCTGGAGATGAGAGCCGGCAGAAACACCAAGGAGGTACCCAGGGCTTCATTATAGCAGTATCTCTAATGATCAAAGAAGCCTTTTTACACAGTCTTGTTCCTGATCGTGCAGCTGAACATCTGTCCACCTGTCTGTCCACCTTTTAATTGCATCATGCAGGTCTCTCTGATCACAGACACTTCTGTCGATGCAGCTCTGCTTTCTGCCATTTCTGATCGTCATTAACACAAAGTTTTCTGTGAAGAAAACCAGTAAAACTGAGAGCTTTCTAATAAACTTGAACTAAACCATTTTATGAGAAGTTAATTTTCTGTTGTATATCCAGTGAAGTCCTTTGTGCTAATTTATTCTTCAAAGCCAAATACTGTATAGCAAGGCGGGGAGTATGCTTTAGGAATACTTGAAGCATTATATTTGTTGGATACAAAAGGAGCTCGTTCTTCTTAGACATTGCAATCTGCTAAACACTGACTTAAAAAAAAATTGGCAGTAGGAAGTCAGGAGTTTAATTCACTGATTTATTCGTTAATTCATTTGTCAAATACTTATTAAGACAAACCCATTTTGTGTAGGACTGTGTGTGATTCAAAAGTGAGATACTGTTCCCACTCTAAAAAGAGATGAAATACGTATAGATTAATTATAAAAGAAACATTACATGTTAATTTTGATATGAAAGTACTCAGAAAGTGGCATACTCCAGTGGAGGAGGAACTCACTTGTAATTGGGCCAATCAAAAATGGCTTGATGAAAGGAGGAACTCTTAATTTGGGCATTGATAAGTGGGGAAGATTTGTGACATATAAGAATACAATAGTTGAAGGTATTCTAAATAGAGGGACCAGCATGAGATAAAGCAAGAATCAGGAAACTCCAAGTCATGTTGAGAGAATGGTGTGTTTTAGGCTAGTTTGACTGAAACTTGGGGCGAGTAATCATGAGAAATAATGCTGGAAAAGTGGATTGTAGGAGATCCTTTGGAAATCTCAATATCATATTAGGAATTTTGGATTTTCTTCAATAGAAAGCAAGAAGTCATTGAAGACATTTAAGAAGGAAATTAAGAAGAATGTATGGATTGCAGACAGGAAAGACTGAATTCTGGGTGGTCACAGTAGTCCAGCCAAGGGGTAGTGAGAACTTTAACCAGGGCAGACACGGTGGAGAATAGGTATGAAGACCTCCAGGTTGTAGAATATACTAAGTCTGGGCAATTGGTAGCAAATTAGAGGCATCAAAATGGCTAGAGAGCATGCTTTTAACAGTGATGGAGGGCCCAGGAGGAGAGGGGCAGCTGAAAGGATCAGAGGGATAGATTTTGCTGCGGGCTTACTAAACACTCATTGATCAGGGAGAAGTGTCCAGGACTCTGTTTTCAGTATGGACATTGAAGTGGATGAAGAGCGTTAGGATGTTGGAGAGAGATTGGGGGGTCTTCTAGATACAATTAATTGTTGAATTGATAGCAAATTGGAGATAAAAACGAGTCTAAGTAAATTATATATTTATGAAGTAATAAGCATTGTGTCTCATTGAGCTGATAAAATTCCCTGCAGGAGTTAGGACCTTTATTACAAGTATGTTTTAGAAAGTTTTACAATTGCCTAAGAGCCCTCTCCCTACTTTATTACTTATAAGGACCCTCAGAGGAATAACCACAGTTAGTGGGCACAAAGAAGAGGAGGAATGGGAGTGGGGGTACAAAAACCAGAAAAGTTGGCCAGGATAATGGGTACTCCCGAAGTTGAAAGGTGGGGGAGAGTTTGGAGGTAGGAGTGGGTCAGCACAGTGGTACTACGTACTGAAAGACATTGAGATAGATGAGAACAGAGTTGTGATGTATAGTACCTAGGAGGAAATTATTTCGAGAGACTAGCTTCCATAGATAGTTTGGCTGCAATAAAATTGTAAGAACTGAGGGAAGGAGTGTTTGGTGAGGGAGAGGAAGCAGCGAGTATATAGACAACACTAATGGAAGGAAGGCTGGATTTCCCTGGGGTACAAGCCAAGGCCTCCTCTTGCAGCTCAGATTCCCTCTCAGGAGCCTTCGGTGGGGTGTGGTAAGGGCTCCGTAGAGGCTGCATCTGAAGAGGCAGGTTGGCTTTGATTATGTTCCTTGCCAATTAGTCATATGAACACTGTCCTGTTTATCTGTACCACCAAGGTAACTTCTTTCTACCTGAATCTATGGCAGACATTGGGAAGCCATGGTTTTTTCTCAATACTTGGATCTCTCCTTTGCACTTGTGAAATGACTTAAGAGGTACTGTCTTGATTTTTTTTATTTACCTCTCTTAATTATATAGTCTGATCTGAAAGATTATTTATGAAGAATAACTGGCCAGATGGTTTTGAAGAAAGGTTTGCTTTTCTTTCTGATGCTATGCCTGAAATTAGAACTTAAATTAGACTATGATGATTAGTAATTGAAATGTACAAAATTCTGGACCATTTCTAAGCTTAAGCAGCATAATAACAGAACTAATCATAGCCAATAATAATAACTATTATTAAGTGATGATGAGGCAAAAACTACTGTGGTTGTCTCGTTCAGCATTACTGACTCCAGAGTGGTACAGTATAACATGTATTCGTTTGCTTCAAATTAATATTTTGGATGAGATGAGACTATCAGGTAGAAACTTTAAAGTTAATTTTTGTTGTTCGTCTGGTGTGGAATAAGGAATTGGAACCTCTGAGATCTTTAAAGGATTTTGTGGGGTACTCTGTAGGACAGAACAGTTATACTTAACATTTTAGCTTTAAAGAAGTCTGAGAATTTTGGTTTTCTGCTTATTTTCCTTTTTTTCATGTTATTTCTTCACAGTATTTTAAATGACAGCTAATTGTGCTGCAGCATTTGGTAAATGTCATGTATCCCACTTTTCTAAAAGCAGTGAAGTAGTGTAAACATGTGGCTTCTTTTTTCCAAAGATCTATGCAGTAATTATCCTGAAGGCTGTTACTATATGCAAATAGCAAGGGGGTCCTTGTCTCCTAAATTAGAATATCAATATTGATTCAACATGTGCAAAAACAGAACAGTATTTCTGACCAAATGTTAATCTTGTTTCAGGAGAGTGGAAATAACACTGGCTGTCAAGATTTCATCAGGGTTTGAGTTCTAGCTACCCCATGGAGTAATCTTTCACACGTCATTTGCTGAACTCTAGTTTCATTCTCCTCATCTATGAATGGACATTCTGTTTGTCTTGCCTAAGACACAGGTTCGAGGGAGGATCAAATGTGATAATGTACTTGGTACACCATAATGTGCTATACAAGTGTAAATTATTATTATTTCAGAAGAAACGTTGTCATCTCTGAATTATTAATTATTGCTAATTTAAAATGTATTAAGCATCTGATTTGTTCTGACTTCCACAGATGATTTAAATTGGCCTTTGATAGGAACGTGATGTAGTTCCACTCTCTCATGCTACGGAAATGGAGGCGTGTGGAAATAAAATTGACTGCTTTTTGTTTTCCATTTAAATCATTTTCCCTTGCATATTATTAATGAACTTAATATACTTAGTATAAATTAAATCCAGATTGCCTGAAATGACTGCATGAAGCTACAAAAAAGGATTTCTTCTGAAAATTAGATGATACGGTCTTACAATTGCCTGCCGTTTTAATGTAAACAGGACTGCCTACAGTCCATTTAATACTTCCGTCTCGGTGTGCGTGTGTGCATTTGACTTCGGGCTTGAACAAGGTTGCCAGTGACTGTTCAGAAATAAGTGTTTTTGCCATCACACCAGGTCACTGACCCCTCCAGCTGTTGTTTCAGTGGGTGGTAAGAAACAAGACAAGCTCCTAGTCATCATTACTCCTAGATGTGAAATCCTTTTCCCAGTGTGTTTTCCATAGGTTTCCAACATACAGATTACTTATTAATGTCACTCAGAGGCCTATATTCTCAGAAATGCCAAAGAAAGGCTGTTCTGCAGTCTCTTAGAATTATTTTCCCACCTGAATTAGGCAGGCCAAACTTGGAAGAGCAACATGCAATTAAATACTCATTTTTAAGATTTTTGTTCACTCACCGCTCCAGATGACAGGCTTTGTAAGATTTCTCTTACTCTGTAGTACTGTATACTAAACTTTATTATTATTAATTAATATTTCTTTTCGGGCCCTAGTGATCGTGAGAGATTTGGCTGGACATTTTGGAGACATTTTGGCAAACTAATGGTAATTTACAGGTCCTTTCAGTGCGATTGTGGAGGTCCGTAATGATAATATCAAAACTGCATTTAATTCCTGAAGAGGAAGGAAGGATAGCACATGAGAGACAGAAATCTGCTGTTCTCTTTGTAAGTGAAAGGTCATGCTACTGAGCGCTGCAGGGTGGATTGGTGAGAAATGAGCTCCCGTTTGCTAGGAATTAGAATGAGTCTATCTGATTTTCCTTCACTTGTGACCTTTAAAGATGCAGCTTTTAGATTGATAAGCAGGTGGATGCTTTGAGTAACCCAATGCAGAATTTGTTTCATATAAAAAGACTATCTTTCAGACACTGAAGATATTGCTTCCACAAAGGGTTTTTTCCTACAAAGCCTCTGGAGAAAGAAATTCAATGATTATATCTTATCTGTCACACAAAAAGAAAATTCAGAATTACGGCATGTTCAATTAGAACATTTTTTTCCCTCTCTCAAAGCATTAATCATCTTCTGGAACACACATCCTTCAGTTAAGAATCTCTAGGAAGGTCTGACAGTGGGCACTCCTCATGGTTCTCCCCTCTGGATCTCCTGCTACCCTCCACAGCACGCAGATAAAAGAGCTTCCCGGGTTGCTATAGTGATCCTTTCATGTTGGGCCCTGCACAATCTTGAAGGCAATCAGATGAGAACAAGGAGTGGGGAGCAATATTGTGAATGTCAGGCAGCTGAAGGTGGTCGGCACTATTATATTTGGAGATTTGGGGGTTTGCTAAGACAGGATGCCAGCCAGTGCACACCCTCAACCCACCATGGGCCCAGTTTGATGTTTGGATATTTAAATATAGAATTTTTGAATGATGTATGTAAACTCTCTGCAGTCCTTACTTTGTATTTGAAAAGGTTGAAGTAGCTTACTTTCCATGGCCAACACTCAAATTGTTCTCTGCTTGTGTTCAGGTCTTAATTACATCATCCATCTTATTTGTTCTAATTTCCTTTTATTTTCCTTATCCTTTCAGCCATCAATAGCTCAAGCCCATCAGCCTCTGTTTTATTTGGTCAAATGCTGGTGTTTTATTGGGCTTCTGTGCTGTTTCTGTTTCTCATTTGATATTCCTACCTGATAAAAAAATTCTTCATAAAGCACCCCTGTTCAAATACATCAGGACTTCTTTCTCTTCCTGTGTACAGGTTTTAATTTCCTACTCTAAATCACAAATGAGGTTAAAAAATTCTTTTCCTCCTGCACAGTAGGTCTGACTTTTGAAATGTTTTAGGGAAAGCAGAGGAATTAGCTGAGTGACTTCCACCTGTCAGACTTCGTGCAGCAGTCTTAGAGCAAGACTGACCAGCTCAGTAGTCAGCTTTCACATAATAGGAGTTCTTCTCTAATTCAAAAATATTCTGTTTTCAAAAAGCACAGTAGTGTGTTGTAGAGTCCACATAGAAAAATATTCTCATCAGAAGTACCTCAGAACTTCAGAGCTACCATACGTAGAAAATGCCAGCATAACCACAGTGAGTACAGACAGCCAGGCCACGGCAAATTATGACCCCAACATCCCCTCCCTGCCTCCATCTGTTCCTGTGTGCATGTGTCCACTCTGACTCACCGAGAACCTCCGAGGGAGGCACTGCTCCTGGCTGTGAGCGTGACCAACAAGGCTCCAGCCCTCGTGAACTTGCGTTCAACTCACTTTTGACCTTTCTGAAGGAGAGGACACCATGATAGGAAGCTCTAACCCTGTGCTGTGTGTCACAGAAGCCACTTAGCCCCATATGTCTATTTGAATTGAAGCCAAGCAAAATGAAATACAGTTAAAAATCCAGTTCCTCACTTGCTGTTGCCAGACTTCAAGTGCTCTGTTGCCTCGCATGTCTGACGCCTACCCTATTGACCAGCGCAGATGTGGAATATTTTCATTATCACAGAAAGTTCCGTTATACAGCGCTGCTCTGGAGCATCCCCCATTGTTAAAGGTAAACAGGTGGTAAAGAGGCAAGTCTGTAAATAAATAACACTTATCTTTCATCTCAAGAAATGTTTGAGCTTCTTTGGAATTATCAATTCTTCCTGAGAACAGTCAGCCCCAAAAGCCATTTTTAAGCAACATCAACATGCGGCTCCTCCTTAGCTGCGGGTAGTGTGAGGTAAACAGGTACTGGAAAGGAAGGGAGGGAAGGGGGCAGGGGGATTGAGGCTGCCTCTGGGCTGTGAGTCGTCTACCTTCAGAGTGGGATTACAGAGCAAGGGCAAGATGGGGAAGCTGAGCACCTATCCAACTTTTCATTCATCCATCCCACAAACTTTTCTTAGGCATTGAGAGGCCATTGCAGTGGAGTAGATAAACCTTTTTGTCTCTAGTGGAAGGAGACAAGTGTCAAACAGTGACAGGGCAAGGCAGCGCGAT
Organism: Rhinolophus hipposideros; assembly: GCF_964194185.1. NCBI lineage: Eukaryota > Metazoa > Chordata > Mammalia > Chiroptera > Rhinolophidae > Rhinolophus > Rhinolophus hipposideros. Next base: position 82,639,547 of record NC_138056.1, on the reverse strand, counting down.
GAGTGCCACGATACAGGAACGCATGAGTCTGTGGAAGATTATACCTGACTTGTTCCTCGGGAAGTGGGGAGGAGGGAGAGAGACGAGGGAGGGTACCCCGGGAGGGATCACAAGTTGTGCCTGAGTGTAGTTTTTGTTTGTTTGTTTTATCTTTCATGTACTCTTTTTTTTTTTTTAAATAAACTTTAAAAATCTAGGTTACATAGAAACGGGTTGGTAATTGTTGATCATATAAAATAAGCAATCATAAAATTCTTCAAGTTGCAAAACCCAGTAGTTTATTTGAAGTAGTCAATGTAAAATGTAATTTTTCTCATGTTATTCTGGGAGGGAATTATTGTTTTACTGTTTTATGGGGTTCCAAGTATGAGTTCCTAAAAGATGAGCAGTTCTCTTTACCGTTTACTCCTGGCCGTGCTGGCTTCCTTGCTGTTTCGGGAATACGCCAAGCTTATTCTCCCTTTAAGGTCCTTGCTTTATTGCTCCGTTGCCTGGGACGAAAACATGCTTCCTCCCCCTTATCCATTTGACTCTTTCCCACACATCTTCTGATTCTGCTCAAATAACACTTCTCACAGGCCTTGCTGACCCCCCTACGTAAAATATCAGCCTGCTACACACAGTACTTCCAGCTCCTCTCAACCTGCTGTATTTTTCAAAACACTGATCATCACATGATACGCATTATTATCCTTTACGATCTGCCTCCCGTACTTAGAGTCTAAGCTCCAGGAAGACGGGGATCTGGACTAGTTCAGTTCACTGTCGTCACCCAACAGCTACAGCAGTGCTGGCATCTGCCTTAGTAAGTTCAAGAAATACATATTGCCTGGAAAAATTTCATCTTGATGTATGTTACAGAGCCCAGAAGGAATGGTTAGACTAACCAGTCTTCTGATTTTTCTTTGTTCTTTCTGTAAGGATAATCGAGATAAGTATTTTGTAGCAATTCATAATTCAGGAATTGCCTGTAGCCAAATATTAGAGGCCACTGCCACTTTCACCAAATACCCATTTGGCAAAACGGATGCACTGCGCTGTCCTTCACAGACCCAGGTGACTCGGGTGGCACTGTCCCTGTACCACGTGCTGTCTGTGAGCGCTTCTCTCCAGCATGTTTGTGTGGCCAGACCACGAAACCTCAAAGGATCATCACCCTGTTTTTCTGATGTTCGCGGGGCATCTGGGCTTGCCTCCCCCAGCCGCTTCCTTTCATCATACCTTTCAATAAAATAACAGCAACTACTAATAAAGTAGTCTCTATGGAGGCGTGTTAATCACATCCCCAAAAACTTGTTTTCAGACTTGTTATTGTAGGTTATCAATGTGAAAACTTCAGAAGAAACCCTTTGGTACAAGCTATAGATGCCTCTATTTTCTTGCATGGCGTGTCATTCGTAATTGAGAGAATGCAGTGTGTTCTTGCTTCTCTTTGGATACTTGGCCCTAAATCTAAACAAGAGAAAAAGGAAAGGCAGTGTCTCAAACATGCAATGGTTAGGATAAGAGGTCGGGAGAGAACAACTTCTCTTTTATTGATTTTGTGAAATTGTTTAAAGAATGATTCAGCATTTTGGGGGTATAAAAATAACAGCTTCGAGTCGCTTTTCAATTAGGCGAATGTACTTTCACTGAAAGGTTCTGTTGTTCTTGAAATGCACTTTCCTTCTGTTCTTTCAGAGCCTTTTTAATCAGTAGTGATGTGACAGGAGGCGCAGCAACCTTCCTGACACCCCCTGCTTCTTCCCTTCCCTCTCTTTTGTGAGGCTGAGTGGCCGGGAAAACTGACTGGCAAAAATTGGTCCTTAATTGGGGAGAAAGGTAGTTCTATAAAGACAGGGGCTATCCAGAACATAACAAATTGAACTATCAGAATGTATGTTTTACCCCCATTAGGTTTTGTTTCAACTAGAAACCTGAGTAGCCAGGGATTGGGTTTGAAACAGGCATTTATTGTAAGATTAAAATATTATTGATGTTTAATTTTTTTGGTATTATTATTTAGAGCATGGTAATGAGAATTTTGTTTCATTATTGTGCCCATTGTCAGGTCACTGCTTTTAAATTCCTTTTAAAATGCATGTAGTAATGAGTTTTGTATATAAGCTGAATGCCCTGGGCTTTAACAAAACGGCTAATAGGTGTTTAGTGGCCTAAGGAAAATGGAACTCCCTTTGATTTCTTTTTTTTTTTTTTTTAATTTGTTTGTTTTAGGTGTGTGTGTGAGAGAGAGAGAATATGGGGTGGAGGGGGATTATAATGTAGCATTATATTACCCTTTGCTGAATATTTATTACAATGGGTGATACATGTTTTCTGCACGCAAAATAAACTGCAGTGAGCTCAGGGCTAGCAACAGTTTTCTGTTTGCTAATTCTTAAAAAACATTAGGTACACACATCTAAAATACCACTTCCTTTAGAAGGAGGAGAACTGAAGACCTAAGCCCTGATTGTGCTTACTATTGCCTATGCTTTTACAATTTATGGGTGTCTGTGGCTTTAGAGTACATATGATGCTTTCTTAGAAATTTTGCTGTAAACTATGTGAAGTGTTGGATGTGGTAATTAACTTGATCGTGTTAATCATTTCACAATGTGTACATATATTAAATAATCACATTTACACCTTTTTAAAATTCAGGTATACAACCTAAGTACAGTAGGCCCCCCTTTATATGAGGTTTCACTTTCCATGCTTTCAGTTACCTATATTCAACTGCGGTCCGAAAATATTTAGTGGAAAATTCCAGAAATAAACAATTCACAAGTGTTAAGTTGCACACTGTTCCGAGTAGCTCTACCACCCTGCTCCATTCCGCCGGGGATGTGAATCATCCCTTTGTCCAGTGTACCCTCTGTGTATATGCTCCTGCCCGTCTGGGTTATCAGATGGACGGTGGCAGTATCACAGCTTGTGTTCAAGTCGCCCTTATTTCAGTTAGTAATGGCCCCAAAGCACAAGAGTAGTGATGCTGGCAATTTGGGTATGCCAAAGAGAAGCCATAAAGTGCTTCCTTTAAGTGAGAAGTTGAAAGTTCTCCACTTAATAAACGAAAAAAAAAAAAAATGTGTACTGAGGTCGCTGAAAATCAAGGTAAAGAGGAACTTTCTACCTGTGAAATTGTGAAGAAGAAAAAATAAATTTGTTCCAGTTTTGTTGTCGCACCTCAAACTGCAAAAGTTATGACTGCAGTGTTTAGTTAGGATGGAAAAGGCATTAAATTTGTGGGTGGAAGACTTGAACAGAAAACATGTTCTGATTGACGGCAACGTGTTGCTCCAAAAAGCCTATATGAAGACTCCAGGGAATCCCCTGGAGAGACACCAAGCCATTTACTGCAAGTGAGGGATGGTTACACAAATTCACAAATAGGTTTGGACTGGAAAATGTAAAAATGACTGGAGAAGCTGTGTCTGCCGAGGAAGCAGCTGCTGCCACATGTCTGGTGGAGTGGAAGTTAATAGGGTTAGATACTGTCTGCGGGTATAGGCATCCACGGGGGATCTGGGAACATGTCCCCCACATGTAAGGGAGGACAGTGTGTGTTCATCAGCCATACCTCAGTAAAGCTGGGGGTAAAAAGAAATTATGTCATTTTCTCCTCATAACAACCATGACTGTGATAATTGTATAGATGAAAAATATTGAGGCTGAGAGAAGTTAAACTTAACGTCACTAAGTAAATGCAAATATTGAGTGCGAAGGTTTCAGTCTCTAGGCTAGACTCTGGGGATTCTTGGTGCATAAGAGCCAGACTCTGTCCCGTAGGAAGGAAGTGACCGGAGAGCTGCAGGGGCTGAGGGGGGTGGTTCACCGAGAGGTCCCGAGGTCTCAGCCCAGCCACAACCACCTACGGGTTCTTGGACAAATTACTGCATTTCCTGCTTTCTCATCTATCAAGATGAGCCTACTAATACTTAATACTGCCAGTTTGTTTTAGGATGAAATGAAAGATGTGAAGACACATGATAGTCCTGCAATAAATGGTAATTTTTCCTCACGTTTCTAAATAAAGTGTAATGCTTTCCCTCATTACCCCACGTTACATCACAGACTCTCCATCGGTCAATCTCTGTCAAAGGTTCCAGGCTTCCACACTTAGCACCTGTGCCTCGGTGTCCTCGTTTGTAAAATGGGGTAAGAGTCCTGCTTTATTGGGCATTTGCTGAGGATCTCGGAATGGATGCATGTGAAGTACACAGTTCCTATCGCAGATTTAGACAGGAGGAGCTGTAATGTTAGTCCTTCTCCTTTACATTATAAATTGCATGCACAAGTGTTTTCGCTGTGAATACATCTATTAAAACATTTTAGTAAGTTCTAAAGTGTCTGATCTGATTTTGAACTTGAGTCTTTGGACTGTATAAATCAGGGGGTTGGCAGTTTGGTTTCTGATCCCTTGGCATTGACTGATCAACATTTGGTTCATTGGTGAGCATTTAAGAACCACCAGTGAGAGCATAAGAAATTAGCAATCCTTCATGCTGTCAGGAAGCATTGAGATTGAGCTGTCAGAGGCCGAGAGGGAATGCTTCATTGGATTGAGTCACGGAACCAGTTGGATTCTTTGTCTTCCATGGCATTCTTGGATGGAGTCCATTTAACTAGGAAGTAAAGATTTTGGTCAGTTCTTTTAATAGGAATGAACTTAGAAAATCTTGTGTTCGGCGCTTAGACATATTGAAAATAGGAGAACATTAGTTAGTGAGCTAAATGCCTTTAACAAGAAGTCAGGAAAATACTAAGGCACAAAGTAATGCATAACCTTTTTTTAAAAAAATTGTCAGAGTGACCATCTTGATTGGATGCTGGGGTATAGTGGTGGTGAGGAGAAAATGGAAAAGGAGAAATGGAGCAATGGGGCATTTGGAATTGTCACAGACTCCAAAGTTACATGAATGTGTTTATTCTTTTTTGAACACTTATCTTCCTCTGTTTTTCCTTTCCCCCCCCCCCCCTAAATAAACCTTGTCTGACTGACTCTAACCTTTAAATAATTGGTAAACTGGAACAGGACAACTGACATTAAAATCTATTCAAGAGAAATGAAGGGAGGGAGTCTTCCTCCAGTAAGGGACAGGCCAGCCTGTTGTCACACTATTTTGTGCTGAGAAGGGGAGTCATTTCTGCTGGCATCGGGCAACATCGACTGTAGTAGTATTTAAATAATTCAGACATATTTCTGTTAGTAATAATATATTAATGAGTCATCTCGAGGCCATGAAATAACTGACCCATTTCTAGGAGCAGAAAGTCTTAAACTCCAAGTGTTGTTATCTGTCCAGCCATGGACTGCCTGCATGATTCTCTTCTTGCACACAACACAGAGTCCATGCTCGTAAACTCCATCCTGGTTCCTGCCACGTACCCCTGCCTGGAATGCCTCTTTCAGCCTCTGTAGTTCTATCATTAGGAGCTGGTCCAAGACCCAACCCCCTTAAGAGCTGTTCCTCAGTCTTCCTCCCTGGATTGTATATCGTTCCAGAGATAGTGATTGCATGCAAGTCACTGGCAATCCCTTACTGAGCAAGGCGGGCATGGCCTCTGCTCTTGTAAAGCAGTGGGGATGCAGGCCAGGTTGGGCATTTACAGCAGTGTGGCAGGTGCTGCCACGGTGTGTATAGGATGTTATGGGAGCTCAAGACAGGGTGCCTTGCCCAGACCCTGCCCAGATCTCACCTTGTCCTGACTGTCTGGAGTGACTATAATAGCTTCCACGGAAGTTGGCATTTCATTTTATGCTGCCTTGCATTGTTCTCTTTCTTGTCTCTTATCTCCCTAGCTAAGCGGTTAACTGTCTTGAGGTTAATGGCCTTCATTTTATTTTATTTTATTTTATTCTTTTTGCTGTCTTTTAAAATTCTGTAGGGTCTCACACTATACTCAATGCATGGTAAACACTCAGTCAACACTGATTTGCTTAGAACCTCTTCCTTTCCCTCCTCCTCTTTTGGCTTCCCCTTGCTGTATTTTTCAGATGCCTTCTATAATTTGAAAATGGCTGGCTTCTGACCCTTGTTTGCTTATGGGTGGTGACCTCCAGCTGATTGCAGTCACTGTCTTCTGGCTCACGGTTCCTAGGAGCAGCATGTCTTCTTTCTACCACCTCATCCTTTCTTCCTCAGCGCCCATCAATTTAATTATACTTCAGGCTCTCCGGGCCCAGATCTACCATCACCTCTTTTGCATAGCCCCTAAAATGCTTTCCTCTTTCTGGGACTGTTTTCCTAATGAGGGCAGAGTATAATTTAGAGGCTTAATTTTAGAAAACTATATGAAGCGGTAGACCCATAAAATGTTATGATTCACGACCACTTGTTTTGTTCTCATAATGCAACCTGAACTAAAAAGCCATTCATCAAAGCTATAAAAGCTGTTCATGGTTGTCTTTAGTATATCGTGTAGAGTATAATTCAGCCCATGGAGAAAGGCAAAAGATGGATGCATGGGGCCATTTGCCTTGGTATATCTTAAAGGCCAGTAATTTCTAAGCTCTGTGGAAGACCCTATTTTACTATAAACTCTGGATTTTATTCTTTCCTTTTTTTTATTACATCCATGTTGTGTGTGTGTGTGTGTGTGTGTGTGTATATATATATATATATATATATTAATTTCAGGTGTACAAAACAATGTAATAGTTAGACATTTCACCCCTCACAAAGTGACAACCCCTTCCCCCAGTCGGTCACCCCTCTGTCATCCTATATAGTTGTTATAATTCCATTGACTGTATTCCCTATGCTATACCCCATATCCCACGACTATATGTATATAAAAATATAGTTGACATTCAGTATTATTCAGCTTCAGGTGTATAGCGCAGCAGTCAGGCATCTACACCAACCATGACGTCTCCCTAATAGGACAAGTGCCCATCTGACACCCTACAAAATTTTCACATTATTGATTATATTCCCCAAACTACCTTTCATATCCCCGTGGCAATATTGTGAATACCAATTTGTGCTTTCTAATCCCCTCACCTTCTCCCTCATCCCCACTCCCCTCCCAACTAGCAACCATCAGTTTTTCCTCTATATGTCTGAGACGATTTCTGTTTAGTTTGCTTATTTATTCTGTTCTTTAGATTCCACATATAACTGAGATCATATGGTATTTGTCTTTCTCTGACTTATTTCACTTAGCATAATGTTCTTTAGGTCCATCCATATCGTTGCAAGTGGTAAGATTTCATTCTTCTTAATGGGCAAGTAATACTCCATTGTATAAATGTACCACAGTTTCCTTTTTTTTTAATTAGTTTCAGGTGCACAAGACAAGGTAATACTTAGACGTTCATCATTTATATCCCTCACACCGTGAACCCCCCTCTCCCATTCCCCCATCCACTATCCCTCCGACATCGCACCGAGCCATCACATTATATATATAAAATTATAGTTGGCATTCATTATTGTTCAGCTTCACGTGTACAGTACATTGATCAAGCATCTACATCTTCCCTGAGGTGGTCTCCCGGATGGGACCTGTGTCCATCAGATACCCTACAAAATCTTTACAACATTATTGATTACGTTCCCCGAATGATTTTTCAAAAACTCTGACGCCATTTTGTGTACCACAGTTTCTTAATCCAGTCGTCTACTGATGGGCATTTCAGTTGTTTCCAAGTTTTGACTATTATAAATAGTGCTGCAATAAACAGGGGTGCATATATTTTTTCAAATTAGCGTCCTGGATTTCTCTGGATAGATACCTAAGAGTAGAATTGCTCGGTTATGAGGTAGTTCCATTTCCAGTTTTTTGAGATACCTCCATACTGATTTCCATAGTGGCTGCACCAATCTGCAATCCCACCAACAGTGCACCAGGGCTCCCTTTTCTCCACAACATCTCCAGCACTTGTGGTTTGTTGATTTATTGATGATAGCCATTCTGACAGCCATTCTCTCATTGTGGCTTTTATTTGCATTTCTCTGGTGATTAGTGAGGTGGAGCATTTTTTCACATGTATGCTGGCCATCTGTATGCCCTTCTTAGAGAAATGTCTCTTTATGTCCTTTGCACATTTTTTAATTGGGTTGCTTATTCTTTTGGTGTTGAGCTGAATGAATGTTTTATTTATTTTGTATATTAACCCCTTATCAGATGTACCATTGACAATTATCTCGTCCCATTCAGTAGGCTGCCTTTTTGTTTTATGGATGGTTTCGTTTGCTGTGAGAAAACTTTTTAGTTTGTTGTAATCCTATATGTTTATTTTTTCTTTTACTTCCCTTGCCCGAGGGGATATACCATGTTTCCCTGAAAATAAGATCTAGCCGGACAATCAGCTCTAATGCATCTTTTGGAGCAATAATATAATATAAGACCCGGTCTTATATTAATTTTTGCTCCAAAGGACATATTAGAGCTGATTGTCTGGCTAGGTCTTATTTTTGGGGAAACACTGTATATCAGTAAAAATATTACTCAGAGTAATGTCTGCAAATTTACTCCCTATATTTTCTTCTAGGAGTTTTATGATTTCGGGTCTTATATTTAAGTCTTTAATCCGTTTTGAATTTGTTCTTGTATATGGCATAAGGGAGGTGGTCCAGTTTCATTTTTTTGTACGTGTCAGTCCAGTTTTCCCAGCACCATGTATTGACTAGACTGTCTTTACCCCAATGTAAATTCTTGCTTCCAGTGTCAAAGATTAACCTGGATCCTTTCTTAACCCCACTTTGTTGTTCTTTCCATTTTATTATCAATGTATCCCCATTTATAGGCCTTTCTTTGCCCTGCAGATAATTGCCAGGACCCTGACTGTCCCCTCATCCATAGCTTCTCTGCTACCTTTACCTGCTGAGAAAATTGGTACATGAAGATGCACTGGCTAGAAACCCAAAATGCAGTCTCCATGGAGCATCACCGTGGTCATTTGTCAGCTATAACAATCTCTAAGAGACCCTTGTTCCCCCCATCACAGCTCCCCAGAGGACAAGTAACCAACATTTTTCTAGAAAAGAATGAGAAAACAAAGCCCAGGGCATTCTGCGCTGTTTCTCTAGTGTTCTAATAGAAACTCAGTGGTGATTGTTAGCCCAGATGGCTGACTGTAGTGCCCTCAACAAAACTTAAGATACCTCTTATATTGTCATTTGTATTTGAATACTGAGGTTAGGTATCTTGTCTGACTTTTTATGTTTCTCCATGATAGTGTAATCTAGGTCATCACACTTTAAAAAGCACATATGAGATAACATCCTGGAAGTTAAGCGTTTAGGCCATAGAATAGACAAAACTGGGTTTGACTCCTGGCGTAGGCACCTATTTGGCACGTTCCTTAAGTAGGTTACTTAACCTCTGTTTCCTCATCTGCAAAATGAGGCTAATCACTGAACCTATCTCATAAGATTACTGTGAAGACAGCAGGAGATAATCCATGTAAAGTATCGCCATAGTCCTTGGCATGCAATAATCAGCTCTTTTATTAAGAGCCTACCAAAAAATAATAATTACCTAGAACGTGAGGAACTAGAAAGAATTTACGGAATCCAGATAAACTAAAGAGTTTTAATAAAACTCCCAGGATGGATGACTTATATATCTTTGATACATGTACTTTGTAAAGCCAGTTCAGTATGTATTGTAAATAAATACACCTAAGAAATGAACCAATTATTTAACTCCATGATTAAATATCAATGACTTGGAGTTTTGTCTCTTTCCTCAATTAGCTATTAAATAGAGTATTATGGCTTATAAATTACCTTTTGCACATCAGATCTTTAGCCAAAAAGTAATTTTTTTTGGTTTTTTTTTTGTTTGTTTGTTTGTTTTAGGAAGCTTCTTTTCATTGAAAACCTCTATAGTTGTAGATAGCTCATGTATTTCCACTTAAGGTGTACCTTGTACTGCATATTTCACCTGGATTGAAGATCCATCTTTTTAGCAAACTCATTTTGAACTCTCGTAGAGAACTGAATGATTTCCTTGAAGAACAAGTTTCATTATTTGACAGGTGTAACTGGCAGTGGCCATTCAGAATTATAAGCTGGGTAACAATGATTTTCAAAAGTCCAACAACTTTGAAATAAATTTATGCATAATGTATAATAGGGAATTGGTAAAAAAAAATTGAGAATTGTTTTGAAAATATTTTGTCCCCTTTTTAAAACTCCGTTCCCCTCTAAGAGGTAAAAGTAGCATTTATCTTGGTGTTCTCTTTAAGTTTGTCTTGAAGGGAAAATTCCCTACAGCCAAACTCTTGATATTGGCTGAATTAATACTCCCTATTATTATTATTATTTATTTTCATTGGGCGTTCTTGGTCCTACCCTATAGTTAAGAGCCTACCTCCTATGCCCTGGAGAAGTTTGTTAGGTCTCCTCACGATGGCTTAGCATAACTGTGGCCAAGGGTCCTCTATGGCCCATGCCTTTAGGTAGGCTCGGGCAAAAAGATGTAGGCTGGTTCTTTGCCCTTTTTCATATGAGGCAAACAGATTCTGCCTTGTACTTGGGTGGGTTTCCCAGTCTACTGGGAGTCCAATCCATTTATAGCTAACATTAGGTCAAGGCCAGAAGTGCCCATGGCCCTCACAATTGTCTTTAGTGAGCTCTTATTTCTATTCCACTGAGAAGCTGAAATTGACAAACCGGGTAGCTGTGCGGCTCTTTGCCGCCTGTTCTTGAGCAGGATGCATTAAGGATAAGTTACTTGTCATGGTAGAATTCCTCATCATTAATCACTGAGAGACCACGTTCCTAGGTAAATCAGTAAACTTGATGATAAAGCCACATCTTGATATAAAATGTACCTGTTTGATGTCCTCCTGTCTATTGGTCTGGTCAGCAGTGTTACCCCACACCCAGAGCAAGCTGCCTTATTCCGTTCCGATGGTGGTGATACACTGTGGATCTGTGAAGATCTGAGCTCTAACTGCTGTGTGAGGCCTGCTTTGATTTGTACACAATATGAAAAGCTGTCTGCATATTAGGCCTGCTGTAATGTTTTTCATCTTCTGCGCCTGTAGGGACCATATTACCTTATCAGGGTAAAGTTCATTCCATAGGACCAATAATTAATCCCCTGTTCCTTTCTTTTTCTGCTTTCTTATCTGGTAGCTACGTTATATATAAATTCTAGCATTTCTCATAACTATGCCAAATAAAGCAATTTGAAGATGCAAGCAATAGAAAGCTTATTTTTAAAACCCCTCTAGAAAGAAAACTGCTCAGTTTCCATTTTAGTGAAAAAAGGCATCCCATTTTGTGGCCACGTTCATATCTACTACCTAAACCAAATGCTGGAAGAGTGGGATGACCAGCTGCAAGTGATGAGTCTCTGGTCTCCTGTGGTGTCCCAGAAAAGGTGGTCAATTTGTGTGAGATATTCCTGCTACCAATGCGCTCCCTGCGCGCACCACAGTCTGTGCTCCTTGTCATGCTGTGTAACTTTTTAGACAAATAAGATACTCGGTAGAGGTTATTAACTCGAGATTCACATCTTAACTGGCTAGCAAATGTCTCACTAATCGAGGCTTTATTTAACTGGATTAAACCCCGATGGCTTGATGTTAACGTGCAGTGTGGCCAAGTCTGTTGTCCTTTTATGGGAAGGGGCTTAGCTTTCTACAGCCATGAGGTATGCAAGTCACGCGGTTGTCGTAGGGTACCGGCTTGCTGTAATTTCATTTGGGGGCAGGGGAACACTGCAGCATGGTGAGTTGGGCAGGAGCTAAATATTTCAAATGTGGGAAGGAATATTGTTCTAATTAAACAGAATTTGGTACCCACGGCAAAATATGTGCTTAATATATTGGGATATGTGTGAAAAATTACATGTATTTTCATAAATGGGTTTTTTCCCTCCTCTCTCATCCTTGCTGAAGGGCTTTCGTTTTGGATATTGTTTCATTACCGATACTGGACAGCACCATAAAATTCAGAGATTCATGACATGTATCCTGGACCTTAAATATTTCTCTTTTTTGGGAGAATAGGGAAGTGTTTAGCCTTCTCCTGTAAGTTGGAAAGCAAAAGAGCAAAATTCTTTCTGCATTACCTAATACAGAATATCTGCTACAAATCCCTGGGCTCTTAACTGTTTTTCTTTGACAAAAGAAACCAGTTTTAGCATAAAGCAGATCTTGGATATTCAAGAGAAAGTCAAGTCTGAGCATAGGATTTTCCTGCTTCTTAGCCTGACACGATTCTGTAAGGTGGTCTTTGTGGAATATTTGATTTGAGGGGTCAAAAATGTTAAAGTTGTCTAATTTCACCTGCTAACGCATTCATAGGCACTGACTATACCCAAACTCCATTTTTGCAACTTTGGAACATCAATTTAATTGTAATGTGGTTAGAAATAAATTATAATGCGTCTAGTTTTCTGATCTGGGGTTGTTAAAGTGTCTGTCCTTAAAAGGCTAGTGGGAGGTGGGTTTGAAACAGATGACATTTTTAGAGAGTGTCTTGCCCAATCCTGGGAATTTGCCTACTCTCCAGTGATCTCTGAGGCTCTGATTTAACTGTCATCTTGATTGAGATGATTACCAAATCTGCATCTTTCTTTACCCTTGAGCTCACTTCAAAAATACAGAGCTACACATCATTCAACTATGTGAATGCATCGTCTACTCTTCCCTGCCCACATCTTCCAGCTTCCCATCTCCACTGATGAGTCCTAGCCTGCCAGGCTCATTGTTGGCATTTATCTTCATTCCCTCTACTCTTCTCTCACATCACCATTCAGAGGTTGACCAGGTTGTATAAACGGCTCCTTTCTAGTTCTAGGATCTGATCTTTCCTATTTATGACTGCCGCTCCTTCCAGCCTGGCAATGCTCCATTAACCCCTCAGCTACTCTCTTCACTCTTGCACTACCCCTACTTCCCACCCTCATCACACACGCAACATTCAGTCCATCTTATAAACCTCTGTACAGTTCTTCTTCCTGAAGTGTAGTGTGATACGTGATACCTCTTTACTACATTCCTTCCACACTTAGAGTCATTTCACCACCTTCAGTCGCCTCTCAACATCCATAGGTTAAAAGCCTTTTTCCTGACATTCACAGCCCTCCATAGTAGTCACAAATTTTCTCCTTCCTTTCTGAACCCCTACACCTTTCTAAAACATTCATGGGATCTTTGTCATATCCTCTCCTTAATCCTAATTATATGAAGACTTGTTTTATCTGTCCTACTAAATCCTGAGTTGATAGAGAGCAAGTTCTGTTTCTTAAACTTCCTTGTATTTACCCCATACTCGTATAATAAATTGGGAACAATAATAATTATAGCTAACATTTACTGAGCATTTATATGTGCTAGTTACCATTCTAAGTGCTTTCTGTACTTTTTCTTGTGTTAGATCATGTAGCAGGTAATTTATTTCCATGTATAACAATGCACATAGAATTCAGTGAGGGAAAAAAGGTCACTTCTACGCAACATATTCAGGCAAGGCTTCATGGCAAGCCACATGGCACAGTATGGAGGGAATTTATTGTACAAATGGGCAGCCATGAAAAGGGAGGATAAGAATGTGATAGAGGAAGGACAAGAATTGCAGCGTAGGTAGAGAGATATGAGGTCTGTCAAGTTTGTGAACTCATCCTAGAAAAAGTGCTACATACTTACTTCATTGCTGAATGTCACTACGATTACCTTCGAAGTCCTCCCCTTGGGAAGCTATACACCGAGGCCAGCGCCTAATCCACCCTTCAAAGCAATTTTGGAACTCTTTTTCTGAAATGGCCATTAGAGCTATCGTCGTATTACCCTTGATGTCCTGAATGTCATCAAAATGTCTTCCTTTCAATATTTCTTTTATCTTCAGGTAAAGAAAGAAGTCACTGGGGCCCAGATCAGGTGAGTAGGGAGGGTGTTCCATTACAGTTATTTGTTTACTGGCTAAAAACTCCCTCACAGACAGTGCTGTGTGAGCTGGTGCACTGTCGTGATACTAGAGCCATGAATTGTTGGTGAAAAGTTCAGGTCGTCTAACTTTTTCATGCGGCCTTTTCAGCACTTCCAAATAGTAAACTTGGTTAACTGTCCAGTTGGTACAAATTCATAATTGTCAGACCTCATACATGAGCACCCTTAGTGTGATGTCAGGCATGAAAAAAATGGATGATGGGAATGAATATTGTACACTGGCAAGCAATAGGACAAAGAGTTCCATAAAGCTCATACCACTTATTCAGTATTTAGCACAAGTGGCTTGTATTCTTCTGCTCCCTTTTATTTGTGTATGCTGTCTCTACAGCTAAATCCTAAGGTCCTCAAAGAAGAGGAATATAGCTTAGTTGTTTTAATCATTTCAGCATTTAGTCTATATAGTATGTATAGTAAGTGCACAATCGATGTCATTTGATGGCGACTATGGAGCAAAACACAGAAAGATCACAACCGCAGTCTTCCCTCCATTAATAGAAGCCTTCTTGCTGGGAACCAGGCCTGAGGGAAGTGAGTAAAACCTGTTTAGAGCAGGGCGTTATGAAATACATAAGAGCTCCTCAGTCTCCCTTCTTTACCAGTTTGACTCCAATAATTGTATTGCTGTCCCCTTTGTCATCAGCAGGGAAGCCATAGGGTGGTTACAACTAGCATTCCTACTAGTTAAATTCTGCTTCCATCTTGGCATTCAGTGAAATGGTCGTTGTAATTCCAGTGGACCTTGTTGTTATTAGTGATGATGTTTTACATATTCTGTGCTCCTAAATTAAAGAAAAAAAGCATACCTCCTCTTTAGTATGCATTTCAGGGCCCTGTGAGCCCTGTGTATTTTGTCAGGCCACACTTTCATCAAGTCTCTGTAACAACATTAGAGCTGGGTGCTGACCGTGAGCTTTCTGGGTATCAATGCTGTATAATAATACTAATAGGTAAAACAAAATAAAACCTTGTCATAGCAAGAGATATTTCTCTAGTCGACTTTGTGGTGGGCATGGTACTGCTGATCAGCAATATATTCTTGTCTACTCAGGCTGGCTGTTGGCTACCAACTGTGAGATGCTCCCTTGCTGACAAGCCTTCCTCATTCTGTACTTTGCCCTCAGGCTCACAATTTACTGGATGCAATCTTGTTGAGAAAATGTGGTCTTTATTAGTGTTCGACACAGATCGACTTTTCTTTGTCCGCTTCTGCAGAGCTAGTAGGATGTTTAGTGCAGGGAAGAAACAGGGGACAGATGACAGTATGAGGACAGGAGAATGGGGGTTTTCAGGTGCTCAGGACCAGAATGCTGGCTTAGTATAAAGATGATTTGAGGATACAGGGTAGAAATAGCTCATTTGCACCCATGGAGCTTTTTGCAGCATTCCAATCAACGACTAATTATCAAAGAAATATAGTTGTCAATAAAAACAGAGCTAGTTTCTAGATACATGAAAAATAAATTTCTATGTAAAAGACAGTTCTTGCCCTCCAGATGTTTATGATGTAATGACAACATAAAACTAATGTATGTGTTGATATCCTCCAAATCACTGTGGATTTATGTGACTTAATATATAATATTTTATTTTTCATTGTGAGGTTGTGTGCACATATTCTTGTGTATATTTCTCGCTTGGTCTCCACTTAGCTTAGTTTGTTGACTTGGCTCTGTATTATTGGTCTAATGTATTCCACACAGAGCTTGTGAGTGGCATACTGCAGCTACTTTTTCTTCTCCCATACGCTATCTCTTTAACAAATGCCCACATGTGTGACATTTTTCTGTCCTAATCCTGATGGTACCTATTGTTTTAAACAGTTCCTCGGTCTATAGGTGCTACTGAATAGCTTTTTAAGCACAAATACAAATGTTTTGTGAGTAGAAATTAAATGCCAGGGTCTGTAAAAAATAGAAATCATAGTCATTTAAAATAGTCATTCTATTACATAAAGAACTGTAGAAATGTGAAATTAATAAATATTAGCATAAGCATTAAAAATTCACTGCCTGCTACTTCTGAAATGGTACAACAGCATCATTTTTTAATGATGGGAAATGATAAAACACATCAATTTTAAATAACTTGTTTTCTCCTTTCCTCTTTCTGAAGCCCATGAGTTGGCAAGCTTGAAATTAAATACAAGTAATGGTAATAACTACGCTTCTGCTAACTTAGTCATGGAATAGATACTTTTCTGTGTTTTCTGGATGTTCTGTGGCTATTCGAAAAGACCCATAAATTGAAAACTTGGTACTAATAGAATCAGCTTAAGTTTAAAGAAAAAAATATATCTCTGTTAGTAGGAAACAAGAAATGCAGAAACTTAACTAGCCAATGCACCATTATCTTCTAATACATTCATTCTTATTTATCTCCTTATTAAGGCTCACTGAATCTCCTTAAAATAGATGGAATGAATCTTTAATTAAAATATTCTTACTCCTTCCCTTCCAACTCCCTCTAAAATCCCTTTAAAAACACCTTTATTTTTAGTTATGCTTCACTTTTTTATTTAATAAATTGCTTGCAACATACAAGAGTAGGCTCAAGGAGCAAACTGTTATAATATCTTGAGTTCATATGTCTCTTTGGTAGAAAGAACTGTATATACTTTTTATCTTCAATTTTATATGACACAAATTTAATTGACAGAGGTTTCTCTTTCCATCTTATAGATGGAAGGGAAACGCTCAAGCGTCTGTTTCCTAAAGTCATGATGTAAAACAACTTACAATTTGTAAGTTCTAAGATGGGGAAGCACGGGGTGTTGTGGGATCCTAAAAGGGGTCCTCAGCCTGTCTAGGGAGGAGGGAGTCAGAGCAGGCCTTGTGAAGGAAATGGTATCTGAGCTGAGATCTGAAAAATGAGTTGGAATTAACCAAGCAACATAGGGCTGGAAAGCAAGTGGGAGAGAGAGGAGACTGCTGGAGAGGCACGGATAAAAACCGTTGGAGCCCTGCAACCTTGGTGAAGCCAAAGGGGCAGCGTGTTGATGGACCCGATTCTGGGCAGTGATACAAAGTGGGAAAGGATTTTTGTGGAATAAAAGAACTAGGTTTTCCCAAGTGTATTTTGATAATTCTCTATCCCTTGAGCTGATTAAGAGAATGGTGGATGACCATTTAGAGTAACCATTTAGAGTAATCTTGGTTGAAGGGAAAAAAGTACTTCAGATAGCCTCAGCTGAAAAGGACCGTGATAGTAGTGGTGGTGGGGGTGGGTCTTGAATCAAATTCACGGACCTGGGGTTTGTAGAGGAGTCAGGGAATGTGGAAAGGATCAAGACGGGACAAAAGGAGAAACAAGCCCAGACTGGGGAGAAGACACGAGATCTGCACTTGTGTTGTGGTTGCTGGGTTTCTGGGAAGCTATTCCACCCGAGAAATGCTGATATTTATAGATGTCTGAAGCATCTAGCCTATAAGGAAAGGTATAATGAACTTATTAACAGCATGAAGACTTCATAAATCAAAATCTTTTCTTAGGGATCGACTTTATTACATGTTGAAGAGCTAGTTATTATTCCTCCCACCTTTTGTTGCTCTTGCTGCCATCTACTCCCCCCATTTTTAGGCACAAAGCTACAAAGACAGGAGTGGCTCTGACAGAAACATTGCCAGTAGCATTATTACCCTGGACCATTGTCAAGATTTTATATTAACAAGTTGTGTAAAACTGAAATGGGGACAGAGAAAGAAGTAGACTTTTTTAAGCCCAGCCATTTTGTTTTTCAAGGGACAAATCTCCCTGGGCGATAACTAGCAGATTGATGGGGATAGTGAAATGGCACTCAGGAAGGAGAACTGTTAACACAGTGTGATGGCAGAGCCTGGTGGTCGTGCTTAAGCACCTGTGCCTCTCTGTGATTCAGAGCAAAAAATATGAAACAAACGCCTGTTGTCTAGAGAGAACCAAGCGGGGACAGTCCCCGGGTTTCCATTGGAACAGAACTCCATTAAGAGATTACTAACTAAGAAGCACTAATGTTTGCGGTTGAATACGCAATTGAAATCCAACCCTAAAGCTCATCTAGATGATTTCACACGTTCCTCTACCTGCAGAACTTGGCTGGAATTACACACACCTTATGTCAATGTTTATAAGCATGGAGTGGGGGTATGATTTTCAGGGAGGGAACCAGAGCACAGAATCCCACCAAAATGTATTGTGGTTGGGGGACTTTTCTGGAGAGAACAGAATTTCTATTCAATGGGTATGAAGATCACCACTTTAATGTGTCTGTGTGTGTTTTCCTGGGACACTTCTTTGTCATGTATTTTCAAAGATGGCATTGAATTTGTCACTAGCTATAGCCATCTCATTCTTTCTCCAGGCAATGTTTTGATAAATGTTGATGAGTTCCTAACTGTAAAAACCAAATGACATTTATAGTGTGATACACACTTTACCCATTGCATAATTACATCTAATGGCTTTGTATGTAGAAAGGCATTTACCATTTACTTTTGTGTGAAATGACAATCTAAACCCCCAGGCCTAATTTCTTTTTTTTTTAACACAAAATTAAAGACTTAATTAAAAGCCAAACACAATTTATTTTTGTATCTGGCATTTAAGGTACCTAGTTCTTTGGTTAAATATGTAATGAAAATCATGATGCTTCTAGTAACAAAGATCAGTGGGGTTTTTTTTCCCCTCTGTCTTTGAAACATTGGTGAACTCGTTTAATTATCAAGCTGATATCTGGTATGACTTTTTGTTTCTCGTTTATAGTTAAAAGAGCTATTTTGAAATGTAGCACAGAATTGAATAATGTGTTCAGTTAATGAGGAACATTTAAGTGATGTTTCTAAATTTAATGTGATTCAAAATGATAAACCACCATGATGGTACAGACATACTTTTTATGGACAGCAGTGATGCTTCTAGCTTGTTGGTTATGGTCAAGCAAAGTTTATATTGTTTTTTTTATTCTTTTTTGGGTGGGCAAGGGGGATGACAGATTTTAACATCTAGCATAGAGATAGCCATTTAAACCTTTTAGAGTGATTACAGCCATAAAGTAGGTGACTTCAGAGAGCAAAACAGTTTTGTTCTTTATATAAGAAGTACAGCTTTTCATATCTTTCTAGGATATCTGCTCTGTGTTCATGAGTAGACAACTGAGAAGCTTTCTAGGAAACAGGCCTGGTGCCGTAGTGGTTTATCTTCCCGGCACTGTATTGACCTGACCACCCTGACATGAAGGCCTCTGACCTGCTTACAATGAGAAGTTAAAGTTGTTCTGTTTGCCTTTCCGTCGTATAAACTCTGTGATGTTGTTTTCTTTCTTCAGGAAATAAAACAGAATCAAAATAGGTCTTTTCTCAAGTGTTTGGTCATAGGAATATTTTTGTTTTGAGTCTCCATACTTCTGAAAATGAATTACTGAGTTACCTGGGAATATCGTGAAGTCTGTCCTCTTCAAAGTGCTAATGCTGGCTCCTGTTGAAAACTTAAACTTTATGGAATGTTGGACTTAAAGACTTTTTTTTGTTTGTTTGTTTTTTTTGAGGTTAAACTCATAATGATCTAGTTGTTGTGTAAGTCAGTCTATTTAGTTGTAAGTTATTTTTAAATTAATTTGTGTTATGTTTTTTTTTTTTGCGTATTAAAATATGAGCACCAGTTGTTTACATGCACCTGGACAAATGTAAAACCCAAGTAAAACAAACACACACGAAAACAAACACACACAGAAAAATGATGTTTATAGTCACTGTGCTCAAAAAACTGATTTCTGAGTTGGGATACAACAGTTGAAGAAGTGTTGGAGCTGAACATAATCCCTTGGCGAGAGGCCTTAATAGAAATGAGAAATACGCCGACTACAATTAAAACGCAAGGGTGAGATTCTTGCTTGTTTCAGGTCAGGATTTTAGTAACATTTTTGAACTGCTTTATTTTGCCTTTAACAAAATCATCGAGCAATAGTCTTTGCAAATTCCTAAAAAATGTTTAATAGAAGAAGTGATGTTAAGCCAACATTTAAGGTCTTCCAGAGAGCCTTCAGAATTTATTGGAAGAAGCTACAGAGCAATTTTTTGTGGAAGAGTGGTTAGAGAGAACCGTTTTCATGCTTTTAGTCTGGGACAGGTGGTATAGATTAATGTTGAATACATACAAAATCTATTGAGACTAATTAAAATGCATATCCACATGGAATGCCACATCTCAGTGGATCTTTGGCAGCCAATCCAACCAGCACATATAGTGTTTATACCAAGCATTTCTCAAATTTAGCCAAGAATGGTATTAGTGAAAGTTCTGAAAACTGCCTTGAAAATCCTTAGTCTCTTTGTATTGTAGAGTCTCTCTTTTAAGGGTATCTATCTCCAAGAATTACTTCTTACAGGAGGAAAGATGATGGCCTGTGTTCACCTATAGTGGATACAAATATATAGCAAAATATAGCCAGTATGTGGCTATACCTGGCCCAAAATCTTATACATAGAAGAACTTCAACTCAATTATTTCATAATGGCTATAATGATGTATCTCGGCCCTTTATTTCCTGGGAGGGCATCCATTTCTAACCTGATGCTGAGCCCAGTGAAGATGGAGCTGTACTAAGGGCCTGTCTCTGGTGTTTAATCCAGGAGACTGAATTAACACGCCAGTCCCTAAGCCTCTATCCCTCATCCAGGTTGGCTTAATACCCTTTGGCGACTTGATCATTTCTCACACATGCTAATGAACTGTTCACTTTGACACTGTAGACAAACACAATCTGCTGGCTGTGTTCAGATGTTTTTCATACCTGCTAATGAATAAACTCCCAGTGCTTCACAGGCAGCTGAAGTAAGCAGTAACTTGAGGTAGGTGGATCCCAAAATGATGTGTTAACTATGTCTTAAATCAAGCAGACAGGATTTTAGAGAAAGTGAGACTTTTGTTTTAATTCAAGGGTCAAAGTAAGGAAGATTATATTTTCAATAAAGGAATTTAATAATTCTACATAATACACTATGCTGAAATTTTTTTGGGGGTAGGGTGAGAGTGGAGAGTATATATAGGCAGATATGGGTGGCTTTTTATCAGTTGGCAAAGGAGGTATCAACATTTGTCCATAAAGCTTTCTTTTAAATACACTTTGAACTGGAGCTTTGCTGGGCCACCAATTACCCAGTCAGTAGTGGGTTTTCAAGAGGCTACCCTTTCTAGTCCTTTTAAGATTTAAACCAATAAAGCAAATCCACTAGATGCAGTAAGAACAAGGGGGAAATGTTCTGGAAGAAAAGGGGAGGAGGATCCAGAATGCACGGCAAATAGATTAATATTTATAAACATCAGCATTGGTCTCTTACCAACATTTATTACTTCAACAGTGGCAGATTGAGGGCTGAATCAACATTTTTTTTCCCTCTGTAAAATAATAAATATGGTAAAGTAGCTCTCAGAACTGCCTTTATCTTAGGGATAAATCAGGACAGTTTGTGTTGCAGGAGAGACTTAAAACTTATAAATATGTTGCCCTTTAGGCTACTATTCATCAAAATGCCTGATATGAAATCTAGACTAAAGGCATTTGTTACTGTGTGTCTGCTTATTCTCTTTTAGAAGGATAAATTGGAAAGAGCGCTGTCATTTTGGTCATACTGGCCTGCTGTGCTTCTTAAATGCATGTCCCTTTTGGGATGTATTTGAGAAGAAAATAGTGGGAGTTGACTGCAGCACACTTTTACACAAATCCTCTTCGTGGCCTAAACCTTCCTTGCAGAAGGCATAATTTCCAGCAGGAAAAATACAGCACATAACTGCGTGACAAATGACCTATTTTGGTGCAGTCAAATTTCTTCCTAAGATACTGGAGCAGAGAATTTGTTCCTTAAAAGCCTCATAAAATCCAGAGGGACCTAACTTTCCTTCTTGGGGCTCCTATCCAAATATGTACGAATGGGCATGGCTAAAGTTACTGCAGCTTTGTAGGGGGGAAGCATGCTGGGCTGGTGACAGATGCTTTAAGTCACATGACTAGATAGGTATTGTTGAATAAAAAAAAATCTCACACCACTTTGCAATTTGAAATCTGAATCGCTTGGCTTCTGTGATTTGCAGTCAGAGTACAGGCTCCAGCGCTGCCCCCTACTCCCCTCGGTGCCTCTCGAAGATGTTGGATCGCATATGGTGTGTGGAATCACCTGCCGTTTGGAGGCCCCCACAGAGCATGTACTAAGCAGTTTTCCTTTCTTAATATGTGGTACAGCTCCTAGTTTTCAAGACTAACTAATTGGGAGCATAAACCTCACTTTGCCCTTGAATGGTCTGCAGTTTAGGAGACCTGAATAACAGAGCCTGCAGTGGCGGCATCTAAGCATGCTGCAGTTCCGTAATCTGCCCACTTGGCTTGGGTAAGCTCCTGGGATAGAATTGCCCTGGAAGAAATGACAAGTCTGTGGGTTGTTTCTGATGGCAGTGTGGGGCAATTTGGAGAATTGGGGAGCTCTCACCGACCACTTGGAGTCTCTATTCTGCCATGTCACCTTTCACAGGAGTAAAATGTGGGCCACTGGTTTAGCCTGAATACCAACATGGGTTAGCATGTTGAAGTGGCATCATGCTTTCGTTCATGTACAAGGATAGTGACCTTGGGACTCCAGTCTAGGAGCCATATTAAGGTAAAGAAATACTTTGAGCGGCAGCCGGATGGCTCAGTTGGTTAGAGCATGAGCTCTTAACAAGGTTTCTGGTTCAACTCCCACATGGGATGGTGGGCTGCGTCCCTGCAACTAAAGATTGAAAATGGCGACTGGACTTGGAGCTGAGCTGCGCCCTCCACAGCTATATGGAAGGACAACAACTTGGAGCTGATGGGCCCTGGAGAATCATACTGTTCCCCAATATTCCCCAACAAAAAAAAATAATTTTGAACTAGGGCCTCCAAAAATACCCGTCCTTATCTGACACCAAGCATTTTTACCTCCTGCTGGTCGATGCAGCCATTAGAACGAGGCAGTGTTGTGTTGTCAAGTTCTACCTGTGTGAAGAGCTGAAAAGAGTGCTGCTCTGCTGTCCCGCTTGTTCTGTTGAAATGGTGGCAGTTTGACTTGCCAAGTCAAATTTCTTGTACTCTGGACGAGTCAGAATGCCCAACCTTATCACTGGTAACTGACTCTAAAGACGGGCTCAAGACCGGAAGAGCACAGGTTCTCTTTATCAGATGCCTTGAAAGCCGCTTCGCAGCACATCTCTATGATTGCTAACACCATTATGAAGATTGACAGTTTCATCAGGGAAGTGAAGAAGAAAACCTGCAGACAACAAATGGAGGCAGTGCAGGGCTCTGCTTCAGTTACCCTCAGTACCTTCCAGAGCACTGCGCTGGGGACTGGGGGACCTTTCCTCCTCAAAGACCGGTGGCTTTTTTACTGAGCACGGACCCTGAGTTCTTTTATGGCCCCTTCCAAGCACTACTAGGTAACTATAAAACTCGCTGAGGAGAGAGCGCATGAGGACTTGTAGAGAGACTCGCTCATTGTGGTGGTAAGGATTTTTTTTTTTTTTCTTTGCATGAAGAGGGTGGTTTGAGAACAAGCCTCCAGCATTTTTTAACAACTTTTCCTCCCGCACCCCAAGCTGAAATACATATCCCTAAGTCTGCAAATATTTTAGTACAGTGGCCAAATCAGACAAGCTCAAATGTAAAACTCAAGAATGTCTTCTAAGGACGTGACTGCAGCTATCTACAGCTAATAACTCAAGGCTTCAGCCTCTTACCCTAAGCCAGCTGCCTCTCAAATGTGTGGGCTGTCGGCTGCAAGGCCAGTGGTGTGAATGATTCAATGCAAACCCATCAACACTACTGGAAAAACAATTCTTGGTAAAGACTTACTGAAGATGATTCAGTGAAATCATCAGCAGAAGGGAGCAGCTGTGTGAAACTACCACTTCTCTGAGTTTGGTATGTGTTAATGATATATTCTCAGAACTAAATAATCCTTTTGCTAACAAACCAAACCTTACTCAGTTCTGTTCCCTTGGGGTTTAAATTTCAGACCAGTGACTGTGTCATAAATATGATTCTGACCTCTAAGGGGGCTGTTCCTAAATCTTTGAAAGTATACTCAAAGGTTAAACTTTCCACTGAGCTCTGTTGCCTTATAATCATCCTGTTCTTTAAAGGAATCAAAGGGGTTAATTGCTTTCTTCAGTAAGGAGACTTTTGCCAAAAAAAAGCAATTTTAGGTTAGTTTGTGTAGTAGCCAGGGAAATATACTGAAAGGGGTGGAACATGCTTCTGCTGTGCAGATAACCTACATACTGCTTTAGAAATGTGTGATTTCCAGCGTGTGCTAAAATAAGAAGTGGTTGTTTGATTTATCTCCCACAATGGTATGGCATTCTCTTCTTAAGTGGCATTTCATTCGCAAGCCAGGCACTGTAAATTTGAACTGAATATGTAAGTAAATATCCCTCAAGGAGATAGCATACTGGCTGGCCTCGCCTGAGACTACACTGCTAAAAACGAAGCTCTTGGCTTTTGGAAAAGGCTCAGCACCTGAAATGCATTTAGCTTCCAAAAGGGGGCATGGTGTATTAGCCCGCCAAACAAGGCAGAAGTTCATCTGAGCTGGAATGATGGAGACTCACCTACAAAGCCATATTTGGGTTATGTCTACTACATTCACCCTCTCGCACTTAAACTTACAATCATTCCCTTGGAACTTTGCTTCAAACTGTCTCGTTTGGGTGCATTGCCTCAGTGTACAGCAGCTTGGTACACTCTAGTTTTTATTATAGCATCTTTACGTGGCAGGGACAAAGACAATGACAGTGTTTTATCAAGCCTAACAAGATTGCCTCTCTGCATAATTGTTAAACTTAAAGGGCTGTCGATCCACTGATGTTGAATAGGCAAGAAGCTTAGAGAATCGAGAAAATCCATAATCACAGAGTAACTTGTATTCTGATTTATTATTATATCATGGTTAAAACAATTTTCTACAGTTTTGTGTATTTTTAATATTATTTTGACATTGAATTTTCACCTAATGCATAGGCAGGTTTCAGAAACTCTTTAAACATTTATATATTCAGGTAGTTAAGGGGGGGAAATCCTTTTTTTATTAAGATACAGAATGCATGTTTATCAAAATTCATCTCAGATTCCATTTAGAAATATAGATATCGTGTGTTTGAAAGAGCTTACTAAACTACAAAGAATGACAGATATTACTGACAGACAGAACAAAGTTATGAATGATGAAAGAACCCAGGAAATGCTTATACTCTTGTGGCTATAAATTCGTAGTAGTAGAAGAAAGTGCTATTCGTTGGTTCGCACAGAGCAGGCATTCAGTTGGTAAATATAGACAATAACACAGTGAATGTCGTGCTTTGCGTCATGAGGAGGTATCTAACTTCTATGGCCAAATCCTGCGTGAATGATGAGGTGTGGGCCCACCGCCCCAACCCAACCTGGTTTTCACTGGCTGAAGGAAGGCAGACATCAGGGTGACTCTCACCTCACAGAGATCATTGACGGGAGGCCACAGGCAGAGCAGAATAGCACAGTGCACCCTGTACAGAGATCCCAGCTGAGAACTCGAAAAATTGGGAGTTGAAAATGTTAATGATGGTTCATTGTTCATTTTGCTGCTAGGCGCAGCACCTGTCAATGCCACTCTAAGGAATAGTTGCATAATGTTCTGTTTCTCTTAAGTACAGTGACCGATTCACTGGAATAACTGGTACACTCCAGGCCCTCTGCAAATCCTACTGGCTGATGCGCAGGGCACATTGAATATTGGTGGGTGGAGTCTACCTGTCCACACTTGCATATCTCATCTCTTACCGTGGTGCTTCTCAAACTTTAGGAGACGTCAGAATCACCTGGACGTTTGTTAAAACAATGCTGGGCCCCACCCAGGTATTGATTCTGTAGGTCTGACTGGGGCCTGAGAATTTGCATTTCTAACAAATTTCCCTTATGAGATGAGGCTGTGGTCCAGGGATCACAATTTCAGCACCAGTGTCCTACTAGTTGAGGTATATTCTTACCAAGAATCAACCTCATTTGTTCGTAAACTACCTCCAAGAAAAGGCTTGGACTTCACACCGAGATTGGTCAATGAATGTACAGCTATATGTTTTAAATTAAAATAAAATGTGTACAACATCTCTTCTTTATGGTTCTCCACTGTAAGTTGGTTTTTTGTGTGTGTTTTGTTTTTTTTTTTTGTTTTTTTTTGATTGACTCCATGATCTGCTGGTCCCAAAAACATCCGATAAGACAACCTGTATTGTAGGAGAGCATTTTTGTTTAATATAGAGGTAGACATACTCAATGGAGATGAAATCTTTTCCCCAATTTTACGAAGGGTTGAGTGTTAGGGCATGTAAGACTATAAGAATGCATACAGAAAAGTATTTTCCTCATAGCTAGAAACAGCACTAAGTGTCTGCTGTGAGGATGATGAAAGTGCAGGAGCTTAAAATAATACAGGAATGCACCAGCCAAGGTGCTCAGACTTGGCGTGGCCCATTTCATGTGTACGACACCCTAGGCCCAGGAGGAGGACGAGCTGGAACTACTTTAGGCACTGGAGAAGGAGCGCTGAACAAAGCACTCAGTTCCTCCCCACAGAGGTTAAACTCACTTTTTTTACTTAGAAAAGACGAAAGTTCGGTGTTGGTATTGAATTCCTAAACACAGGAGGATGTTAGGATTCCTTGGCTTTAGAAATTGGCAGAACACTGTTCTCTGGATATAAGCACGTGCTCTCTGGGTAGAGGGAGTGTGGAAGGTGGGAGGCCTGTTGAGTAAATAAACTTTGTTTCAAATGCAAACACAGTCTAAGGAATGCATTAAGTTTTTCTTAATGCTGACTGAATTTTCATTACTAATATAATGGTTTTCATGTATTTCCTTACCAAGAGATGGAGAAATACAACCATTCACTTTCCTCCATGGCATCCCGTTTGGTAACTGAGGTCACCCCACTTCCAGCTTATCCCCATTTTCAGGTGTGGAAATGAGGATAGTAAGAGAGATTATCATCAGCAGCATTATCATATAATAGCTGCTAGTTATTGAATTTTATAATGTCAGGCCCCAGGCACATGCATCATCTCATTTCATCTTCACGTCTTCTGCATTAATTCTTAATACATATTTCCATTTTTGTAGGTGGCAGAAAGGAGGCTCGGAGGCTTGGGTTAAATGACTTACTCAAGGTCACAAAGCTTCTACAGGTGGAAACAGGATTTGAGTCAGATCCATCTGACTCCGCATTCACGACAAGTGTCCTTGTACAGGCACTTTCATTGTGCTTGTGGAAAAACTAGGTCTTTTAACCTGCATTTTGCACAGAATGTTTTTCTGTGGTCTTGAAACAGGTACACCTGTCCTTGGTCATGACGATAGATGACAGAGATGGAAGTGACTATTTTAGCACTGAATGTGCCATCTATTAGCCTATAAAAAGAAGCCAT
Source organism: Rhinolophus hipposideros (assembly GCF_964194185.1). Classification (NCBI taxonomy): domain Eukaryota; kingdom Metazoa; phylum Chordata; class Mammalia; order Chiroptera; family Rhinolophidae; genus Rhinolophus; species Rhinolophus hipposideros. Next base: position 82,612,210 of record NC_138056.1, on the reverse strand, counting down.
TTTTGAATGTTTGTTTTTTCTAATTGTGTGTTAAGTAAAGTGATTGGACAAACAGTCCTCTCCTGCCCGCTAATCTGCTATAAATCAACCTTCAGATGTTAATAAAACAAGTCATGACTGGCAAAGGAAGTTCCATTTGTATTTGAAACTCCCAATTCATCAGGGTCTTCTCCTTTAGATCTTCTGTGAGAGTGTCCTTCGTCTTAATGTAGCTGGAAGATAAAATGCAGATAAAAGAGCCATTGTCTCAGAAGAGCATTAATAAAAAATGAATGTTGATCCTAATTGAGTAGTATTTAAACATACGGGGTGGAGGCAGCAGTCTGCAGGGAGCATCTGAGTGTTAGAATGGGACTATCTCATCTTCCTCCTCTTATTACAGTGCCCTCACCACCCAGCTGCCTCATAGGAATGTAAACCGTCACACTGGAAGTAGAAAAGGTATATACAGACATACACTATCGCAGATTCCCATATCTTTTGCTATTGCTGTTCTTATTTTAAACAATGCACTATTTATCTTTTTCTAAAATCTTTTTCTAAACTGTTGTTCATTTTCTGTTATGTCCTTTTCGTGGTTTGCCTGTTTCTATTAGTTCCTGATACCTTATTTTTAAGTTTTTCCTAATCCTGTTATGCTGGATGTAACAGAAAGCTCCCAGTGGCCAAAGGTAGAACAATCTGAACCATAATATTGGTAACGGTAGTACTGGATTATAAAGCAAAGAATAAACATCTATGAGTCCGTACAAATGGAAATGACTGAATAAATAAAGAAGGGTAAAACAGAAAGCTCTTCTCTACAGAAGAATTTCAATTAAAGAAGTGAGAGAAATAAAAAGTTACCACTTGAACACCAGAGTAGTAATTGCTGCTGGCAAGATCCACCAATGAATGCTAAAATTAATGAGCAAAAGTTTAAGGAGAAAACAGGATAGTTGCATAGCCTCAAAGGATCTCCCCCTAAATATTGAATTGCTTTGGTGGTTTTAATGTGTACACACTTGTATATCCATAAATTCTTTGATACTTCTCCCTCTAGGAGGTGGAGCTGAATTCCTCTCTCCATGAGTGTAAGCTGGACTTTAGTGACTCTGATTCTAAGGAATAGGAAAGGGAAAAGTAGTAATTTCCCAGTGGAGAAGTCTGGTACACATCACCCTAACCAAGTGATCAAGGTTAACACCACCCTTAGAAGACACTGATATCATGTATCCTGATATGAGGAGTAGGGCATATCAGCTCTGTGATGTTCTTCCCCAGAATCTATCATCTCAAACGAATCATGAGAAAGCGTCAAATTTAAATTGAGGGACATTCTGTAAAATGTCTGACCAGTACTCTTCAAACTGTTGAGGTAATGCAGTAGTATATTATACAATATGAATTTCTTTTTTTTTAAATATGAATTTCTTAGATTTGATCATTGTGCCATGATTAAGTTAGATATTTACATTAGGAGAAGCTGAGTAAGGAATTTATGAGAACTCTACTATTTTTGCTTTTAACTTTTTTTTAACTTTTCTCTAAGTCTTAAAGCATTTCAAAATAAAACGTTAAAAAAAGAGACACCTCAAGGGTATAGGAAAGTTTAGATAAAGAAATTATAGAATTAATCCTCTTTTACTCTCTCATTCATTTATTCACTCATTCAGTTATTCATTCATTCAACAAATATTTATTGCCAGACACTACAGAACGCTGAGGGTGTTGTGAGGGAGATAAGCATGGGCTCTTCCTTTGCAGTGCTTGGTATACAGGGACTGGTTCAGAGGTAATATCTGGTCACCACCTGCTTCTCTTATCACAGCCTAGTGGGGCATGTGGAGGTTTAAACAGGACTGAAATAGGACAAGTGGAGTGCTATGGAAGCACAGAGGAGTAGCACTTAACCTGCTTGTGAGACAACATAAGGGTTCCCTGATCACCCTTTGTAATATTGAGTACACCCATTGTTTAATCTTTCATTTAAAGCGTGTTTTTGGTAGAAATAACACATTTTTGACCTAAATTCTGAAGTTGATTTCCTCCTCTTGGATTCTAAATGTCGTAAAAATAAGAACAGTGTTACAAGTTTTTCTGTGTGTGCTTCACATCCTAGGGAATGCTGCAGAGTTTTGGTATAGGTTGAAAGAGTCCTCAAATCATTTTGAGTTTTATTCAGCAATAAAAATATGTAACAAAAAATATAGATGCTGCTGTAATTTTTTAAAAAAATTGAATAGTAAAAATATATTGGAGTATGTGATATTTTTGATATTAAACAGATGTTTTCAAAATATGCTGGAATCAAAACAAATATTTATGCAAAAGTATTTTCATTGCAGCATCTTTTAGAATAATAAAACTTGAAAACAATCTAACTGTATAACAAGAGTGGATGGCTGAATGACTCCTGGTTTATTTATGTGATGTATTACAATACATTAATTAAGAATTTTATGCATACACACTCCATTGTATGTGGAAAGGAAACGGAATACACTAAAATATTAGTAATGATTATCTTAGAGTTGAGGATTTTGTTTTTACTTTTATGTTTCACTTCTTTTTCCATGAGCATTTATAACTTTTATAATTAGAATAAAAGTTAAAATGTTGAGAAAAGTATTAATTCTTAAAAGTAGTGGTACAGAGGTCCCAGGACTCCTAATTCAGTAGTTAAATCACAGATGCTTTCAGGAAAATGGGAATCCTCCTAGAGTTCAGAAAGCTAACCTGAGTCTTCTTGTAACATAAATAATAATTTCATAGTAGCTTCATTTTTGTGCAGCATTTCTCAGTATGCTTTTAAACAATGTCTTTGATGGTTTTGTGTAGGAAAAACAAGTGTTCATAACAGGTACACACCTCACGTTTCCTCTCTCCTGGATTACAAGCCTTAAGCATTAAAAAAAATGTACTTGCAATCTACATTGCGAGATGGGTAAAGGTACCGATAGTATCATTGAATACCTTTGGAAATCTTTGTCTCAAAATTGATTACAACATGATAAACAAGCACAGCCCCTCTTCTATCAGTTTCAGTCATTCTCCTGTGGCCATTTGATCTATTGTCAGCAACTATGGCCATCATTATTCTGATAACTTAGGTCTGACCTAGGCCCCTCAGGCCATTAGGCACAAAGATAGAGGCCACACTGGGGGCTGCCTGATACAATGTGTTTAGGTGACACGCCAGGGAAGGGAACAGTTCCTAGCATGCTGAGCCCCACTGCCCGGGCTTACTGTGTGTGGTGTGCCTCCATAGATGGTTACAGGTTGTCCTAAGACCAAGCCAGAGAGGTCAGTCCATGCACATTCAAACGAGGGTGAAGACAAGCCATCATCTTGAAGATGAATCAGACAATGGAGAAACAAGTTAATTGACTAAGGCACCAGAGCTCAAGATAGGACTGAGCAAATGGGAGTCTGGAACCAAGGTGAAATGAGGTGGGAAGGCATAGAGCCAGGAGTGGAGAGGGAGGTAATGATCAGAAGAGTTCAGGAAATCCTTGGATGATGGCAAAATTTCTATTTGTAGTGTTTTGAGGAACCATTCCTTTAGCTCCACTTGGGCTGTACTCAGACTTAAACGAGCAGATTTCCAACAGGTAGTTGGGGACCTGAGGCCTGCTTTTCTCCGTAGATAAAGCAACTCTTCCCTTGGGGAAAAAACATCAAGTTAGAAAGTTGACTTCCATGCTGTTTTTAAAACAAGCTTTCTATAGGTATCTATAACTTCCATTTGGTTTTCTTAATGTGTTGTGCTATAAGCATCTAAAACGTTAAAAAGACTGTGCTTTTTAATCTTTATTTTCCCCCAAACTCTATGAGTCTTCTTATTGAAATATGGAGAAAACAAAAAGTGTAAGTGAACCTATCAGATCTCCTTAGGTTTATTTAGCCTTTGCCTCCAAAGAACTCAAATCTGTTAAGTCATCTTGGTGACATGTTATAATAGAGTTTTAGCCTTTGGCCTCTGCTCCCAGTGTCCCTGACAACAGTCATCAGACATGGTTTCAGAATATGCTGGAATCTAAACAAATATTTATGCAAAAGGCTTTTCATTGCAGGGACCCAGGGCCTAGTTCTGAGCACCACTATGTTATATGGCCCCAATGTTAAACGGATAGTTAAGACCCAAAGCCGGGTTCTAGTGTAGTTTGGGCAACAAAACTGGTGACACAGTGCATCTCGGAGTTCTCTCTTTGACCTGTTCCCGGGCCTTTCGTTGAGCCTTGTTTACCATGCTTTTCTTGTGGTTTGTGACAGATAAGAACTGTATTGATTCCTAGCATCTGCTGGCAGTAACCTTTGAAAGGGCAGGTGATACATCACCACAGAATTTTATCTATCAATATCAGAGTAATAGAAAGACAGGGATGACATCTAATCACAACACTGCTGGCAGATCATAAATCTGAGCTGATACGGCACTAGTAATGGACAGTAGAAAAGGGACACGGATTAACATTTGGATAAAGTCAGGGAGACGGTTAGATGGAAAGGACAAGACTTGGCCATGAGAAGTCTGAATGGGAATGGTCATCCTCACAGAGGCCCAGAGAAGTTTCGAATCTTGCCCAGGTTTATACAGTTAACCAGTGGTAGAGCCCCTGTCTAAGCCTCAGTTTCCTCATCTATGAAATGGACATGGTGCAGGATTCAGTACGTTTATGTATGCCAATTCTCAGCAACATGAGTGTCACCTGGGAGCCCACTAGAAATGCAAATCCTTGGGCCCTACCCCATACCTGCCAAATTCGAAACCCTGTGTTGGGCCTAGCAAACAAGCCCTCCCGGTGATTCTGACGCACGCCAGAAAAACAGTTGAGCACCACAGATGTGTACAAAGCTACCAAACCGGTGTCTGGCTTCGTAGCTAGGGTTCAAAGGGACAGCATTTAATTGGTGTTTGTATTAATACTATTTAGTCTTACCAGTTATATGAATAATTTACTCTGCTTACAAGCTACACAATCCTCATACTCTCATACTAATTTCGATTTGTGGGTGAATTAGTGGTAAAAAGAAACACTTTTTGACAAACATCTGTGACATGTAAACTATTGTAGAACTAGCTATGTAATTCCTACACTCTTCTAATTTACCAGGCTAGAGGATACCAGCATTCTAAAGGTTAATGTTCTAATGTGTGCTTGGGACATATTAGTGCTTTTGACGTGTCGGGAAAGCTTCCAGCCTGGACAGTGAATAGTGCTACAATTTAATAACATAAATGGAGTCTGTCTGATTCTGCAAAGAAACGGCCTTCCTTAGGGCCCAGAATATATGGTCCCTTCTGCAGTTAGACTCACAGTATTTTTAATCATTTCATGTTTTTATTATATCCCAAGTACAAGGTGCTACAAAGAGGCCCGGTGCTGGTAGGCACTCAGAAATTGACAACTCCAGAAAGTGAATAGACTAGCGAGCAGCCCATTAGGGATTTTCTTTTTCTTTATATTAAAAAAAAAAAAAACACAAAAAAAACTTTTTTAAAAAAGAGAAACTATCTTGTAATGTTGAGAGGGTTGATTTTGGCATCTTATACATGAAAAGCAGTGGTAATAAAGTCCCCAATTGTTGGTCTTTTTTCTGCAGAAATTATGGCTGTGCACAACTGTGGGGGTTTAACTGTGTTTCCATGAAGTACGTAATTCACACTCTAAATGTGACAAGCATGACTGCCCATAAACCTAACGACTTTTTTAAGAGACCGAAATTCAGAACATTATTCTCTCTGAAACTGCACTTTTTAACCCAGCAGAAAACCATTCAGAGATCTGTTCCCACTGCAGTAAAAGCATCTGGGTGCACCAGAGGTAAAAATGCTGAAAGCTTTCATACAAGAACACATTTATCAGAGAAATGAAGTGCGCACCATTTGCAATTGCCATATGTTAAGGAACAGGAAGACTAGAAACTAGGACATGGCAATGACCATTTTGCTGCTCCACCTCCTCTTCCCCACACCAAGAAAATAACGTAAAAGCTTATTAGGAAACTGAAACCGGTTGCAATTCTAGGCACATGAAGTTTCACAATGATAGGCCAGAACCTCCCCACGCTGAGGTTCTTACTCTTAGGTGAAACCTTTGCTTCTTTGCTTTCAAGGTAAGTGTTACTTCCTCCTGTGAGCAGCTGCTAAGGCTGCTGTTAGCCCACATCTGGATAGCAAGGCACATTAACTCCAGCAGCCAAAGAAAAGGCCCCTGGTCCAGTCCGAGTCAGGGATGTTCATTAAGAGGCCACGTGAACTAGAAGCTGTTGTTTACCTTTTCTTCCCCTGAGCACTCCACGAGGCTCTTTCTGTGCCTGCTTTTCTCTGCCTCTAGCTTATGCCTCTTATTATTTCTCTTAAACTGCTGCTTATGTCGTTACCTATATTTTTGCAGCAAATTTTATCTACCAGCCACAGTGAAAAGGCCTACTATAATGGGTAGCATAGCTTTTATTTTCTCTTCCTTTCAAATCATATGGTTGAATTTCATCACTTTTGTAACACACCTCAGCAGCCTCTTCGGCTTGCATTTTTGACCACTTGCTTCATTTCCCTACTTGGTGTTTTGTCTTCACTGGCTCAGTGTGCATAAGCACAAAACATACAGAAACAGTAAAACTGGAAAAGCAAAAATTAATCAGTGAACAGCATGTGAACTGACAAACCCACTAAGTGTGAGGGCGTTGGCTAGAAGTAGTCATTTTTGCAGCTGAATGCAGAATAATTATTCGTTTTGGTCACAGTCAGCTAGCTGCTTTGGGAGACAGTGCTTCATTTATGTAATGGTTGTTCTATGAAACTTGAGGAAGAATGCTAGACTCTAATTCCTCTTTGCGAATGATCCACATTATTTTATCTTCATGAAAACTTGAATTTTTAAAAATCTGTTTTTAAACAAGAAGTTTCCGAAGCTATGTTTCTGCCTGGAGACCAAACTCACTTGGTGGTGGGGATTCACAGTCTTCTTTTTCCCATGACTCACTGGTTCACCAGTTTCCCTGAAACATTGTCTAGGAACACACCCCTTTCTAAGCTCTTGTTTGTTTAAGCCATTAGTCTCATGTTTATGTTCAAGGAAGCTATTAGAATTACTGTACTCTAGGCCAGAACTCCTCAAACTATAATGTGCATATGAATGATCTGACTCTCTTGTTAAAATGCAGATTCTGACTCAGTAGGTCTGGTATGACTTTGAGAGGCTGCATTCTTAGTTCTCTCCAGGGATTTTCGAAACTGCTAGTCCACCACACTGAACTGCAAGGCTCTGGTGGGGATGGGGTGGGAGTAGGTAAGAAACCCCCGTTTCCTAATTACATTTTTAGTACAAGTGAGTACTATGAGAATCCATCTCAGTAGTGAACAACAGAAGTGATAAGAATGTATGGGCCTTCTAACTCTTTTTAAAGTTAGCACTTTGCTGGTCTTAGAAAGCCACTAAACATTAACTGGAGTTTAGTAGAGCTGAGTAAGGAACAGTTGGGGCCTCCCTTTCAGAACTGAAAACCTACTGATGCCAAAGCCCATGTGCCCAGCCTAGAAGTATTCTGGACTCCTCCGCACTCTCTTACTCCCCCCACCCTGAGCTCTGCTTTCTCCTCTCCATATTCCTTTTCCTGGCTCTTATCAGCTGTGAGTACTCTGTGGCAGAAGTATCTTAACTGATCTTTGGGCTCCAGCCTTTTTCCTACCTCCAGTCTTCTCTCCCTCTCCACATAGACGTTATCTTTCAAAACACAGGTGTGATCCTATCACTCCCTGGATTAAAATCACTTAATGGCTCCCTATTAATTACAAGATAAAGTGCAAATTCCCTAGACTGGCATACAATGTCCTTCAATATCTGGACCTAATGACCTTTCCAGAAAGCATACCTTCCTGTCACTTAAGAGTACCTTATACTCTTTCCTTTGTTCTAAACATGCCATGATTCTTTTTTCAAATTTCTCCACTTCGTCCTCTCAAGAATCCGCATGCCCACCCTGACTGACATTCCTCCCTCCTCCATTAGTATACTTGTGACTTCAAAGACTTACCGCATTGTGTTATCAATGTGTGTACACGTCTGTCTCCCTCACAAAGTCAGAAACTTCTTGAAGCAGTGCTGTTCTCTCCATTGAGCACGATAGGCACAATATTAGGGCCTATTGCTTTCCAAGAGCTTTGTGAAAATTTTTGAGCCATGGAAAAAGAAAATGATTGGCTTCAGAATAAAATCTACAACTGGGATTAATCGTTTCCAAAGCAAAATTATACAAATCCTTTGTAATTTTAAATTCAAAATTATATTTAATGTGGGATATGGTTATAGATTAGTATGTTGTGATGTAATAGATTTGTTATCCCCCAAAATGCAATTGCCTACAGCCCATGAAGGCCTTTAACCAGCCCTTCAGTTAGTAACTTTATTCGTAAGCATTTATTTAACACTTGCTTTATAAGCAGACACTGTTCTGCTTTGAGAATAGAAAGATGAAGAAGGTACTAGACTATTCTCAAGGAGCAAAAATAATTATAATAATAAATACTTGGGGACACAACCTCTGTGCCAGCTCTCGTGCAGTGCAAACACACCTATTATCCCATTTGGTTCTCAAAATATCCTAGTGAGAGAGGTATTATACCCATTTTACATGGAAGAAACCTGAGGCTTAGAGAGCTTACGTAACTTTTCCAAGGTCTAGCTAATAACTGGCAGTGCTAGTATTTGAACCCAGATCAAAATCAAGAAAAGGAAACAACCCTACAAACGAATGCTCATAAAAAGTTACCGGTGTGATCAGTGCCGAGACTAAGACAGGTACCACACACTGAGGCAGCAGTCAGCAAACCTGTGCAGGCCACAGAGCTTCACAGAGAAAGTGAAAGACATGAGCTGGGTTGTGCAGGACAAGTAGGAATTCCCCCATGGTCGTTTTCTGCTTTTATAAATAGTAATAGATGGGTTTGATCAAATAATGATAACCTAAGAAGTAAACATCAATAACAAGTTAATGGCAGTCACCAATTTTTTATTGATGTGCTTACTACATTCAAGGTAGATTTTTTTACGTAAGAATATCTACTGGTGTCAAAGTATAATTGTCAAACTAAACCAAAGATTACTAACTAAATTTTGTGCACTTTTCTTTCCTCCAGTGTCACAGGAAGGGGGAAAATGACAGCCCCTTGTGCCACAGTAACACACCACTTACTGAAGGTTAGGTTTCTAGAGACTCTAAACATCCTAGGCACACCCAGGAACACCTTAGTAAGTGGGAAAGACCTCAACACCAGTAGCTCTCAAAGCTCTTGCACTTAGTAATAAAGGAAGGAGTTATCTGTGAAAAGTGATGGCCAGCATTGGACGGAAGCAGTGGACACATACAAGCCTAAGAAGGCTCAGATTGTTTAGAGAAGGGCTAAATATTCCTCCATATTTCCTTAACTCATGGGATCGTCCCAGTATACGAGTTTAGGAAAGAAAATAGGGAAGTTAACAAACTGTGGAAATTATTTTTGTTTAATTTCATTTTAATTTTGGCCTTTAGAGAGCGATTCAATTATATGGAAAGCTCACTTTTGTGGAATGTCACATTCCCTCTGGATGCTAGCTAGATATCTGCGCTGTTGACTGTTGAGGTTTTCCAGTGAGCCTGGTGTGTTTACAGCACTCACCTAACACTGGTGACCCTTCACAACCTTAGAACATGGAGCTTGTTCTTGGAACTAATTATGGTCCTGTATTTACGAGGGACACCAGAAAATGAGTCATGTTTTTAATGCTATAGAGTGAAACTAACTCCAAATGTCAAGTCCTCTGCCTACATCTGCTATTCACCTTATACTTTTCTTACTTACAATGGTTTTATTTTACAATTTAACATGAGTGATGCAGATGCTTTAATTTACTCTGTGTTTTTAGTTAGTTAGCCTTAGAATGAAAGGAATAATAGCTAAAGCTCTGAAATTGAAAAAAACTTCCAGCAGATTCTGGAAGATCATTGGAAGGTTCTAGTAATATAGACAAAGGCTGCATGTAGGAAGAAGATGCTGGTGAAAAAGCTGTAGGAAGAGAAGATGAAATCCTTTATGTAACATTTTTGGAGCTAAATAAAAAAATACCGTTATGTGACTTTCCTCACTTGATTCCCATAATAAACCCCGGAGGAAAGGAGAGACCCGGACGAGAGGAGAGGTACCATTTACCCTTTTCAAAATATAAAAACAGATTCAGATTTCCAGTTTTCCCAGTTTCACCACCAGTGAGCTCAGAACTGCAGCACAAATTCCTGTTCTCCAAGTCTGACATCTCATTTCTCCTTAGGTGCCTCTTACGAGTGAAAAATGAGGTAACAAGTACTGTCCTTATCACGTTTGGACACAAATACTGGCCTTTGCACTGGGCACCCGGCAATCATGAAAGTAGAATCTGGAATCTCCTTTCGCCACTCTCCACATTCAATCCCTTCACCAAACTCTGGCTTTAAAAAAGTAGCCTAATGCATGTCTTTCTTCTCAAAAGCCCAGAGGTTAATAAAACATCACTTGTTTTATGACTGACAGATGATAGAGGGAATAACTTACCAAATAAGGGCCTTAGTCACGGAACCTAATTTTCCAGCTAAGAAATTGTCATTTCGTATAATAGTCCAAAGCTACTTGGCTTCCTGGTAGGAGATGTAAGTTGAATGTTGCAGCATTATTCAGCATGATGATTATCACAGATTTACAGCTGTTTCTTGAACAAACCATATTACACACACTCAGAATACTCTGTAGAATAAGAATATGAAACATCTCTCCGCTCCCATTTTCCCGTTTTCTGTTTCTGTAGTAATGTCAGTTGAAGCTGACATTCACTCTGAGTCCATATCTGATATGTTCCAACTGATATCCTTACTTGCTTGTCCTGTCGGCTCTAAGCTTTAAATTTGGAAGGTTTTCAATGGCTCTTGTTGGCAGGAAAAATGAACAAGGAGATGTAGAGAGAGACTGCTATTACAGCCAAATTTCAGTCACTTAGGTTGTCGATACTAATGAATGCCCTTGAAGTAGATACTGTAAATGCCTGAAGTTGGAGTTGAACGGCCTTTTGAGTTCGGATCATTCTGCAGAACAGACATCTTTTCTCTAAATACTAAAGGCCCAGTATTTAGACTCTGGGTATAGAGCTAATTTTATCAGTGTTGCAGTCCCGATTGCTGATAGGCTTCAAATTCCTTGATACGCTGAGAGTATTACTTGAGGTTTTTTCCTAAAACACATAAATGAGATATAGCAGATTCTTCCATAAATTCCCCTCCATTCTTTTAGCATTATAAAGCCTCATTAATATAGTATAATTGTTAACTACACCAGATCTGGAGTTAAATAGACATAGGTTCAGATATTGGTTTCAACCACTTACTTAACCTTTTTAAATCTCAGTTTCCTCAACTGCGTGATGGGGATGATGATAAAATACTGACCCACATGGGATTATTGTGAGGATCAAATGAGTTAACTTAAAAAAAACAACAGCAACAACAAAACAATACGGAAGCATAGCTCCTGACACAGAAAACATTTAAAAAATATGTTAGCAATTGTTATCATGCAGATGATTAAAACAATGCCCCCTCCAGAAACCATGGGAGGTTTTTGATAGTAAAAAAAATTAATAACAAACACTTTGGAAAAGAAATAATTTGTTTCTCTTGCCTCTAGACATGAAAAAAAGCAGTCACTTCCCTTTTCTTCCCTGTGTGTAATAATTATTGTTACATGTATAGCCTTATGATTTTAAATGTTTTATACTAATTGTTAGTCTTTTAGCACCCCAGAGGCAAATGTAAAGGGGAAAAAAATCAGCTTTTAGTGAGTTGAAACAAAAGTGACCCAAATTTAATCATAATACCTCTTATCGAAGGTAAAATGATATTAAATTGAGTGCTTAAAAGCAGGTTATAAAAAATAAGGGAAATACACGTGCCATATCCATTAAGACTTGAGGTTGGCGTTGTAAGGAAATTCAATTTTAAAACCAGTAGAGGAGCAGTTAGTAACAGCAAGTCCTGCAAACAATCTGCATCTCTAATGTGCTCGTGACTTAGGGGAATTGAGATGTTGTCAGTTAAGTACAGTGACCACAGCCGAGTCAGCCAGCCATCGCCATCTCCATAGCTTTGAAATCCTAAATTTTTCTTTTCCTTTGGCTAGAAAAAGGCAACATTATATTTAATTACAGACTGGGAGCTCACCAGAGGCAGTGGTAGTGTTTATAATAAATGATTTGGCTACTAAGACGTCTTCTGGGGTAAGAAAGAGAGAAGTCCAAGTTCCCTTAAGTATTTATAGAAATAATAGAACCTAGTATTTGTATCTTCCTTTGTGGTTTTCAAATATTTTCATATGTATTTTGAATTTTAATCATGTAAACTTTTTGTGTTAGTTATTAATAACTTGTGATTTGGGAAATGTGGATAGCTTGATATGTGGATTAAAATTATGGGATCCCATTATCCCAGGCTTAAGCTAACTGGGAGCCGTGCCCACCATACTGGATGGTGTAGGAGTCCAGCCTGTGCTTTGTCAGCTACCAGCTTCTAGCTGCACAATTCATTCTTTTTAGAATATGAGTTCCTTCCCGGCAAGTCCATACTCAGGGACAGCAGCATTTTGTACAACTAGTTTTTACTCTGCAAAGAAGGAATCTAATATATCCCAGAGAACATGGTATCATATTATCAGTTCATTAGCAAAGTGGTGGACACAAGATCAGCACTGGGCCTTCAGCACACTTTGTCTAAAAGAAACAATGTGTTTTGAAATGCTGGAGCACCACCCAGCTTTGAATTGCTACTGAAGCAGCTCAATCTAAAACTGTTCTTTCGTTCTTCTTGTGCCATGAACAGCATCACGGAATCAAACCACTGAGAAGAAACTACTTGCTTTGCCAACACAATTAGTTTTGTAAGAAGCCTCTGTCTTCAGATTGTTCTCCTCCAAAGTCCAAAGCAGATGACTGTGGTTCTTTTTTAATTAATATTTTTTTAAGAGCCCCCTTTCTCCCAAGAGCCTCTAAGCAGATTTAACAGGCTTAAAATGACTCTTCCACAAGGTGATTTCAATGCCATCTCACAGGCAAATGAAACAGTGACTTTTCTACTTTGGGCGTTCTGGGTTTTTTTCTCTCTTTCAATTCTGGTAAAACCTGTCCACTGCATGGAGTTTTTCTTCAGGGTTAGACTATCTTCTCTCCTAAAAAAAAAGATACTATCTTTTTGATGAACAAAAAGACCATGAAACCTGTCCAGCTATGAAAAGGAGTAAGAGGAGAAAAGAGTCTGGGATTTTCACCTTTCAGTGTGAATAGCAAAAGGATTCAGTGATTATTATTACCTTTTACGGTTTATGTTCATATTCCTGTTTCTTTTATTGCCCTTCACTTCTTTGGTAAGTGAATTTTAATGGAAAAACTAATTCAGATCTCCGTGTTTAGTGGAAGGGTATCACTCCCCACAAACGTCCTCCGGAGGGGACATTTTATGGGATCACACAGCTCAGACCTTAAGCGTCATTGCTTGGCCCATAATTGTGGGATCTGATTGAAAAGTCCTGTTGAGCTCAGTCTTTTAAAAGGACGGCTGCTAATGTGATGGTTAAAATCGAAATAGCACAGGCACAGATGCCATAACAACTCTCTTTTGTCAGTCTTCCTTGAAAAGAGTTTTCACACATCTAATCAATGTTTCTTTTCACAAAAGAGATCCTCATCCTATAAGTAAATACAAGTTGGACTGTGCTTGACCTCAGTGCTTCAGCCTTAATGTTGAAAAACAATAGACACAAAGGTAAAAACAACTTAATGCTTATTCATCTTTAAAGTTAAGACTCAGGTCACTTTTGGTTTGTTATGGTGTAAGGGATCATTCTCTTAGAAGAGAAAAGCAGAAACAGCTCTTCTTGCAAATGAATGGGGACAAGAGAAACTACATAATTGTTTACAATAATGTTTGTCCTGTTTTTGAACCTGACTACTTTCCAGTTTATCAATTGATAGTGAAATTAACAAAAACCTATTCACTAGGTAAGTTTGATGGGCGTTAGATCCATCAGACAACTAGGTTTGGGAACTGAGAAGGGGAAATCTGTGCCATTTCATAACTATCTCTTTCAAAAGGAGCTTCAAAATACAAAGGATATTGCAAGACATGAGATTCGCAGAACTGGACCTTTGAATAACGCGGTGTGGCTGAGGTTCCGTTAGACCCTGAGCTGAATGCATTGTGGTGAGCCACCAGTGTAAACATCAGTATTCTTGGCTGTTCCGCCTACATGTGCATTTTAGAGTTAAAGGTGAAATTCCATCTTTAACCCCCTTGTGGTTGTCTGAGAAATGATTAATGAACTAGATGTGGTTCCCTGCAGACCTTTCAAAGGGTGGATGAAGGATGGAATTTCAGCTTTTTTTTTTTAAACCAGGCCTTTTGCTTAACACAGCTTCTAAAATTAATGTCCTTTTTTGAATGCCAAGAAAACAAAGGGAATTTCTCAAAAGTGTATGCAGTTTGACACAATAGGCCTTAATTGGTGTCAAGAAGATGTTAGGATGAATGGGAAAATGCCCATTTAGCTGATAAGAGTGAAAAGTGGAGCCTGGTTACGAGCTGTCATTTCAACGTGTATTTAAACTATAGCAAAACTGAAACATATTTGCCATATAGATCATAATGACTCCAGAGGAGCCATTATACTCTATTATGTAATTACATAATCAGAGCATGCATGGTAATCAGCTTTTGGAATTCAATGCTAATCAAACATACCTATAGTATGTGTTTAAGCTAAAACAGAGGACGTTAATTTGCCATTAGTCAACTAAACAAGAATGTGTATACAGAATATTCATGAATAGCTTAATGTTTTGTCAGATGATATCTTTTGTATTCAGGGGAAATCAACAACTTTAATTGAAGAAGAAAACCCAGCACTGAGGAAGATTACTCTTTAACTTGCCATCCAAAAATTTGCCTCACCTTTTACCGATTATAAAAGGAGATTAGATTAAATTCAATGTTTTTTCTTCCCTAAAACTCAAATGACACAGCAGTAACGATATTATAGGAGCCCCTTATGAGCGCCTGACCGTCTCCATGCCATAGGATACAGTGTACAAAATACGACACAAAACAAAGCTTTTAAAAAAAAAAAAAAAAGAAAAAATACTTGAACACATACTGCTTGTGTAATTAGAAACCAGTAAATGTTATTTAGAAAACAGCCAAGAGTAGAAATACCTTGCTGACCCATTAGGAGATGTCGTGCCTCACACTTGCCAGGTGATTTTAGGTGTATCTCCTCCTTGGATTCCATAAAGGTTTTATGAATAAGAAGGTGGCAGAATGAAATGGTGTGGTCAGTGTCACATACTCTTGCCCACTCAGTGGTTTAGTATGTCTTAACTGTAAGTTTATGAGCTTTATGATTCACATTCATTATTTTGACCACTGAATAGACAGACATTCCTTGGAGCAGATAATCAACATATTCAACTTTACTGTTTGGGATAGATAGCAAAACATAGATGAGGATCAAAAAGGTTAAAAGAAGCTTTGTAAACAGCAGATGGATTGAATGCTTTTGATTTTAAATAAATATTCAAGTATTCACGAAGGTCGAAGTATTGCCTCTCTTTGAAATGAAGAGTTGTGTTTATGTGGAAGAGGTCTCACCCTTAACCCTAATCCACAGTTGATGGATACTGGTTCTCACTGTCTCTCATCTGCACGTTGGATCACTAAAAATGTTACTGTAATATTTAAATGGAACTAAATTCTTTCGTCGAAAGCTTTCATGGCTTGAACTTCAAATAATTTATTTTCAAATTACTTTTACTGTAATTCTTATTAGTTCAAATAGTTTTCTGATATAGAACTCTGGAAATGGAAGGAACAGTTTAATGAAAGATAGGATTGAGTCTTTTTAAAGGAAATGTACAAAATATGCTGACAATAATTGCTTAGATAGAAATCAAATCTTAATGGCTTTGTTAATGATTTGTAGTGAGCACTGTGTTTACATTGACTTGAGGGAACATATGCAGTTAGAAAGATTTTTCCCTCAGGGTTTCAACAGAATCTAAATTTATTTTTTTCTTTTCCTGAAATGTATTCAATTCTAGTGCTAGCTCTAAGAAACGTTAGCAGGAATTACAGTGCCTCGCTTGGTGATGGTTTTATTTGGGTAGGGGTAGGGGTTCTTTCAAGCTGGAGATATAACTAATTTGGTTGTAAAATGGGATCCAATTGAAATGAGAATGGGTGAAAAGCCATTTGAAGCTTGAAGACACAGAGGGTTCACATTCCAACAGAAAATAAGGTTTTCAAAAACATGCAAGTTTTTTGACTCTGTAAAGTCTAAACTTAGATACCTCTTGAAGGGAAAGTATTAATAATACTGAGCTTTTAATTTGTATAAAGTTTGAAGAACTATGGTATTTTGTTTTTTAATTAATGTCTGCATTGATCATCGGCAGGGTGATTTTTCTTTTTGGACAATTTGTGTTTTTGGTTTCACTTTTGCCTATTTAAACAACTTGACTGTGCTAATTAACCTTAGGTTCCGTCTTCCATACAGCAGAGGGGGAAAAAAAGATTTCCCTAATACGATTTTGCTACTGAAGGAGTAGGTCAGGGGACTTTATTTGCTCTTTCTCAGGGTAAACCCAGTTGAGTCATTGGTGAACCTCAGTGTCAGTAAGTGTTTACATTGTTGCTGTAGTATAAACCGAATTCTGTTCTAACTATGACTTGCCCTTTTATTATAGACTTGACTGGAGAGACTCCCCCGATGTTAAATGAAGTGCTTTATTTATTAACAGCAAGGCAGCAGGGGCGAAAGCTCGCTGTGCTGGCAAATGCCCGCCATGCACTGGTAATAAAGGCATTCTCCAGGGGCAGAGTGTGCCGAGCGCTACAAGAAGGAAGCAGTCGTAAACAAGGTGTTTTACATTCAGGACGGTTTCCCTCTCATCTTGAAGAGTGTAATTGTGTTCTGGATAAATTATGGAAATAAAAAAAAATCAGACGTTGCTCATAGGGAAATAACCCTCTTTAAAAGCAAGTAAATTTTCCAAGGCAGAGCCTTTAGAACCTTGGCAACAAATCCTGATGTTGGCTGGTTAGAAAGTACAAACTGTATGGGCTGGAGAAGCTGATAGAACTGGGTACAAACACTAGGCCGACCACTTAGCTGAATTACATTAGGCAGCTTATGAAATGTCTCTGTGTCTCGGGCTCTTAGTCTTCAAAATGGGGATATTGAAAACTTCAGGGGTTGGAGAGGGAAAAGTGTGCGAAGCAACTATTAGCACAGTGCCTGTCACTTGGTAAATGTTTGTTCCCTTTCCCACTTCCCCTGAATGAGAGAATGTCATTTCTCAATCAGCTTATTGCTTGAAGATTTGCCCCGTCAGCCACTCAGGTAGCCATACTGTTCAGTGAATAGATTCCAATTGAGGCAAGGTTGTGTATAATGTCATTTCAACAGAGTTTATAACAAAATGATGGTTCAGGAAAAATTTCATGAGTTAAGCCAATTGAAGATTGAATTAGTAGGTGACTTATGAGCCAGCTGCACTCAGCCCTAACCAACTTAGCTGAAATGGTATTACTAATCATCAAAATAAATTTTATCTTTTCCTAAATAACGTGCTTTCTCTTCCATGTAATGAATGTACTAGCAACTTCTGGTGTACTATGGGAGGCTTGCCTGTGAGTGAATGGACTTCTCCAATGCCAGAGTTTTGTTGTTAGAAATTGTGGGGCAAATAAACAAGTTATAGGAAATACAGTTGCTGGGATAGTTAAAATCCACTTTGGTTCTGTCTCTCAAATCTCACCCCTATATACCAATTACCAGTCAAATGTCTATACATGTCAGACATTGTTCCACCCTTAAAATAAACTACCTTGCTATTAACAGCCTCATTTAACGTCTATAGTATATTGTACCTACTTGCTATCTTTTGCAGAACATGTGCTATTTATGACTTGACAGTATGTCTACTAATTAAGTTTTAGAAAATTGGAAAGGTTTTTAAGTGGATTATTTAAGAAAGGCACCGAAGTTGCCTGTTTGTACCCTTCTGCTACATATCAAATTGTGTTTTGTAACAACCTAATTGTCATGATATCTGTTTTAAGGGGAAATTTACCAACTCATAGTGCACCCTTCTGTTTGGAAGAAATATTTGAGGATGTGAGCAGAAATTATTTTTACATAAAGGCTTCAGGCAGTTAAGAGTACTGACACACATATCATATTTTCATCACTGTCATTCACTCCCTTTGCCTCAAATAAATAGGTCATTATTATTCCATTTCAGACATCTTATGGCACCTCGAAGTATGGAGCTCTGTTTAATATAACCACTATCCAGCTGACCCATATAATTTATTGGTGGTTTTTACAGAGTGACGTCCTTGGGCTACCACCATCAGCCAAGGCACTTAGGTATCTTTCAGCAAAATATTTCATTATCACTTATAATTTTTTTTAGCATTAGCATTAGCATTATAACCAAGTTAACGTTCTACCGTGTTTCCCCCAAAATAAGACCTAACCGGAAAATAAGCCCTAGCATGATTTTTCAGGATGACATCCCCTGAACATAAGCCTTAATGCGTGTTTTGGAGCAAAAATTAATATAAGACCTGGTCTTATTTTCGGGGAAACACAGTAGGAATTGTCATTTTCTGAGACACTGGATTTTAGGTTGGCCTTAGAAATTTCAAAAAAATAATATAGTAGTAATGATACCACCATGCATTTGCAGAGCATTTTATGTACCAGAGCACAGGAAGGGCAAAAATTCACAGATGACAAAAATTTTACCTGAATGATTTATTCCATAATGACACATTAAATTGATCTGATCTTATATTAAAATATTAATATATTACTTATATTAATAATTCTTATAAGAATTATTATTCTTATAATAATTAAGAATATTTAGACTTCTTAAGAAACAAAAAATAAAAAACCCTCTCATTCTATTTTATTACCTTCATTGCTTAAAACACAAAATCATAGTGAATTCCTCTCTGTTCTCATCTCCTGTGCAAATGTTTTATAGCTTTAATATAAATATAGCATGCTACTCAGAATACACTAGGATTCCAAGTAAAGACTGAAAGTACATAGTTATTTCCACAAGGACTATTCTATTAGAGCATAACTGAATTGCAACTGGCTTTAAGTCACAGGAGCTGCAAGATGGTAGTATCTCTAAAGCCTTGGTTTATGTCACAGGGGTTGAGCCTAGTCACCTAGTACCCTTTCCCTATGTTCCTTTTATAAATGGAAGATTCTTATTTGGGTTGCTAATAAACTTCCTTTAGATAGAAGAAATCTCCCCCACAACCCAATAGACCCCATTTGGTATTCTGGTCTCCTCAAGGCAAGTCCCATGACTTGAGACAGTTACAGCATTTGAATCATGCAGTTTAATTTTTCTTTCCTTACTAGATTGGGTTACCCTGAGGAAATAAGGGTATTGTCCTTTCTGTAAATACTTTTGCCAGGACCAGTATAACCACCTTCAAAAGCTTGCTTGATTGGCAGGAATACCCTTTCCTTGTTCTTTTCTCAAATCTGGAAAAAAACTACTCCTTCCAACTGGGTTCTGAATTCTGTGTTTGTCACAGTAATCCACTGAGGAAAAAATAAGCATCCCTTCAGTTTTTTCTGATCACTCTTTCTCTTTGTGGTTATTCTATAATGCTATTCACCGCACTGATTTCACTGCTGGATCAAGCTAGGGCAGATTTCCCCTTGTACTCACTACAAGCCCTGTGGGTCTGCGTTCCCATACTCAGGTTAATTCCCTGAATTAGAGATCTCAAGGCGGGGTTTCATTTTGGTTTATTCTTCCGATACCAAGATTTTTGTTTATCCATGGCTCTAATAATTTCTTCCTTATCCCTCAAGTTTCCTCTTTCCTAATTCTCTACCAGAGGCTGGTCTATTTCTAGGTGGATTTGGCTGAAAGCCATCTTAGACACCCCTTCTCATACTTCCCCACTGTGTCCTGCCAAAAAAAGGATCCTTCAGCAGAAATATGATAGCAGGTGCAAATCCTCCATTGACTCTAATTGCATCTCTATTTATGCTGTCTCATTTTTTTTTTTTAGAATAGTATTTATCTTTGACCTTTGTTTCTTAATGTGACATAGTTTTGTTAGAGAGTGAATAAGCCACACCAAGCTGATATATAATTACATAGAGAGCTCCTTGAGGGCAGGGACAGTGGGCCTTCATTCTTGTATTCGCACCATTCCCAGCACATAATACTTGCTTAATAAATGTTTGGATTTAACATCTAGAGAAATGGTGATGATGGTGATGATGATAGCAGCTACCATTTATTCATGAGAAACTAGACACAGTGCTAAATGCTTTATCTTCCTTAATCCTCCCAACAGTTCTGTGAGATGGCTTTTAAATACTGTCTGTCCCCAGTTTGTAGATGAGAAACTGGCGGAAGGTCTTCAAAAGATTCACCTGAGATCATACAGTTGAAAAGCGGTGTCTTTCTTCCTCTTCCTGATTGAACATTATACCTATTGCCTACATTCTACTTTTGTTCTGTAAGTGGGATTAGATGTGTTTTCACCCACACTGCAGCTTCCTAAAGGACATCCCTAGAACAATGTCATATTCTTCTCCATCCCCTACTACGCCAGATGGAGAAGTGGACATTCAACAATTGCTTCTTTTTTTTTTTTTTTTTTTTTTGCTTTTTAATTGAACTCTTTTTGTCCTCCTACCTGTGTGGAGCATTTGGGACATTTATGAAGCCCCTGGCCCTTGTCACTAAGGTTAGAAGCAACAAACTACACAGGTCTAGAGATAGGCCTGATTATTACATCAGTGGGTCTAAAAGCCTTCAGTTTTTGACATGTTGGAAAGGAGGTATTCTAAATGACTAGAAGAGGGTAGTCTGTAGGAAACGGCGTGGTTCAGTACCAGCTGGGACTTTGGGTGAGTCAAGGTATGTGTTTCTGGGAGCAGAGTAAGCCTTCCTGGGACTTTATTGAGATTCCAAAGGGTCATAGTGGGGTAGATCCTCACGTCCACACAGTAAACAACTGAACTGCCTATACAGTAGACCCCCCCATCCATGTTTTCACTTTCCATGGTTTCAGTTACACACAGGCAACTGTAATCAGAAAATATTAAGTGGAAGATTCTGGAAGTAAACAATTCATAAGTTTTAAATTGTGAGAGGTTCTGATTAGTGTGATGAAATCTCAAGTCATCCAGCTCCGTCGCAGCCAGGACGTGAATAATCCCTTTGTCCAGTGTATTGGCACTGTATACGTTCCCCACCCATTAGTGACTTAGTAGCCATCTCTGTTATCAAATCGCCTGTGAAGGTATCACGGTGCTTGTGTTCAGGTCACCCTTATTTTACTTACTAATGGCGCCAAAGCACAAGAGTAGTGATGCTGGCAGTTCAGATATGCCAAAGAGAAGCCTTAAAGTGCTCCCTTTAAGTGAAAAGGTGAAAGTTCTTGACTTAATAAGGAAAGAAAAAAATCCTATGCTGCGGTTGCTAAGATCTATGATAAGAACAAATCTTCTATCCGTGAAATTGTGAAGAAGGAAGAAATTCGTGCTAGATTTGCTGTTGCACCTCAAACTGCGAAAGTATAGCCACAGTGTGTGATAAGTGCTTAGTTAAGATAGGAAAGGCATTAAATTTGTGGGGGTGGAAGACATGGGCAGAAAACGTGTTCTGACTGATGGCAACGTGTTTTGCCACAAAGCACTGAGCCACCCAGCAAGGCATCCCCTGAAACGAGTGACATCAGCCATTTACTGCAAGTGAGGGATGGTTACACAGATTCAGGGCTAGGTTTGGACTGAAAAATGTAAAACTTACGAGAGAGAGAGAGAGAGAGAGAGAGAGAGAGAGAGAGAGAGAGAGAGAATGTTCACATAGCTTTTATTACAGTACAGGTGACCCTGGAACAACACAGGCTTGAACTGCATGAGTCCACTTATATGCGGATTTTTAAAAATAAATATGTACAGTACTGTAAATGTATGTATTTTCTCTCTTAATGACTTTCTTAATATTTTCTTTTCTCTAGCTTACTTTATTATAAGAATACAGTTTATAATACATAAATTGTACAGAATATGTGTTAATAGACAGCTTATGTGTTCAGTAAGGCTTAGTAATTAAGTTTTTTGGAGAGTCAAAGGTTATACTCGGATTTTCCACTGCATGGGGGGGGGGGGGTTAGTGCCAGTAGCCCCCACGTTGTTCAAGGGTTCAATGTATTAGGTTGACGCAAAAGTAATTGCGGTTTTTGCAATTATTAACCTTTTAAACCGCAATTATTTTTGCACCAACCTAGTATGTCGTTCTAATTTTTCCATTTTATTATTATTGTTGTTAATCTCTTACCGTGACCAATTTATAAATTAAACTCTATCAGATGTATGTGTATGTATGTATGTATGTATGTATGTATAGGAAAAATACCTACTATATATAGGGTTCAATACTATCCCCAGTCTCAGGCATCCATGGGGGTCTTGGAACACATGCCCCGTGGATAAGGAGGGACTGCTATGCACTGGGAATGCCCACATCCACCAAGAAGACAGGATGGTTTACTTGTCCGTCCCACCTACTGCTGTTAAGTGGTCCCTTGAGTTTTCTGTGAGGTGACCAAATTGCTTAGCTCAAGGGCATGTGAGCTGAGGTTGAGTCTGCGTCCCTCCCCTACTCCATTTGTGACAGCTGCACCTCCTCATAGAAGCCAGACTCTGACCTTTCCATATGTCTCCAACACAGTACTCAACTAGTACAAAATACTGGAGGCTGAAATGTTGGCATCACAGCTTTTGAGAGCATATCGATTCCAGGTGTAGTTGTATTTTGCCCCTAGATCTATCTCGGATTAATAGACTGACTTTGTCGACTATGGAGAAAGGTATGGGAGCCATACCAGATGTTACTACTGGTGTCCACTTCCTAATACGCTCCTTGTTTCTCATTTTAATTATTCTCATTAACAAAATTTTAATTGATGGAAATTTTTTCTGATCTTTTTTTTTCTCCCTTTTTTAAAGGTGATGGACAGAATTTGTTTACAAAAGATGTGACAGTTATCGAGGGAGAAGTTGCAACCATCAGCTGCCAAGTCAATAAGAGTGACGACTCTGTGATTCAGCTACTGAATCCCAACAGGCAGACCATTTATTTCAGGGACTTCAGGCGTAAGTTTCCATTTCTATAGTATTTGATGACAACTTTTTTCCTACATGTTGTCTAGATAAAGAGATTGCCAAGGCCTGCTTTTTTTAATTTAAACTTAGGCTTAATTCTTCAGAGGGAAGAAGAGACATGCAATCATAATCTTTCTACTTAATAGAAACCTTGAATGGTCCCTTATAAAAGTAAAGCAGTCTCACTTTGCAATAGAAATTGATTGTAGTAATTCAAGGTGAATTGCAATTGAGTCCCAAATACTTAGCTGACACAAACAACTCAAATAGGCTAAGGCAAGGAAAACATAGCATTCTGAAAGGTAATCTGTTTGGTTTGAAGATTGAAGTTTCCAAGGCAGCCTATAAAGACAAAACCAAGTCTCCTATCACCATAGCACCTCTGGCATATGAGGGTGTCCATGTACTAAAATCTTTCCAAATGTAATATCACAAAAGTCAATAATCGAAACCTAGTTGCATATCATAGTAATTGTTCAAATGGGTGTCAGGGCTTGGCAAGAATAAGAATCAGATCTTTCGAAAAATTATTTGAGAGCGCTGGTGCCTAACCAAAACAGGTGATGAGCATGTCCCTTCTTGCCTGCTTCTCCCCCCATTGTCACCTCAATATATTCATGACCTGTGGAGAGCTGATAAATCTAAAGAATATTTAAGAAGATGAAGGAGGGTAAAAGGAGAAAAGCCAGCTTCTCATTCTTAGAGTGATTTTTTTATCAATATATACTAATCTAGCCTTTGCCAAAATTAATATAAGGGCTTTAAAAGTGAATATTTGATATAAATAAAGAAGTCCACATTCATTGATTGTGTGGTGACTGTGATTTCCCACTTTATGCCTAATCAGCTTCATGCTGTGAAGCTGAATGTATTAGGTTGGTGCAAAAGTAATTATGGTTTTTGCAATTATTTTTAACCTTTTAAATGCAATTACTTTTGCACCAACCTAATACAGTGGTACTTCGCTTTTTGAACGTCTCCATTGACGAACATTTTGGTTTATGAATGCCATAAACCCGGAAGTAAATGCTTCGGTTTTCAAACATGACTCAGAAGTCGAATATGTCACACGGCTTCCACTGAGTGCAAGATCCTGAGACCTAGCTGTCGGCTGTTTTCGAATGTTTCAGAGCTCGTGGATTACGTTCAAAAACCGAGCTACCACTGTAGTTAGGAAACAGCAGGACAGGTCTAAGGCCTCCGTGGGCCTTGGGTCAGGTACACTTGGCAGCTCCACCTAAATCATAGCAAATAATATCAAATGCAAAGAAGCATCCAAGTTAAATTGGATTGTTTTCCTATGCGTTTTTTATTAATGATTTTCATTTTGACTTGAAATTACTAATGATGTTTTGGTTTTCTCTCATAATTTGGAACCACTGTTTTTTTTTTAATCATTACGGAGGTCATTTTGTTTGTTTGTTTATTTTGAGGAGGGCGCAGCTCACAGTGGCCCATGAGGGGATTAAACCAGCAACCTTGGTGTTATTAGCACTATGCTCTAATCAGCTGAGTTAACCAGCCACCCCGTAACCACTGGTTTTAAGGCCTCAGATTTTTAGACAATTAAAAGAACCTGTAGGTCCTACTCCCTGAACTCCTGGCATACCCTTTCCTTCTGTTTTCATTTTACCTATCTCTGAGAAAAATCCCAAACCATTTATGAATACGTGCTGAAAACTGACAGCACTTGGAATTGTGACAAGGTGTAGTCTGTGTGTATGTATTGTACATACTCACATATTCACCTGTGTGTGTAAGTTTCCTTTTGGATGGTGTTATTTGTCCACCTACGTGATTAGAGAAGTCCAAAATAGTAACTCAGGAAGTACAAAGGGTACTTACCCAACAGGTACAAAAAGACCTAATCAATGTTTCCACTCTGTAGCTGCCTTTCTACTCACCTGACGTTTTTCCTCACCTACTGTGTTTCCCCGAAAATAAGACCTAACTGGAAAATAAGCCCTCGCATGATTGTTCAGGATGTGTGTAATTAATAAAATAAGCCCTAATGCATCTTTTGGAGCAAAAATTAATATAAGACCTGGTCTTATTTTCGGGGAAACACAGTAGGGTTTATTTTATATTACGAGCATCCTGAACAATCATGCTAGGGCTTATTTTCTGGTTAGGTCTTATTTTCGGGGAAACATGGTAGGTAAGAAAAATGTCCTTTTTCCCACAGTTACGAACTCTGTGTTTTGTTTCACAGCTTTGAAGGACAGCAGGTTTCAGTTGCTGAATTTTTCTAGCAGTGAACTCAAAGTATCATTGACAAATGTCTCAATTTCTGATGAAGGAAGATACTTTTGCCAGCTCTACACTGACCCCCCACAGGAAAGCTACACCACGATCACAGTACTGGGTAAGAAAGGC